>NC_138164.1:36758355-37300855 GCF_964165515.1 Mesoplodon bidens
CCCCCAGGTCTCTACTTATGCTCCTCCCTCACTTGGGATGTCCTCAGATATTTTCTGAGCACCTCCCCCAGGCTAGGTGCTGTTCTGGGCACCAGGAATGGAAGGATGAACTCGCTGGTCCTCACCTTCCTCCCGTATGTCGCCCAGTGAAACCTCATCCAAGCATCAAGCCTGTCTCAGATCCCACCTTCTCCGATCAGGGAGTCGGACAGACCTGGGTTGGGATAATGCTTGAGTTGGGCTGGACCCACTCAAAGTGTGGCAAGCCCCAGAGGGATTTCCAAGTAACTGAACTGTGTCCTGGAGGCAAAGCTCATTTTTAAAATGAAATTCTGGAGCATTTTGTGCTTTATTTCATAGACATTCTTGATTGATACCTACCACTAAAACTGGGCCTGATGTTCTTTCAAGAAAAGAACCGTAGGAGATAACCCAATACCACTGCATTTATGCACCCTTCTTCCCACTTTTATTCAAAATGATAGTACAATGCAAGAGGGAAGAGATATGGGGAGATATGTATATGCATAACTGATTCACTTGGTTATAAAGCAGAAACTAACACACCATTGTAAAGCAATTATAGTCCAATAAAGATGTTAAAAAAATGATGCTACAGTAATGGAGTAGTTATCTATTGCTGCATAACAAGTTACCCCAAAATGTAATGGATAAAACCCCAACCTATATTTATTATCTCCCCCAGTTTCTGTAGCTCAGGAATTTGAGCGGGGGGTGACTTAGTTCTCATGAGTTGCAGTCAAGATGTCGGCTGGGGCATCAGTCATGTCATCTAAAGCCTCGGGGGGAGCCGGAGGATCCCCCTTCAGAATGGCTGCTCATGTGGCTATTGGCTGGAGGCCTTAGTCCCTCAGCACACATGCTTCTCTCTAGGGCTGCTTGAGTGTCCTCACAACACAGCAGTTGGCTTCCCCCAGAGTGAGTGATTCAAGAGGGAGCAAAGAGTTGGCCACAGTGTCTTTTATGACCCAGCCTGAGAGGAAACAGTCCGTCATTTCCACAGTATCATATTGGTTACCCATGGCAGCCCTATTCAGGGTGGGAGGGGCTACACAGGGCATGAATTCTAGGCGGCAGGAATCATTGGGGCCATTTTGGAAGCTGGCTGCCAAGAAAAATCATAGGCGCCATGGAACAAACATAATTTAGCCACTTTGTGTTCTTGGGACATACCGCATCATTTGACCCTTACAATAACTCTGTGTGGGACAGACAGTGGGAGGTGAAATAGCTTGTCCAAGACCACCAAGCTAATAAGTGGTAGAGAGGGGTCCAAACTCAGAGGACTGTGAAAACCACCACCCCATCAATAGCGTCCAGCAGTGCCCTCTGCCACACGCCCGTCTCCTGGCCTCTGGAGAAGAATTCCTAGACCTTCCCTGTGCTGGGACTTTGTTCCCCAGGCCCATGGTGTGGCCTCTCCTCCCAGCTTTGCCTGGCCTGTGCCCACAAGGGGCCCCCAAAGGTTTCTCCTCTCGCTGGTGCTGACTGCCCCTCATTCTCACTGAAGCCTCAAACCCTGTTCCGTGGACTTTGCTCTCATTCCCATTCCTGCTCTGGGACCCTTGGAAAAAGCCTCCCCAGTTCTAAGCGGGCACCGGTGGTGGCCCAGGCTTGGAAGGTCTTGTCCGAACGTTGGCTGACAGCCACGGTGTTGCCAATAATCCTTCCTGCCTCTTTGACCTCCATGAGTCTTTTGTTTTGGTTTGTTTGGTTCTTTTACAGAGATGGTGTCATCTTTGCAAAGAGACGTGTTAGTAAAGGATGGTCAAGTTCAACAACTAAACAGGAGGTGAATCAACTGAAAAGTGAGAACAAAGGAAAGGATCACCAGCTCGAAGCCCTCAGCTCCAGAGTGAGTGTCGGGTCATCAGCAAATTGTAGCTGCGAAAAGCAGACACAGTGGAGTCACATGACACATGGTGGTGAGATGAGGCCAGTGCCCAAGGACACAGGGAGGGTAGATGCTGGGCAGGTGGCCAACTTCTCTGAAGCCTTTCAAAGGACAGCATGTATGTTGCTCAGAAGAAGCATAATAGATTTTCAAATCCAGCAAACATTTTCTAACCCCTATTATAAATGAGTTTGTTTAATCCCAGCAACAAACACGCCTATGAGCATACACTGCCATTGCAAAGTTTAATATTAAGCAGAATACGATCTCTCTGTGAGCAAGGATGACCACACGGCTGCATCATGGTCCCAGCACCACTGGTTCTCATAATTGTCTTCAAAGCAGAATGTTTGAAGATCCAGATGCAAACACGCAGACTCTCATTTCTTCCTTAGACTTTAGTGTGTAGAATGTCTCTAGGGAAGATGAACGTGGTAGTCAAGCAAAGAGCTTTTTCCATGTAACTGACTATTTGCAAATCTTGCCTTCAATGCTAACTTTAGAATCCTGACTCTATAGGAGAAGATTTCTCAGTATTTGCATGATGTGCCTGTTTCTGTGAGTCAAGGTAAAACCTCAAAGCTTTCATCTCAGGTGGCAACTCAGAGATTCCCAGAGGCTACCTGATAGCTAGGTCTGCATGGGGGTGGGGTGAGAACAGATCTTGAGGTTCCAAGGAAAAGGCACAGTAAGTAATACCTGGTACGTAGTACCATATCCAGTTTGGAGCTGGTGAAAGGCACTGCATGAGCTTTGGGATCAGACAGACCAGGGTCCAATCCCAGAGCTTTCTTTTATTGTAACTTATTTGGCCTCCATTTCCCCATCTGTGAAATGGGGATGACAAAATCATTTTCCGAGAAGTGGGAGGCTGGTTTTAGTTGTGCTCTTCTGCCTCTGCCCTGGGTCGGCTGCCTGGCCAAGCCCTCTGCATTCGTTTCTCCCAAGCAGAGTGTCTTCCCAGGCATGTGCTATAGCTGTTTAATGTGGTGTGTGTGTGTGTGTGTGTGTGTGTGTGTGTGTTGGTGATGGGAAGGGGATGCAGAGCTGGTTCTAAGTAGAAGGAGTCTGCAAAGACAGCACCTGCTTGGCTCTTCTACCTCCTGAAATACATTTGGATGATTTATTTCCCCGTTTCCCCTTCCTCGTTGACCTTGGAATGAGGTCCCTTCTCCTCTAGACTGTGCTGGCCAATAGCACAAGGGTTCGTCACCACCAAGGGTACTGCTCTTGTGAACATCTGAGATGCCTTTTTTTTAATGACATACATCATGTGTGTTAATTTTAGAAAAATAAGTAGATGACATTGAGAAGAAAAAATAAAAAGAGAGGAGAGGAAATGCTACCTTGAGAAATCAGTGTTAATATGTTCATGTCTGTTTTTCCAGTCTTGTTTCTATATATTGCCTAGAAATCAATCAATCAATCATTTTATAGTGAATTTATACTATGCACATTTTTTAAATTTTTAAATACTTATTATTTTCCCATTCTAATAAATCAACGCTCTTATCATTCGTCTTAAAAGCTACATACTTTCTCCTGGATGTACCCAGTGTTATAAGTGGTCTGCTGTTCTAAACAACACTTGGGTTGTTTCCTCTTTTTTTTTTTTTTTTCTTCCACTGTTACTGACAATTCTGTGAAGAGCATCCTTGAAACTACAGATTTACTTATTTCTCCAGTCATTGTCCTTAAGGTACATTCCTAAAGTGGGAATTGCTGGGTCAAAATAAGGCACATCCATCCTTATGCCGTTAATGCCTGTTGCCAAGCCGCCCTCGGGCAAGACAGCTCCTTTTACCCCTCCACACCAGTCGGGGCAGTTGTGTCTTTGAGATGCAACCTGCACAAAAGCCCTAAGATGGACCCCAGCTCTCTGGCTCGGCCCCCTGCACCCTCACCGGTCACAGCGTGAAAACATCCCAATTCCTGCACCCTAAGTACCCAGAGTCTACAAAGCTGGATTTCCCCTGAAGTGAAGTTTGCTGGCTTTTGAAGAGGAATTTAGACGCTCTATTCCTCAGAACTCATGAGAGGCATGAACTGGGAACGACTGCAGGATCCCGTGCTCCCATCACACAAATGGTCTCGCCTCTCAGAATTCAGAGGTGTGATTGGGTTATACAGCAGGAAACACTCCTGGGCGTGAACACAGGTACTTGGGACCCCCAGCCAAGCCCCCGTGGCCTTGTCCTTTTTCTCCACAGTGCTCAGTGCTGAAAGAAGAGTTACAGAAGGAAGATGCCCAGAAGGAGAATTGGGAAGCCCAAGAGAAAGAGTTAAAACTCTGCAAAACCGTGCGTTGAACCTCCTGACCCCTCGGTGTCCACTGAAAGCCTAGATTGTGGCCTTGAGGGTTTTGGAGTGGTTCCTTGGCCCTTTAGCTAGCAGAAGCTCTGGGGCTTTCTGGGTGTTTGTCTGTTAATGTAGTCTCCTAATTCTTTGATTTTCTAGCCTCAAAGAGATGGGTGAAAAGACCATGGAAAACACACTCTCCCCAGATTTTCTGGGCAGTTGGCTCAAGGCCCCTCATCAGGTTTCCCCTGGGGACAGGGATGGGAGGTGGCCACCATATGCTGCTAGAAATTCAACGTGGTCCCTACCCCTGGACTTGTGATGCCCAGACTTTCATGATCCACTGTCACAAGTTTTATCACAGCCCTGAGCACTGTTATTAACACAACTCTTCTTGAAGTATTTTTGCTTAAATACATTCAATTTTACAACAATTCATAAAAACAAAATAAAAAGCAAATGTATCACTGGCCTTCTATGGAAGGTGAACATAAAAATCAATACAATGAAAAGATGACCACTCAATGTAAATGTTCACCCCCTGTACAGGCCCGAACCCTCGTGCACATCACCAGGCATACGTTTTCCATCCATTGGGAAGGACGGTGCCTGGGATGGGGGCAGGACACGTGTGTTCTTCTCTCTGTCAGGAGCACACTTCTCTGCCTCAAATGAGAAAAAAGAAAAATGTCATTGTTCTTTTCTTCCAAACTGTGCCCATTGTGTCTTCCAAACAGCCCTTATTTAGATTGAACTCAAAAATATACCCCAAGGAAAGAGATTCTAATGAGTGGATAGGTATCTTGTACTGTTTAATCCAGGATCCATGCTGATCTTCAAAAGAAACTCAAATTTTCCCTCACCCAGCCCTTTCATTGCATCCGTTGAAAGAAAGTCTACTTTGCCTCAAAGATGTGGAATTGTCCCCCAAGGGAAGGAATGAAGCGAATCCCAGACTAGGTTTCTGCCTTAATGAACCGGATGAAATGAGTTCTGAAGTTGACTTCCCTGTTGTTGGAACTCTTTCAGCAAATCCATGACATGGAAAAAGAAATGAGGAAGCTGAGGGTGGAGCTGAAAAGGAGCAGTACCGAGCAGAGCCTGATCTCTATGACGCTGCGGGAAAAGAGCAAGGTATGGCAGGGACAGGTCGGCCTGGGAACCACTCTGGGGCCAGCACTCCACCTGCATCATCTCTGTTCATCCTCACAATGACCCCATGCGGTCTATACTGGTATTCACCCCACTTTACAGTTGGGAAAACTGAGGCTCACAGAGGTGAAGGAAGTTATCCAAGTTCACTTGCATAAAGTAGTTGTGGCAGAACTTGAATCCAGGTCTGCCTGACTCCAAAGCTCCTGTGTGTAACCACAACCCTAGACTGCCTTCAAATCTTAATTGTGAAATTATCTAAGAAAGAATTGATCCATTAAATCAAGTTTGCCAATGATGTTGTTCCAAGTTAAATTCTCATATTGATTTTTTTTGTCTTTTTGTTCCATCATTGAGAATGTTTTTAAAAATCTCAACATGTTTGTCATTTGTGTGTTTCTTCTTTTAATATGAATGATGTTTGCTTTATATATTTTGAGGCTGTGTTACTAGGTGCATATAAATTTAGAATCCTAACACTTCCTGTAGAGCAAAACTTTAGATCATCATGAAATGTCCCTTTTCATCTCTAGTAGTGTTTCTCCCTTAACGTCTCCTTTGTCATTTAGCTTCCTCACTGGCTTTCTGTTGGTTAGAGTTTTCATACCATATCTTTTTCATATGTTCTCTGTCAATTTTTGTCTTAAGGTTTAGACATATGCCTTCAAATAACGTATCATTTTTACAAAATCCAGTTTGACAATCTTTGACTTTTAGTCCATTTATATTATGTAATTACTCGTGTACTGGGGTTTAAATCTACTTGCTCAATACCAGTTGTACCATCTGTGCTATGTTCCTTTTTCTGTCCTTTCTTACCTCCTCCTCAGTGGATGGTTTTCTCTTATTCCACTTTCCCCCTCTATTAGCTTGGAAATATTTCACTTTTTTACTATTCTTTTAGTAATAGTAAGACAATAGCATTCATCCTTGACTCACCAAAATCACACATTAATTAAGTTTTTCACTCTTCTACTATTCTCTTAGTAGTCATGCTGAAGACTACAATATGCATTCTTTTTTTCTTTTTTTTTTTTTTGTGGTACGTGGGCCTCTCAGTGTTGTGGCCTCTCCCGTTGTGGAGCACAGGCTCCGGATGCACAGGCTCAGCAGCCATGGCTCACGGGCCCAGCCGCTCCGCGGCATGTGGGATCCTCCCGGACCGGAACACGAACCCATGTCCGCTGCATCAGCAGGCGGACTCTCAACCACTGCACCACCAGGGAAGCCCTGCATTCTTAACTTACCAAGAGGCAATAGTAGTTGTTAATTATGCCCTTCTCCTTGACAGTGCAATGAGTTTCAAACACCTTAACTTCACTTACCCCCTCCAGATTTATAAGCCATTGCTGTCATTTTCTAAACTCCTCTTGATAGTTAATACCCCACAAGACATTATTAGTGTTTTGCTATACTCAGTATCATATCCACACATTACCCTTACTGTTGCTTATCTTTTCTGCATCTCTGATCACCCACCTGGGTTCATTTTTCTTGTGTCTGAAGAATACCCTTTAATGTTTTCCCTCATGGTGGCTCTGCTGATGACAAATTCTCACATGTGCCTGTGTGTCTGTCTGGAGATGTATATTTAACCTCCATTCTTAAAACACATTTGACTGCGTATTGAATTCTACAATGGCAATTCTTTTCTTTCAGCACATTAGATACAGCATTAGATATGTCACTATTGTCTTGTGGCTCCTATTATTTCTATTTAGAAGTCATCTGTAAGCCTAACTGTTGTACCTTTGCATAATCTGTCTTTTTCTCCAGTTGCTTTTAAGATTGTCTTTTCCCTTGATTTCCAGCAGTTTTATTATGGTTTATCTAGGTGTGGATTCAGTTTTATTTACCTCGTTGAGTTCGTAGGGGCTTCTTGAATCCCTGGTTTGGTGTTTTGCCTTAGTTCAGGTGCTTGGGCTCTGTACCACACAGGCAGTGAGGAGCTACTAAGGCTTCTGAACAAGTGACTGATGCAATGACATTCGTGGACAGTAATCAGGGTGAAAATGACAGTTACAATTTCTCACGTACTAGGCGTTACCTTGAACATTTCATCTCTTCATCTTCACAACAGCGCTGTGATCTAGAAATCATCCTCTCCATTTTACAGATGAGAAAGTCAAGGCTACTAGTTACTAGTAAAGTAGCCCAGTTGCACAATCGGTTTTGTCTGACTCCAGGTTCGTCTGACTTCAGTGACGCTGGCGTAGCAAACAGCCACATGCTACTGTTTACACTGAAATTAATGAAAATTAACTAAAATTTTTAGTTCAGTTCCTCCGTCACACCAGCCACATTTCGAGTGCTCGATCCCCAGATGTGGCTGGTGGCTGCCATATTAGACAACACAGCCTCGCTCAGAGTACCTGTACCGTTGCAGAAAGTTCTGTTGGACAGAGCTGCCTTACAGCTGGGTAACTCTCACAGTACCGTTAAGATTGCACTGGAAGAAGCTAAACTCGAGGCGAGGAGGCCACTTGTCACAGTTCACCTTGCATGTGAGAGGGGTTGGTGGACAGGCGTGAGACCCCCGAGTGTGAGAGAGGGAGCAGGGCGGAAGCTGAGGGTGACTCTGAGGCTCTGGGACGGGAACGGGGGCTGTTCATGCAGAACACAGACAGGGGCAGAGTCCAAGGCTGGACTTGGCTTTTGCAGCATATGAAAAAGGCTGCTGACATAGAAGTCCGAGCATGTTTAGACCTGGGAGAAAACTAAGGCCCAGAGAGCTTAGATGACTTTTCCAAGGTAACGGAGCTGGGTAGAGGCTCTTCCACTGGACCACACTACTCAGAAGAAAGCTCTTAAGGGCTTTTCTGGGTCTTTTATTAGATCCCTGTGATCCCCCTCTTCAGATCCCTAAAAAAACAGCCTGTGAATTTGTTTCAGCACAAAAACTTTCCATTTATTTACGAGAGTTTGCCTCATTTCCTGTTAGTGCCAGGGCCCAGGGTTCAGCAGGTGCATCCAAGAACTGAGCAGCTGCGAGGCCTACACTGGCCAGCCAAGGGTAGCGTGGAGCACTCCCAAGCTTACTGTGCGTTGACTGTTACCTAAGCAAGGGGGGAAAAGTAGGCAAGCTTCTCCACTTTAAATGCCTTCGTTTGCAGGCTGCAATTCTTAATAGACATTGCTTTAGCAAGCCTCCATAGAGGTTACCACCAGTGAGTGTGCTCAAAGAGGTAACGACAAACAGTTATGATAATAAACCCAATCATAACATTTCCAAGTACCCATCACGAGTTATTAGAACGAGACTGTACGGCGGACATTGCCGTCCACCTTTCCTAGGTTACAACAGTACTTAACACACTCACAGAGCCCTTAAGCACTATTCCAAACATTGAATCCCCACAATAACTCTATGCAGTGATACTAGTATCATCATCCCCATTTGACAGATGAGGACACTGAGTCACGGAGCAGTGAAATAACTTTCCGAGTGTCGTACGGCTTGTTAGGGACCGAGCTGGGATGGGAGTGTGCGGTAGAACATAGTTGAGCCCCGGGTGCAGAGCTCGGCCCTTTCCCGTAGGGGGCAACTCCCTGTGAGTTTGCCTCCACCCTGTGCATGCCTGTGACCCCTGCTGCTGGGCTGCAGCTGTCCCTACCCCTCAGGGACTCCCCCACTGCCATTAGCCCCCCCAGAAGGGTTTCCCCAGAGGGCATGATGATCACATTAGCAGCAAGCCCACGCTTTTCATCATCCTTTCAGGTGGAAGAGAAGCTTCGGGAGGATTCCAGAAGGAAATTGCTTCAGCTGCAAGAAATGAGGAACAGAGCAAACCTCATTAAAACCAATTTGGAAAGGGCAGTAGGTCAGGTAGGCGTGCTGCAGAGCCCCTTCACGGGCCCGTGCTCTCCACGGAATCCCGCACCCAAGCGGCCGGCAGGGATGAAAGAGGAGGAAGTCGGCCTGCCTTAGTTCACCCGCTTATTTTCTATACGCAGAAGTGTCTAGAAAGAACTAGAGCTGAGATTCTATCCAGATCTAGAGTCTGAGCTCTTAACCATGATGCTCTACTACTTCGCTATTAGTTACTAAGCTAAGCATCAGTTTTCTGTGTTTTAAAGAAAGTTTCGTGAACCTTTGTCCCGCCCCCAAAGGTAGTGGAAATGACTCCTGCGTTAGTCCTGTCCCCCATCAGCTGCAGTTCCCCTTCCCCTCATTTCAGATGAAGATCAACAGTTCTCGGGAAACTCAGCAGTATTTGCTGCAAGAAGAGTTACAGCAGCATCTGGCAGAGAAGGAGAAGCTGACCGAGGAAAGGCTACAGCAAGAGGAGAAGCTGAAAGCCAGAGTCAAGCGGCTAATGGAAGAGAAATCGGTAAGGTGGTCCCCGTCCTTCTCTTTACTACTGGAAACTGATGAAATGGGCTTTCCTATGAGAAACAGAGGGCGCGTACTTAGATGGAGGAATCTCAGCAACTCCTTGTTGGGAGCTAAATTAATTAAAGAGGGTGAATGATGTAGGAGGAATTAACATGAAGCTTGAATCCTAAAACTCAGAGATCAACTTGAAGATCAACTTGAAGAGGCAAGGTTATTGAAATGTCTAGAAATGGTACTTTGTTTATATACCGCAGCTGATTTTATTGATACAAATCCCAGTCGTTACTGCGGGTCCTGGTTTGTGTCTAAGTGAGTGCAAGACCAACCAATAGTATTTCAGTCTTTTGCTTTCTCTTCATGCATATCAGGGGAAACACATGGCCAAAACGGCTACTTACTTTTCCAGAAACCAGCCAATTAGAGGATAGTTTACAGTGGCGCATCTCAACTCAAAGCTGTCCACAGATCATATGGGGATGTTGTTGAAATGCAGATTCTGACTCAGCAGGTCTCGGGTCGGGGGAGCCTGGGATTCTGCATTTCTGAACAGCTCCCAGCTCGTACCGATAGCACAGCTCTGCAGACTACATTTTCAGCCACAAAGTCTTAGAAGAAGGTTTTCCCCAAGTTGGCCGATAAGAACCACGTGGGGCTTCCCTGGTGGCGCAGTGGTTGACAGTCTGCCTGCCGACTCAGGGGACACGGGTTCGTGCCCTGGTCTGGGAAGATCCCACATGCAACGGAGCGGCTGGGCCTGTGAGCCATGGCTGCTGAGCCTGCGCGTCCGGAGCCTGTGCTCTGCACCAGGAGAGGCCACAACACTGAGAGGCCCGCGTACGGCAAAAAAAAAAAAGGGAGGGGGAGGGGGCTTTTTTAAGGATATAGGGGTGAGTGCCTCATAAAAACTGGGAGCTGAAAGAGAGCCTGGCCTCGAAATAGAATTGGTAAGCCATCAGATCTCAGGCATCATCTCTTTTACACACGCACAAGCATGCGCACACGCACACACAGGCCGTATCTCCTCTCTGTGTCTCTGTGTGGCTCCCCTGATCTCTGCTCTCTCCAGTCATGTGACAGGAAGGAATGACCTCATGGTCCCCCAGTTCAAAGGACCAGCCCAGTTCAAAGCAAGTAGCATCTTAGAGCCCATAACCCCAAATCCTGGGAGTGACCATCTTAAAAGCCCAGCCTGTGCCAAGTACCCGATCAGCTATGACCAGGGACAGAGTCACACACATGGCTGCCTGGATCCAGGAGTAGTGCTCAGAAAAGGGTTAGACAGACCCCCTAGAGTATGCTGCATTTTACCCTCCTAAGACATCAGAGACATAAGGCATTCAGTTCAGTAACAGCTTTTCGAGAGAAAGTCCATCCCAATGAAATTGCCTATCATCAGAAACTCCTGGTTCAAAAAAAGATGCAAATGTAAGAAGAAAACGTTATCTGTGTATCTGGAAGAGTGTACACCAAAATGTGAATAAGGTTACCTGTGGGTAGTGTGATAATGGTGGATCATTTTACCTTCGTTTTGCTCACGTCTATGTGTGTATATAAATATTTTTTACAACAAAGATTTTATTTTGAGTAAAAAAAAATGCCATTTGAGAAATATTTGGGGATCTCCCTACAATTATAGAGTTTGGGCATTTGTTGCTCTTGCTTGTTATAGGTTGGAGCCAGAAAAGGCACTCCAAAGATGGACCAAGGAAGGGAGATGCTGAAGAGAGAGATGTCCAGCAAATCCAGCCAGAGCCTTCTGTTTTCTAAACCTGGTGAAGGAACTAGAAACGTCGCCCCGCTGGGCCTCGCATGATCCTCCGTGAGTCAGTGTAACTCTTCTGCGTCAAACTACTAAGATGCTTTTTTAGGACATTAAAGGTTGCTACCCTAGTGTGTTGCTTCCTAGACTGGTATTTTGCACAATACTGGATTTTGGAGTGTGTGAGGAGAGGGGTTCTTTTCACAGATATTATGAATGTAAACATACGCAGGCGTATGAAGAATAAGTTTGAAATTCAGACTCCTAGGCCTGGTAGATGCAATTATGTGTTTGAGTAGTGACAAACCCAAATGTCACACCTCCAAGGAGCTCTGAGAAGCCCGCAGTTGAGAAAACCCAGGGCGTGTACTGGGGCCACAGGACAGAATGGTAACCTCAGGGCTGTTGGGGCCATGGTATAGTGCATTTATATCTGAATTGATTATAATAAATGTGAACAGCAACCAGTTTTATCGCTTCCATAACAGTGAGTCATGTTTATATGGCGCTCTGCGGTGTTCCAAACACTTCTCATCTAATCCTATCTCAAGCCCTGGGCTGGGAGGTAAATAGCATTATATTCCCCATTTTACAAATGAGGAAGCTGAGGCCCAGAGAGGTTAAATGGCCCATCTAAAGTCACACAGCTAGTAAATTCAAGAATTGGGTCTGGAACCCAGGTTTCTAACTCCATCTCACGCTGCCCATTCTGCCGCACCAAGACAGCCCAGTAGGTCAAGTCCCAGGCCATCAGGACAGACCAAGTACCCAGTCATCAAAGAACACACACTGCCCAGGTGGACACACCCCTTTCCCGTGGTGTTTGAAGAGACCCTCATTTTTGCCTTCTCTCCAGCCATCTGTTCTCTCCCTGCCTTTCTTGTACAGCCAGAGACCACCAAACAAAACAGGAGGAAGAGCCAGAAGCCATGAATATCATTTATTTTTTGTTTTTAAAAAGGCACAATAAAAGTATTTTGATATTTTAAAACCAAATGCATTCTTTATACTGATTAAAACTAGAAGGAAATGGGAAAAATGATTTGCATGGTCTTCCACTAAAGGTACTTCTTACACAGTGAGAAGGGTGAGCATCACCTGACCTTAAAAATAATCTTGAAAATCCCAGCAGTTTTCCATAAAGAACATATTACTTATACTGTACCATATCCCCCAAATCCAAAACAGCAATCTCCAGCACCAGAAAAGATCACTTGGTCAGGCAGTAGTTAAGTAGCTGGCTCATGTTTGGAAGCCAAATTGTGTGGGAAAAAAACTACTTTGGTTGAATACAAATATTTGAATTTGCATAAGTTAAATGTAATGCCTATGTGACTCCACTGTATTTGAGATCTTTCAAAGGACGTGTTAATCTTTATCGTATCAACATTGCAACCCACAATGGCAATGTCCTTTCTTCACTCCTTGAACTAGATGGTTCTTTAGGTGTCTCCTCAGCCACACACCCCTTTCTCTGAGAATGCACATTCCCCAACCAGGTTTACCCTACCTCCTGCTGCTCTCTTGGCCGCACCTGACTGGCTGATCAGTAGATAGTCTACCCAAGCCAGACCAATCAGGTTTCTCTTCTAACCCAAGCTGGGCCAATCAGCACCTGTGCCCTTGATATTTGAAGTGGGACACGGAGTTACCACACAGGTCATTAATGGCCCGGAGCTGAAAGTCTTGATGCAGTTCCCAGCTGGGGTGGCCATTTCTCCCACTGTGTTTGGAGAAACAAAGCCAGTCTTAGAAAGAGATGGCCAGGATAGATAAGCAACAGGTAGAGACAAGAAACCAAGACCCAGGGAATTCCCTGGCCGTCCACCCTGCGCTTTCACTGCCAAGGGCCCGGACTCAACCCCTGATCAGGGAGCTATGATCCCATAAGCCACACCGTGTGGCAAAAAAAAAAAAAAAAGAAGAAGAAGAAACCAAGACGACCCCCAGAGAGACAGTGCAGCAGACACTACAAGCCCCTTAGTCATTGCCCCCCTCTACTGTATAAGCAGCCCGTGAAATGCCGTCATTTCCCAGCCTCCCTTGCAGCTAGACCTGGCTGTGTTGTTCAGTTCTGCCAGTGACATGCAGGTGAAGGCCCTGGGCAGGGCTTCCCTTCTGGAATTAAAGGCAAGGCTTTGCTAGGAGAAAGTTTTTCTCTTTGTCCCTTTGCCTTGTCTCCTTTTCCTCTCCTGGAGCTCAGACTAGGAGCTGGAGAAGCCATGTTGGGGATCACCAGGTAACATGCAAGAGACCAAAGCCCACCTCAAAGGACAATGGAGTGGAAAGACATGAAAAGCCTGGGTGGGAGCCTAGTGGCATCACTGTGCTCTGCACTGTACCTGAACTGCTTACCTCTGTACATCCTGTTGTATAAATAAATCAATCCTATCAGTTTCAGCCACTGTGGTCAGATGTACCTGTTTGTGCTGTGGAGCAAATCACTCAAAAGTTAGTGACTTAAAATGGCAACTATTAGTTCTCCTGATTCCAGGCGTCAAGCTGGCCACTTGTACTGGTTTGGTTGGTTTGGCTGGGGCTAGTTTAGGGTGGCTTCGTGTACATGCCTGCCTGGTCATTGCCAGGCAAGCTGGGTTAGGACAGTGGTTCTCAACTGGGGGCATTTTGCCACCCAGGGGGCATTTGGCAATGTCTGGACACACTTTGGTTGTTAAACTGGGGTGGGGGTGATCCTATCATCTCGGGGTAGAGGCCAGGGATGCTGCTAAACATCCTGCAGTGCACAGAACAGCTGCCCACAACCAAGACTTATTTGATCCAATATGTCAATAGTACCGAGAATGAGAAACCCTGGTCTAGAAAGGCCTCAGCTGGGACGTCTGATTCTGCCTGGTGTGGTCCCTCATCACCCAGCAGGCCAGACCACGCCACGTGTGGTGGGTACAGGTTTCCAAGAGCAGCAGGAGAGAGAAAGCCCCAAAGCACACTTTTCAAGTCTCCACCTGCCATGTGTTTGCCAACATCTCATCAGACAAAGCAAGCCACATGGCTAGAGTTCATTTGGGAGGGGCTCCAAATTTTTACCATCTACCCACATCCAGGTTTCTGTTATTTAAAGCTGAAGGCAGCGCGCGCCCAGAGCGTTAACGGGCGGGGGCGGGGGTGTGGAGTTGGGAGGTCAACTGGGCCTCCTGGTAGCCTCCCTGAGTTCAACCAATCCAGTGAGGAGAAGCCGTGGGCGGGGCGAGCTCCACTGCCAGAGCGGCGTGAAAAATTTCCCAAGGCAGAGCAAAAACCTTTCCTGAGCGACTGAGCATGCCCAGTGGTGAAAGGTCCAGCCCAACTTTCACCACATCCCAGACTCCAGAGGGACTTTTCTGAAACCCAGAGAATTGACCATGTCCTCAAACAGCTTAAAAACCTTTCAGGGCTCCCCCATGCCTCCTCAGGAAAAAAAGATCACACTTCAGTGGGTTTTTTATGCTTCATCCTCAACCAATTTCTTCAGCCACGTTTCCCACTACTTTTGCAAGAACTCTTTTGCTCCACGGATGTTGAAAACTTGCAGCTTCTCATACATACCATGTTCTCTGTGCACACAGGTTCACCTACCTGCGATTCTCTGCCCAGGCCCTCTCTACCAGGATATTGCATCTGTGCTTTCTAGGTCTCTGAAGACAGTCATGCTTCATCCCTCTGGCATAGCTCTTGTTTTTTTTTTTTTTTTTTGCATCTTTGTTGGAGTGTAGTTGCTTTACAAAGGTGTGTCGGTTTCTGCATTGTGGCATTGTGAATCAGTTATGCATGTGCATGTGTTCCCATGTCTCTTCCCTCTTGCGTCTCCCTCCCTCCCGCCCTCCCTGTCCCACCCCTCTAGGTGGTCGCGGGGCGCCGAGCTGATCTCCCTGTGCTGTGCGGCTGCTTCCCGCTATCTATCTATTTTATGTTTGCTGGTGTATATGTGTCCATGGCATAGCTCTTCTTATTCTGTGTTGTGAATATACTCTATGTGCTCACATGTCTTATCTTCACTAGAATGTGAGCTACTTGAGGGCAGGGGTCTTGGCATATTTTATACCTGGATGGAACTCTAAGACCTACCAGGTTGCCTGGCACAGGATAGATACTCAATAATTGCTTATTGAATAAATGAATGGATTATGAGCTCCATGAAGGAAAAATAAAAAAAAAGCTGAAGGCATTCCAACTGATGCAGAAAGTTGCCCTGATTCCTGATGACTTTCTGGTTCCTGGTTTCTTTCCTTGGAAAGGCCCATTCCAATGCCTGCCCTTGGGTTCCACTAGGACTTTTTGTATCACTCAAGATTCTCTGGTTGCAACCAACAGAAATCTCCTGTGGCTAACTTAAACAGAAAAGGAGTTTACTGAAAGGAAATGCGGAAGGTTAGAGAATCAAAGGGCAAGCAAAGCGGAGGAGTCTGGACAGGCAGGAGCCATCTTTTCTTCCCCGTAGATGTCCCCTTTTTTGCTTCAGCCGGTTTGAGTTTCTGTTATTTGCAACCAAAATGGCATTTACTAAGACGCTCTGCACAGCCCCAACTGGTAGCTCTGAGAAGCTACCAGCGACCTTTCTTTCCCCTGACGTTGTACCAAGGGACAGCAAGGTATCTGCAGTTCCCCCCCAGAACTCCCAATCTTCTGATCCCCCAAGAAGCTAAGCCAAACAACTTCCTTCCACCCTTGGCAATGGGGGCCCATTTGGATTCGTGACTTTGCAGATAAGGTGCCCTTCTCTAGCAACTTGGCAGAGCCAGCAGTGCCTGCTGTTGTGGAAACCGGGGTCATGAAGTGTCTACGGAAGAAAACAGCTTCCCCTGGATCTGTGTTGCAAAGTGTGTTCCTGGTAAGTGGAGTGGTTTCCAATTTTTTAGGGTCTTAGGAATGAAAGCAATACACTAATGATGAGAGGAAACACAAAATCTTCTAATGCATTTTTTTTTATTATTATTATTTTTAAATTTATGGCTGCATTGGGTCTTTGTTGCTGCGCCCGGGCTTTCTCTAGTTGTGGCGAGCAGGGGTTACTCTTTGTTATGTAACCCACTCTTTGGGTTACTCATTCCATGGCCTTCTCTTGTTGCGGAGCACAGGCTCTAGGCATGGAGGCTTCAGTAGTTGTGGCTCGCAAGCTCAAGAACGCAGGCTCAGTAGTTGTGGGGCACGGGCTTCGTGGCTTCGCAGCATGTGGGATCTTCCTGGACCAGGGCTCGAGCCTGTGTCCCCTGCATTGGCAGGCGGATTCTGAACCACTGCTCCACCAGGGAAGCCCCTCATTTACTCTTAATGCTTCCCCCTGTTGAGGACAAACAGGAGGAAAAAAGAAAGGGCAGGGCTTCCTTGGTGGCGCAGTGGTTGAGAGTCTGCCTGCCAGTGCAGGGGACACGGGTTCGTGCTCCGGTCCGGGAGGATCCCACATGCCACCGAACGGCTGGGCCCGTGAGCCATGGCTGCTGAGCCTGTGCGTCCAGAGCCTGTGCTCCGCAGCGGTAGAGGCCGCAACCATGAGAGACCCACGTACCGAAAAGAAAAGAAAAAAAAAAAGGGCAATAGCAAGGTTCCAAATGAGCTGAGAATTGACCTTCTAAAAGGGCTCTCAATCTGGCCTCTGGTAGATGTCTGTCGGGGTTTCTGCCCAGCCTAGACCCTCCTCAGGAGAGAAGACGTTTAGGGCTTACAGTGGGCTGACTGGTGGCCCCAAAGATCTCAGGCTCTAATCCCTGGGACCTGAGAATGTTACCTTACAAGGTAAAGTTTTGCAGATATAAGGATTTTGAGTTGAGACTATCCTCGCCCTAAGTGCCATCTGTAAGTGTACTTATAAGTGAGAGACAGGAGGAGATAATATACAAAGAAGAGGCGGAGGCAGTGACCACAGAGGCAGGACTAGAGTGCTGCACCTACAAGTCAAGGGATGCCAGCAGCTTCTGTGGTTAGAGTCTTTTGAACTCCTTGGCTTTTCAGGTCCTGGGCTGTAAGATTTGAATCAGCAAATGCCCCAAGGAGAAAAGCTGCACCAAATGTCAAGCTTGCGTCTGTGTTTCCCTTCTCTCCAGAACTTGGCCCACATGTCTTGGTGTCTCTCTAACATTCAGATGCCAGCGAACAGATGTTTTCTTACTTTATCCAGGTTTTCTAAAATTTCTTTAGACTTCACCTCATCTTATGTTATTATTGAACTACCATTTCAATTACCCCTAGGAAGAAAATTTACAATTTTTAGAGAAAATGGAACCCCGGTACAGTGTTGGTAGGAATGTAAACTGGCACAGCCACTGTGGAAAACAGTATGGAGGGTTCTCAGAAAACTAAAAATAGAACTACCATATGACCTCGAAACTCAACTCCTGGGTATAAATCCGAAAAAAACAAAAACACGTGTTTTCAAAAACATGTATTTGAAAAGATACATGCACCCCAATGTTCAGAGCATCATTATTTACAATTACCAAGATATGGAAGCAACCTAAGTGTCATCAAGAGATGAATGGATAGGGGCTTCCCTGGTGGCGCAGTGGTTGACAGTCCGCCTGCTGATGCAGGGGACACGGGTTTGTGCCCCGGTCCAGGAAGTTCCCACATGCCGCGGAGCGGCTGGGCCCGTGAGCCATGGCCGTTGAGCCTGTGCATCTGGAGCCTGTGCTCTGCAACGGGGGAGGCCACAACAGTGAGAGGCCCGCGTACCGCAAAAAAAAATAAATAAATAAAATTTAAAAGAGATGAATGGATAAAGAAGATGTGGTACATATAACCAATGGAATACTACTCAGCCTTAAAAAAGAACGAAATTTTGCCATTTGCAGCAACATGGGTGGACTTGGAGGGCATTGTGGTAAGTGAAATAAGTCAAACAAAAACAAATACTGTAGGATATCACCTATATATGGAATGTAAAAAATACAACAAACTACCGAATATACCAAAAAAGAAGGAGAGTCACAGATATAGAGAACAAACTAATGGTTGCCAGCGTGGAGGGGGAGGAGGGGGAAATACAGGGTGGGGAGGTGAGAGATGTAAACTTCTGGGTGTACGATAGGCTCAAGGATGTATTGTACAACACAGGGAATATAGCCAATATTTTGTAATAACTGTAAATGTAAAGTAACCTTGAAAAAGTATATAAAATTTTTTTAAAAGAAATCATATTGAAAATTGGAAACAATTTAAATGTCCATCAACAGGAAAATGCACATATAAATTATTGTATTTCCCTAGATGGGAATCCTACATAGCGAGAAAAAAAAAAAAAGAAAGAAAAAAGGGATGCCAGCAGCCACCAGAGCTGGAAGAGGCAAGGGATGGACTCCTCCCTAGAGCATCCAAGGGAGTTTGTTCCTTCTGAAAAACCTTGATTGCAGCCCAGCTGATGCTGATTTGGGGCTTCCAGCCCCCAGACCCATGAGAGAATACGTTTGTTGTTTTAGGCCACTAAGCTTGTGGGAATTCATCACTGTGTTTAGCAAACCAACACGGGGCTCAATCTTCAACTCATTAGAGACCAGCCCCCCACTTTGATCTGAACACTTCTGGACTCTTCCTATACGGCAGGAGTGCTGTGGGAATTGCACAAAGGACCTTAGTTGTTTTGTATGTGTGGAAACAATCAAGTAGAAAATTATTCACGTTGTTCAGAGAATAGCTCATGGATGTTTAGTACGTAAACTATGGAGCATGGATGCACCTCCGTCTAAAAGGAAGGCAGGGAGAATGTTACCTGGGAATGGTAGCAATAGGCTGGAGCCCTGAATAGTGCCTAGGAAGACAAGGAAGTTATCTGCAAGAGTAAATTAAAACCAAAGCAGGAGGTCACTTTCACCTCAAAATTCCCGAAGGCACACTCATCCTGCTTGTTCACTGGTTCAGACTTCTCAGAGCTCTCTCTCTTTTCACTACAGAAAAAGCTAAAAAGGTAAAAACCAGAAGAAAGACCCTGGCCCTTCCTTTCCTCTCCGCCGTGTTTTTGTTCTTAGACTAAATATAAGAAAGGCAGAGACAGGGGAGAAAAATCAAAAGCCACCCACCTCACCTGTTCTTGGGCCCTAACTGGCCCCAGGGCTATGAAAGAGCAAAGAAAATTCCCCCCAGCACTCCCCCCCCACCCAAAAGGAGGAATCTCAGCAGCCATATTGGTGCCATGTGACCTCCACCCTCTCAAGTCACAGCTGATAGGTATGTGTTCACCTGACCCAGGAGAACCAATCAGAAGCTGGGCTGGGCTAGGTTCATCTCTCCCAGGTCCTGGGTTGGGCAATGTGGTATCAGGGATTAAGGGGCCACAGGTGAGTGAAGCAGGGGACGTACCTCAGCACAGAGAGAAGGTGACTGCTGAAAGAGGCCGACATGAGGATGAGACCTCAGACATAGCTGTGTCCTGATGACTTTCTGGTCTTTGATCCTGATGCCTTGGAAAGCCCAGCTGTACTTCTGCCCCTGGGTTCCACAAGAAATGCTGTGTCCTCCCAATAAATTCCCCTTTTAAGGTCGGATCCTAAATGTAGTCCATGTCCTTGAAGGTGGGCCTTGCCTTTTCATCATATCAGGCAGTGCTGGGCCCACAGTGGATACTCCACCTGGTCTCAATTTTGATTTTCACTTTTCTCAGACCAGTTACAGTTCTGAAAAGGGGAGCCACAAGCAGATGATTGAGATAAAGATCGTGTTGGTGCACAACTGTGACTGCAGTGCAGAGCGCTGCCTGGTGTGTGTGTGCAGCTAAGTCAGCTGCATCCACCCACAGATAAGTATGGAGCTCCACAGATATGTGCCAGGGTACTGTTCTGGGTTCTGGGGATAAAGCATGAAGCCCCGCTCTCCATGGGAAGGGTCCTTGCTTGAACAGTGTTTCCCAAAGTGGGTCCCGTGGCCTTGGGTGACAATGACCATGGTCATTTTGGACTGGCTACTTGCACTGGATCTAATCAACTTGAAAGCCACCAGGGAGCCACGTGCACAGAGAAAGCTGATCTGCAAGAGGAGACTCATGAAGCAGAGGTTCACGGAGAAAACAGTCCTTCATAGAAAGAGATAGTTCTGGGCTCTCCTTAGCCTGGCCTCACTCACTGTCCTATAGGATGCCCCAGGCTACTTTCAATAAAGTCCTATCTTATGCTTAAACGAGTTGCAGTGGGTTTCTGTTGCTTGATGCCAAATGTTCTGAGACGCCTTGGCTCTGGATGAACATGTGTGAGATGGGAAATCTAAACTAAACCCACAACTGTGGAGCAAAACTGAAAATGGGACACAGCTTTATCCCTGGAAATGGATGGATCAATCAAACCACAGGCCATAAATGGGCAGTACACGAAGAGCCCTTCTGAGGATTACTGGTCTCATTTGTTGCCTTAAGGGCCCTGGCCAGGCCCATTTAGCTCCTAGGACAAATTGTGCTGAGTATTTAAGTGTGGAGGTACAAAAGGACAGCCCCTGTTCTGTATGCAAGCACAGAGGGCGAGAGATGGGCTTTCAACTGGGGAGGACTTTGTTTTAATCCAAGCACTGCTGCTTCCTAGAAGGATGATCGTGAGCAAATAATTGGATCCCTCTGAGCCTTCCTCTCTACACCAGCAAAATGGAGTTTCCTAATTAATTATTATTTTTTTTTTGTGGTATGCAGGCCTCTCACTGTTGTGGTCTCTCCTGTTGTGGAGCACAGGCTCCAGATGCACAGGTCCAGCAGCCATGGCTCATGGGACCAGCCGCTCCGTGGCATGTGGGATCCTCCCGGACTGGGGCACCTGTATTTCCTCTTAATAACAACCACACTGGCGTTTAAGTGAGCCTGGCTAGGCTTACAAATGCACACATAAAGATTACCAACTACCTTCCACAGAGACGGAAGAGGGAAGCTGAAGCTAAAACACCCCGTGAGGGCTTCCCTGGTGGCGCAGTGGTTGAGAGTCCGCCTGCCGATGCAGGGGACACGGGTTTGTGCCCCAGTCCAAAAAGATCCCACATGCCGCAGATTGGCTGGGTCTGTGGGCCATGGCAACTGAGCCTGTGCGTCCGGAGCCTGTGCTCCGCAATGGGAGAGGCCACAACAGTGAGAGGCCCGCGTACCGCAAAAAAAAAAAACAAAAACCCCAAACCAAAACAAAAAAAACACCCCGTGGGTAGTCAGAGGAGAGGACCGTCACAGCTCATCCCCCTGAGCCGTGTGCCAGGCATGATCTGAGCACTTGTACACGTTAATTTATTAAAATACTTCTAACAATCCTATCAGGTTGGGACTACCATCACCCTGCGTACAGACTGAACAAAAGGAAACAGAATATGGTGTCCTCCTTGTGTTCACAAAGCCCGTTAACTGGCAGAGGCAGGACTTGAAGGCCACAGTCCGGCTCCCGAGTCCATGCCATGCTTTACAGCCTCCAACTTCTCACGCTCATTCCTAGAGCCACCTGGGAAGGAGGAACCAGGCAACTAAAGACTGGGTTTGAATCAGACTCCACGTCTGACCAGCCACGTGATCCCAAGCAAGGGGCCTCGCCTCTCTGAGTCTCAACCTGACTCCCTTGCAAAATGGGCACATTAATGGGAACGTCAGCCTTCAGCAACGCTGTGACGAGTATCAGTGTAGCAGGTGTGAACGGGCTTTGTAAACTCTGGAGTGTTCTGTGAGGTATAAACTACCCTCTATTCTCATTAGAGGGAATTCACTTCATAACCTGCTCCTGGCTCTTGAACTTGGCTGTGCATCCAGTCAGTGCTGGATGATCTGGAACCAACAGCTGGTCTATTTATGGCTGAAAACCCACAGGTCATAGGAAGACAGCAGCACCGGAGCCCCTGGGTGGCCCCAAAGATAAGGTCCGTGTCTCGAGGACCGATGACATGGTGGTCACTGAAGGAACAGGCCCCCTCCTGCCCCTTCCACTAGTGACAACTGAAAACTTTGGTTTCCCCAACACCCTGATCCAAGATCAACCCGACTCTTTGCCCAATGTTGGAGAACTACCGGCGTGTCCTGCAGCACTGGCTGGCCCCCTCTGACTGTGTGTTGCCTCCTTCCACAGATCAGTGCCCTACAGCAAGGCTACAACCAGGTGCTGTGCCAGACCCTGTCTGAGAGAAACTTACAAATCACCTCCCTGAAGCACGAGGCCGAGAACTTAAGGAGGGAGACCGCCATCACGTCAGGTGAGGCCCTTCTGCATTCAGGCCCCAGAGCTTCTGCCCTCCCCCTGCAGACATCACCAGTCAACCAGCACACCTGTGCCCGTGACCTGGGTGCAGCCTCAGGGATCACCCGTGTCGGTGCATTAGAGTTCTCCCTCAGTGGAGGTTTCTTGCCGCCCAGTTCCGAGGGCAGGGCCTGGTAAATATTTGAGAGAATGGTATCTCTTGGCTACAAGGTCTCCTGAGCACTGGCCCCACCAGGGAGAACACAGGTCGCCTTGTGGCTTGGGTGGTTCCACAAAGCAGCCTGAGTGCAAACTAGAGCGTGGACAAAATGGGGTCACTCCTTTAAGGCACCCATGGTCTCACCCATTTCAGCCGAGTGCACTTGGGCCCAAGGGAAACTATTTACTAATTTTATCAGAGGTGGTTCCCTGATAAAGGGCTTGGGTTGGGAGAGGGGCAGCCAACGCACAGCTGTGGCTGAGCTTTGATTCCCTGGATTCCTTCATTGCTTCAACATGTTTCTTGAGCTCCTACTAGGTGTCAGGCCCCGTTCCAGGCTCCGGGGAGGGAGAGCGAAGCAAGACACTCAGATTCCTGTACTCACAGATTCGGGAGGGGGTGACAGACAATAAAAGTAAACGGATGAATAAACAAGCCCACTTCAGAGAGCAGTGGTGCTGTGGAGAAAATAAACTGTGTGTCGTGGTGGGCAGCGCTTCAAGGGGGGAGTCCAAGGGGGACCAGCTTAGTGGGTGTGCAACCATGGAACTCAGGTGGGACTTGAACCCGTGGGCTGGGACTCGAACCCAGTCAGAACCCACTATCTTTTAATCGAGATCACGCATCTGGTCTCGGGACTTAATAAACCTCAGGTTCTTTATGTCTCATGCAGAAAGAATTCAGTGAGAGACAAAGTAAGAAGTGGATTTCTTTAGAGAGAAACACACTCCACAGACAGAGTGTGGGCCATCTCAGAAGGCAAGAGGCCCCTAATTATGGGGTGGTTAGTTTTTATGGGGTGGGTAATTTTATTGGCTAATGAGTGGGAGGATTGGGACAACTCTAATATTTTGGGGAATTGGCGGGGATTTCCAGGAATTGGGCCACAACCCACTTTTTTTTTTTTTCCTGTACACAGCCCTCTCGCTGCTGTGGCCTCTCCCGTTGCGGAGCCCTGGCTCCGGACGCACAGGCTCAGTGGCCATGGCTCACGGGCCCAGCCGCTCCGCGGCATGTGGGATCTTCCCGGACAAGGGCACGAACCCGTGTCCCCTGCATCGGCAGGCGGACTCTCAACCACCGCGCCACCAGGGAAGCCCCACCACCCACTTTTTGACCTTTATGGTCAGCCTCGGAACTGTCCTGGTACTGGTGGGTGTGTCATTTCGCTCATGTATTACAATGAGTCTGTAATGAGGCTCCAGTCCCCCTGGAAGTCGAATCTTACGCCCCCTTGGACCTAGCTGATTCTAACCAGTTTATGTTGTATCCTCCACGGCTATGTCCTTCTTTTAGAGAGGACTTGTTTCACGTGGGCAAGGACAAGCCAAGGGCAAGCGAGTCTGCATGGAGTGAACAGGGGATTGTGGGGCTGGGCAGGGTCGGGGGGTCTGGGTTTTTATTCCAAGGGTGTTGGGAATCCAGTGGAGGTTTTTAAGCAGAAACTGACATGCCTAGAGACCTGAAGAGGATGGGACCACTCACAGACGAGGGGAGGGAGAGAAGCAGGTGACAGGGAGGAGGCAGTGAGCCTCGGAGGAGCACATCACTCTGAAAGCAGTCGGCGCGTAACAGGAAACATGCCCACAGCTGTAGAAGCCAGACATAGCATTGAGTCGCACGTGAATCCCCATCTCTGTATGAATCTGTGCTTTTCTTCTGCCTCACTCTGCAAATTAATCACACCCAGCCCCACCCCCTGCTGCCCCCAGGTCTCTGCTTATGCTCCTCCCTCACTTGGGATGTCCTCAGATATTTTCTGAGCACCTCCCCCAGGCTAGGTGCTGTTCTGGGCACCAGGAATGGAAGGATGAACTCGCTGGTCCTCACCTTCCTCCCGTATGTCGCCCAGTGAAACCTCATCCAAGCATCAAGCCTGTCTCAGATCCCACCTTCTCCGATCAGGGAGTCGGACAGACCTGGGTTGGGATAACGCTTGAGATGGGCTGGACCCACTCAAAGTGTGGCAAGCCCCAGAGGGATTTCCAAGTAACTGAACTGTGTCCTGGAGGCAAAGCTCATTTTTAAAATGAAATTCTGGAGCATTTTGTGCTTTATTTCATAGACATTCTTGATTGATACCTACCACTAAAACTGGGCCTGATGTTCTTTCAAGAAAAGAACCGTAGGAGATAACCCAATACCACTGCATTTATGCACCCTTCTTCCCACTTTTATTCAAAATGATAGTACAATGCAAGAGGGAAGAGATATGGGGAGATATGTATATGCATAACTGATTCACTTGGTTATAAAGCAGAAACTAACACACCATTGTAAAGCAATTATACTCCAATAAAGATGTTAAAAAAAATGATGCTACAGTAATGGAGTAGTTATCTATTGCTGCATAACAAGTTACCCCAAAATGTAATGGATAAAACCCCAACCAATATTTATTATCTCCCCCAGTATCTGTAGTTCAGGAATTTGAGCGGGGGGTGACTTAGTTCTCATGAGTTGCAGTCAAGATGTCGGCTGGGGCATCAGTCATGTCATCTAAAGCCTCGGGGGGAGCCGGAGGATCCCCCTTCAGAATGGCTGCTCATGTGGCTATTGGCTGGAGGCCTTAGTCCCTCAGCACACATGCTTCTCTCTAGGGCTGCTTGAGTGTCCTCACAACACAGCAGTTGGCTTCCCCCAGAGTGAGTGATTCAAGAGGGAGCAAAGAGGAGGCCACAGTGTCTTTTATGACTCAGCCTGAGAGGAAACAGTCCATCATTTCCACAGTATCATATTGGTTACCCATGGCAGCCCTATTCAGGGTGGGAGGGGCTACACAGGGCATGAATTCTAGGCGGCAGGGATCATTGGGGCCAGTTTGGAAGCTGGCTGCCGAGAAAAATAATAGGCGCCATGGAACAAACATAATTTAGGCACTTCTTGTTCTTGGGATATACCGTCTCATTTGACCCTTACAATAAATCTGTGTGGGACAGACAGTGGGAGGTGAAATAGCTTGTCCAAGACCATGAAGCTAATAAGTGGTAGAGAGGGGTCCAAACTCAGAGGACTGTGAAACCAACCACCCCATCAATAGCATCCAGCAGTGCCCTCTGCCACACGCCCGTCTCCTGGCCTCTGGAGAAGAATTCCTAGACCTTCCCTGTGCTGGGACTTTGTTCCCCAGGCCCATGGTGTGGCCTCTCCTCCCAGCTTTGCCTGGCCTGTGCCCACAAGGGGCCCCCAAAGGTTTCTCCTCTCGCTGGTGCTGACTGCCCCTCATTCTCACTGAAGCCTCAAACCCTGTTCTGTGGACTTTGCTCTCATTCCCATTCCTGCTCTGGGACCCTTGGAAAAAGCCTCCCCAGTTCTAGGCGGGCACCGGTGGTGGCCCAGGCTTGGAAGGTCTTGTCCGAATGTTGGCTGACAGCCATGGTGTTGCCAATAATCCTTCCTGCCTCTTTGACCTCCATGAGTCTCTTGGTTTGGTTTGTTTGGTTCTTTTACAGAGATGGTGTCATCTTTGCAAAGAGACGTGTTAGTAAAGGATGGTCAAGTTCAACAACTAAAACAGGAGGTGAATCAACTGAAAAGTGAGAACAAAGAAAAGGATCACCAGCTCGAAGCCCTCAGCTCCAGAGTGAGTGTCGGGTCATCAGCAAATTGTAGCTGTGAAAAGCAGACACAGTGGAGTCACATGACACACGGTGGTGAGATGAGGCCAGTGCCCAAGGACACAGGGAGGGTAGCTGCTGGGCAGGTGGCCAACTTCTCTGAAGCCTTTCAAAGGACAGCATGTATGTGGCTCAGAATAAGCATAATAGATTTTCAAATCCAGCAAACATTTTCTAACCCCTATTATAAATGAGTTTGTTTAATCCCAGCAACAAACACACCTATGAGCATATACTGCCATTGCAAAGTTTAATATTAAGCAGAATACGATCTCTCTGTGAGCAAGGATGACCACAAGGCTGCATCGTGGTCCCAGCACCATTGGTTCTCATAATTGTCTTCAAAGCAGAACGTTTGAAGATCCAGATGCAAACACGCAGACCTCATTTCTTCCTTAGACTTTAGTGTGTAGAATGCCTCTATGGAAGATGAACGTGGTAGGCAAGCAAAGAGCTTTTTCCATGTAACTTTGACTATTTGCAAATCTTGCCTTCAATGCTAACTTTAGAATCCTGACTCTATAGGATAAGATTTCTCAGTATTTGCATGATGTGCCTGTTTCTGTGAGTCAAGGTAAAACCTCAAAGCTTTCATCTCAGGTGGCAACTCAGAGATTCCCAGAGGCTCCCCGATAGCTAGGTCTGCATGGGGGTGGGGTGAGAACAGATCTTGAGGTTCCAAGGAAAAGGCACAGTAGGTAATACCTGGTACGTAGTACCATACCCAGTTTGGAGCTGGTGAAAGGCACTGCATGAGCTTTGGGATCAGACAGACCAGGGTCCAATCCCAGAGCTTTCCTTTATTGTAAATTATTTGGCCTCCATATCCCCATCTGTGAAATGGGGATGACAAAATCGTTTTCTGAGAAGTGGGAGGCTGGTTTTAGTTGTGCTCTTCTGCCTCTGCCCTGGGTTGGCTGCCTGGCCAAGCCCTCTGCATTCGTTTCTCCCAAGCAGAGTGTCTTCCCAGGCATGTGCTATAGCTGTTTAATGTGGTGTGTGTGTGTGTGTGTGTGTGTTTGTGTGTGTGTGTTGGGGACGGGAAGGGGATGCAGAGGTGGTGCTAAGTAGAAGGAATCTACAAAGACAGCACCTGCTTGGCTCTTCTACCTCCTGAAGTGCATTTGGATGATTTATGTCCCCGTTTCCCCTTCCTTGTTTCCTCGGAATGAGGTCCCTTCTCCTCTACACTGTGCTGGCCAGTAGCACAAGGGCTCGTCACCACCAAGGGTACTGCTCTTGTGAACATTTGAGATGCCTTTTTTTTTTAATGACATACATCATGTGTGTTAATTTTAGAAAAATAAGTAGATGACATTGAGAAGAAAAAATAAAAAGAGAGGAGAGGAAATGCTACCTTGAGAAATCAGTGTTAATATTTTCATGTATGTTCTTCCAGTCTTATTTCTATATATTGCCTAGAAATCAATCAATCAATCATTTTATAGTGAATTTATTCTATGCACCTTTTTAAAATTTTTAAATACTTACTATTTTCCCATGCTAATAAATCAGCGCTCTTATCATTCGTCTTAAAAGCTACATACTTTTTCCTGGATGTACCCAGTGTTATAAAGTGGTCTGCTGTTCTAAACAACACTTGGGTTGTTTCCTCATTTTATTTTTATTCCACAGTTACTGACAATTCTGTGAAGAGCATCCTTGAAACTACAGATTTACTTATTTCTCCAGTCATTGTCCTTAAGGTACATTCCTAAAGTGGGAATTGCTGGGTCAAAAGAAGGCACATCCATCCTTATGCACTTAATGCCTGTTGCCAAGCCACCCTCGGGCAAGACAGCTCCGTTTACCCCTCCACACCAGTCGGGGTAGTTGTGTCTTTGAGATGCAACCTGCACAAAAGCCCTAAGATGGACCCCAGCTCTCTGGCTCGGCCCCCTGCACCCTCACCGGTCACAGCGTGAAAACATCCCAATTCCTGCACCCTAAGTACCCAGACTCTACAAAGCTGGATTTCCCCTGCAGTGAAGTTTGCTGGCTTTTGAAGAGGAATTTAGGCGCTCTATTCCTCAGAACTCATGAGAGGGTGAACTTGGAATGACTGCAGGATCCAGTGCTCCCATCACACAAATGGTCTCGCCTCTCAGAATTCAGAGGTGTGATTGGGTTATACAGCAGGAAACACTCCTGGGCGTGAACACAGGTACTTGGGACCCCCAGCCAAGTCCCCGTGGCCTTGTCCTTTTTCTCCACAGTGCTCAGTGCTGAAAGAAGAGTTACAGAAGGAAGATGCCCAGAAGGAGAAGTGGGAAGCCCAAGAGAAAGAGTTAAAACTCTGCAAAACCGTGCGTTGAACCTCCTGACCCCTAGGTGTCCACTGAAAGCCTAGATTGTGACCTTGAGTGTTTTGGAGGGGTTCCTTGGCCCATTAGCTAGCAGAAGCTCTGGGGCTTTCTGGGTGTTTGTCTGTTAATGTAGTCTCCTAATTCCTTGATTTGCTAGCCTCAAAGAGATGGGTGAAAAGACCATGGAAAACACACTCTCCCCAGATTTTCTGGGCAGTTGGCTCAAGGCCCCTCATCAGGTTTCCCCTGGGGAAAGGGATGGGAGGTGGCCACCATATGCTGCTAGAAATTCAACGTGGTCCCTACCCCTGGATTTGTGATGCCCAGACTTTCATGATCCACTGTCACAAGTTTTATCACGGCCCTGAGCACTGTTATTAACACAACTCTTCTTGAAGTATTTTTGCTTAAATACATTCAATTTTACAACAATTCATAAAAACAAAATAAAAAGCAAATGTATCACTGGCCTTGTATGGAAGGTGAACATAAAAATCAGTACAGTGAAAAGATGACCACTCAATGTAAATATTCACCCCCTGTACCGGCCTGAACCCTCGTGCACATCACCAGGCATACGTTTTCCATCCGTTGGGAAGGACGGTGCCTGGGACGGGGGGAGGAGACGTGTGTTCTTCTCTCTGTCAGGAGCACACTTCTCTCCCTCAAATGAGAAAAACGAAAAATGTCATTGTTCTTTTCTTCCAAACTGTGCCCATTGTGTCTTCCAAACAGCCCTTATTTATATTGAACTCAAAAATGTGCCCCAAGGAAAGAGATTCTAATGAGTGGATAGGTATCTTGTACTGTTTAATCCAGGATCCATGCTGATCTTCAAAAGAAACTCAAATTTTCCCTCACCCAGCCCTTTCATTGCATCCGTTGAAAGAAAGTCTACTTTGCCTCAAAGATGTGGAATTGTCCCCCAAGGGAAGGAATGAAGCGAATCCCAGACTAGGTTTCTGCCTTAATGAACCGGATGAAATGAGTTCTGAAGTTGACTTCCCTGTTGTTGGAACTCTTTCAGCAAATCCATGACATGGAAAAAGAAATGAGGAAGCTCAGGGTGGAGCTGAAAAGGAGCAGTACCGAGCAGAGCCTGATCTCTATGACGCTGCGGGAAAAGAGCAAGGTATGGCAGGGACAGGTCGGCCTGGGATCCACTCTGGGGCAAGCACTCCACCTGCATCATCTCTGTTCATCCTCACAATGACCCCATGCGGTCTATACTGGTATTCACCCCACTTTACAGTCGGGAAAACTGAGACTCACAGAGGTGAAGGAAGTTATCCAAGTTCACTTGCATAAAGTAGTTGTGGCAGAACTTGAATCCAGGTCTGCCTGACTCCAAAGCTCCTGTGTGTAACCACTACCCTAGACTGCCTTCAGATCTTAATTGTGAAATTATCTAAGAAAGAATTGATCCGTTAAACCAAGTTTGCCAATGATGTTGTTCCAACTTAAATTCTCATATTGATTTTTTTTTGTCTTTTTGTTCCATCATTGAGAATGTTTTTAAAAATCTCAACATGTTTGTCATTTGTGTGTTTCTTCTTTTAATATGAACGATTTTTGCTTTATATATTTTGAGGCTGTGTTACTAGGTGCATATAAATTTAGAATCCTAATACTTCCTGTAGAGCAAAACTTTAGATCATCATGAAATGTCCCTTTTTATCTCTAGTAGTGTTTCTCCCTTAACGTCTCCTTTGTCATTTAGCTTCCTCACTGGCTTTCTGTTGGTTAGAGTTTTCATACCATATCTTTTTCATATGTTCTCTGTCAATTTTTGTCTTAAGGTTTAGACATATGCCTTCAAATAGCGTATCATTTTTACAAAATCCAGTTTGACAATCTTTGACTTTTAGTCCATTTATATTATGTAATTACTCGTGTACTGGGGTTTAAATCTACCTTCTTGCTCAATACCAGTTGTACCATCTCTGCTATGTTCCTTTTTCTCTCCTTTCTTGCCTCCTTCTGAGTGGATGGTTTTCTCTTATTCCACTTTCCCCCTCTATTAGCTTGGAAATATTTCACTTTTTTACTATTCTTTTAGTAATAGTAAGACAATAGCATTCATCCTTGACTCACCAAAATCACACATTAATTAAGTTTTTCACTCTTCTACTATTCTCTTAGTAGTCATCCTGAAGACTATAATATGTATTCTTTTTTTTTTTTTTGCGGTACGTGGGCCTCTCACTGTTGTGGCCTCTCCCGTTGTGGAGCACAGGCTCCGGACGCACAGGCTCAGTGGCCATAGCCCACGGGCCCAGCCGTTCCGCGGCATGTGGGATCCTCCCGGACCGGAACACGAACCCATGTCCCCTGCATCGGCAGGCGGACTCTCAACCACTGCGCCACCAGGGAAGCCCTATCCTGTGGTTTTTAAGTATCCCTGCACACTCTGCCTGTCTCTAGAGTATTAAGTCCAGTTGCGCTGTTTTTACCTCTTTGTTTATTGAGATTATTATTTACTTGCATTAAAATGTACCAATTTCAAAGGTACAGTTTGATTATTTTTGGTAATTGTATACCAGGTGTAACCACCACCACGACCCAGATATAGAAAAGTTACTTACCCTTTAAAAGTTTTCCATCCCAATTTGCCCCAATTCAGTTTTGAGACACTTTATTGAGTTTTACTGCTTTCTCTAACATCGACTCTTCGGGTGATTTAGGAAAGTCACTTTACCTCTCTGGATGTGTTTTTGCTTTTATAACATGAAAAATGCCAGAACAGATGTGTTACCAAGGGCCCTTGCAATACTTTCAGAAAATGAGGGGGTAGGGTAAGGGCGGGAATCTCAGCCTTGCGTCCTCATTCTTCACACAGCACACGCATGTGGCAGATCCTAGTGGGAAAAGCCTGTGGTCGCACCAGAGAGAATTAGGTTTCCATCTCCTCTCTTGCTAGTGTGTATGTAACCTTTTGTAAGCATCAGCTTTCTCATCTCCAATATCAGGCTTATTAACAAGGTCTATTTGTTTACTGTTGTGAGGATGAATTGAGATGCACCGGCAGCCTTAAATGTTAGTTGGTATTTGTATTATGGCATAATAGAAAGGCACTGCATTCAACCATCTCAGTTACTACACGTTTATGCAGGCTGATTCTCACAGCCAAAACAGACGCACAAAGTACACCCACCCATTTATATACCTGGGGTAGCCCGAAGCCTCCCTTGCCTGCCTTCCTTACCGGGCTCAGAGAAAAGCTGCGCATGCGTGCGCGTGCTTCCAAAGCGCCTCGCTAGGGGGCGGAATGGGAAACAGGAAGTTCTAACGCCTGTCGCACAAGCGCGACGTAAAGCGGGTCTGCTTTATGGCACCCTGCTTCCGCCGTAAAGCGCCGTTGGCAATCCCGCGTGAGTGGGTTGAGGAGACGACTTCCAGGTGAAAAACGCGGTTCTTGGAGGTTGGCTGACTTGACGTCTTCCCCATGGGCAAACGCGGGAGCCGGAGCCGGAGCCGGAGCCGGAGCCGGAGCCGGAGCCAGAGCCAGCTGCTCAACTCCCTAACTAAAAAGCAGAAGCATCATCTAAGGGATTTCGGCGAGGAGCATCCCTTCTATGACAGGTATGGAGAGGCAAGGCTGGGACCGGCGCTGCCGGCGTCCTTTCCCGGTGGGAGCCCGCGTGTCCCCGCGTTTGGTCCGCCGGTGCCCCGGGGGTAGTGACAGGGCAGCTCCCGCCGCGTGCCACGCTGCCCCGGCGCCGGCCTAGCTCTCCCGGGGATCCTGGCGGCTTCCCGCCTGAGATGGGGTTCTTCGCCGGTCTTCCTACCCTTTGTTGAGCCTGTAGTTTTATGCTAGACGGCACGCCTCCTGTGTGGCGAGTGGGCAGAGGTTTTATAAGCTTGTGTTCGTTTTCTATGTTTTTAAAGAATTGCTTGGGGGCTTCCCTGGTGGCGCAGTGGTTAAGAATCCGCCTGCCAAGGGAGGGGACAGGGGTTCGAGCCCTGGTCCAGGAAGATCCCACATGCCGCGGTGCAAGTAAGCCCGTGCGCCACAACTATTGAGCCTGCACTCTAGAGCCCGCGAGCCACAACTACTGAGCCAGGGTGGTGCAACTACTGATGCCCGCGAGCCTAGAGCCCCTGCTCCGCAACAAGAGAAGCCACCTGTCGCCGCAACTAGAGAAAGCCCGGGCGCAGCAACGAAGACCCATAGCAGGCCAAAATAAATAAATTAAAGAAGTTAAAAAAAATAAAAAAAGAATTGCTTGGGACCCTCGACATCACCTATCTATTCAATGACCATGAGGAAACTAATGTTTGGGTAGTTGTGGGTTCCTCTCTAAGTGTCCAGACTCTCAGTTATGATCTTAGTGCTCATCCCACCCCTTTGGGCTGCTTTATCAACAATTAGAGGGATAGTCTACTTAAGAAATTTGCTAGAAAAGGTGAACCCCGAGGGCTTTTATTTGCCAAAATTTCCCATCTTTTGGATGAGAGCCTGTTACTGTGTGACTGTAGTATTTGTCATGTGGTCTTGTTAGACTTTTTCATTCGTCTCTTATTATCTATTTGGCATATCCTTCCAAAACCTGTCCAAATGCATATGGAGTTTTTACTTGACAATAGATATAATGTATTTATAACGGTATAGTCTGCCATGTTCATTTAAAGTTGTATCATTAGACTTTTCCTAATTGCTACCTACTAGTAGTTAAAGTTTAACATTGCCTGTTTCTTCTCAGGGTTTCCAGAAAGGAAGCAAAACCACAGACTTGTCAACTGGTAATGCTTTATACCTTCTTTATGATAGTAGATTCTGGACTGTTACTTTTAAGATTATATATGGTACTAAAGTTGGGCTACATTTCCACTCTCTTTGATTTTAGATGTAAGCTATATTTTAGTAATATTGCTTAGTTTTAAGTGCAGATGTCTGTTAAAATGCCATTGTGATAACTAATGTAGTATAGAGTATGGAACTGTCCTGAGAGATTAGCCTGTTAGAACCTGTTAAGGAGGCTTACCAGAGGGCTCTTGGTGAATCCTAAGAGGGAATGTCATGTTTGCTTAACATAAAATAGAGTGCAAAATCATCAAAGGTCTTATTTCATTACCACAGACTCAGAAATAAAGTACACTTTTTTGTTGTAAGTTTTCCTGTTGCTCCTTTAAAGGTGCCAAATGTCTGACACATAGGTTAGATCGCCTTATAACCTAAAGCTCCATGTGTTTAGTTTGCTGCCTTCCCATGTGGAACATGAGCAGTTCAAAGAAGAGGAAGCGCTTCTAGAATCATAGCTAGATTAGCTGTTTTAAACAAATTTGGTGCTCGGTCTGGTTGAATAGATAGGATTGCATATTTGCAGAAAAGCTAGTTTTTATTTAGAAAAGTCTGAACTTGGTTCCACTGTGGGCCTGATGATAGTCGTGGGGTAGCAACAAGAACAGTATAATTTTTGTTTTTAAAATCCCCATTTTCCTTTTAGTCAGAGAGTTTATAGATACTTCAAGTTCTGAAAGTGAAGCATAGAGTGAACCAGAACAAGTTTCTGGTTACAACAGACTACTTGCCACATTAAAGGATGTCTCCAAGGAAGATGAGGAGGAGGAAGAGGAGGAAGACAGTGTTCTAGATGAGACAGAAATGAATCTTGAAGATGGCGATAGTGACGTCATTGTGGAGGAAGAGCTGGCAGTGGAGTCCACTGACATGCAGAAGAGTGAGTGTCTCTGATGTGGGTTTATCATCTTTGCAGGGACCACAGACAGATTGCCCCAGGGGCAGGGTGCCTTGTACCACAGAGCTGGGTGAAAGCACATGGATTCAAAGCAGAGATTCTTAGCATTGTTGGGCTCTGTGATATCTTCAAGAATCTGATGAAAACACAGGACCCTGTGGCCATAAAAATGCAGAAATGACATTTTTGCTTATGATTTCCAGGATTTCATCAATCCTACTTCAAATTCCCCTGATTGGGAGGAAAGGGAACATAATTCTGTTTTTGTAATGGTCTCAATTTATGAAAGAGATTATTGTTCCTGCCTTAGAGGAACCAAGTTTAATGGAAGATAGACATAAAATATACAAAACTTTTCAAGCATCAAATCTGAATGGAACCGATAAATATAAGGTGTTAAAGAGATGCAAAGTGGTCACATGCTGCCAGGGTAAACGAGGGGAGGCCTCAGAGAAGAGCTGGGACTGAAAGCTGAAAGGGACTCTGTCTCACTCAGACATCTAGGTGACTATTTTTTTTAAAATTATCATTAATTTATTTATTTCTGGCTGCATTGTGTCTTTGTTGCAGTGCGCCGGCTTCTCACTGTGGTGGCTTCTCTTGTTGTGGAGCATGGGCTCTAGGCACGTGGGCTTCGGTAGTTGTGGCACAGGGGCTCAGTAGTTGTGGCTCACGGGCTCTAGAGCACAGGCTCTGTAGTTGTGGCGCACGGGCTTAGTTGCTCGGCGACATGTGGGATCTCCCCAGACTAGGGCTTGAAACCACGTCCCCTGCATTAGCAGGCGAATTCTTAACCACTGTGCCACCAGGGAAGTCCCCATAGGTGACTTTTTAATTTAACTTTAAAATCAACTTTATTGAAGTATGAATTACATTCAACAAGGTGTACCCATTTTAAGCATGTAATTTGATAAGTTTTGACAAATGTGTATATCTATATTGTCATCGCCAAAGTCAAGATACAGAACACTTCCAATACCTGCAAAAAGTTCCTTCTTGTCCTTTTACAGTCAGTTTCCCAGGCCTGGCATCAGGCAACCACTGACATGCTTTCTTTCACTATGTATTAGTGTTTCCTTTTCTAGAAATTCATATGAATGGAAGCATACAATAAGTACCCTTTTGCACGTGGCTTCTTTGGCTCCTCATGTTGTGACTCATCCGTGTAGCTCATATTAGTAATTCATTTCTTTTTATTACTGGAATAATAGTCCATTGTCTGAATATATCTGGGTAACTTTTTATATTCTATTATCTTAATGCCTACTTGCCTTACTGTATTTTTTTCTATACTTTAAGGTGTCACACACCATTCTTAGTATTTTCATTCATCACTTGTACTCGGATAAAAAAATCGTTGCCTCAGACTTAGGGATTGTTTTAATTTTGTTGGTTTTCCAGTTTTCTTTCATGTTTTAGGTTTTTAAAAATGAAAAGTTTGGCTTTTTAAATTATAAAAGTAATATATATTTACTGTAAAAATTTAAGAGGGTAATATAGTTAACGTATATCTCCTCCACCGTGGGATGAACACCTTTAACATTTTATAGAACCTTCCAGACTACTTTTTTATGGATATATGAGTGAATATATATTTGTGTGTATGTGCATAATGGCCTCATACATTTCTGTAAGTTACTTTTTTCTTTAATAATATAACGTGTGTAACTGTGGGTTACTGCCGCTAGAACCCTGGTGTCCAAACTCCCAGGCCAAATCTCCTTCTACTACATTACACTACCATGGGGAAGCTTAAAAAAGAAAGGGAAAGTATGAAGGGTGATGTTTCCATAAATTAAATCAACTTGAAAAGGCGCATTTGGAGAGTCAGAGAGTACTGATATTGTTAGAAAGAAGAAAGGTTTAAAAGCTGGTTAAATCTCATTCAAAAAAAATCCATATGTACCACATTGTAAAAAAGAGAAGGAAGACGGCGTTCATGATTACTGGGCTGGCAGGGTAGGGGACAGTTGCATGCTGGGGGTGGCTCTCGTACTGGCTCTTCCACTCTTCACACTTGTGCTCGGCCAGGGCCAGGGACCGCTGAGGGAGATCAGAGGAGAGGGTGGTGCCTTGGGGGTTCCAGGGAGTTGTGCAGCTGGCTCCCTTGCCACCCAGACTGCCCCAGGGTTCCCAGCCCCAAGGATTATGGAGCATCCCCACACCTGTTTGCTCTGCAGTTGCTGTTCTGCACGCATTTTCTCCTCCAGCACTTTCTGCAGTGTCTCCTTGGCCTTCTGCTCATAGCTGTTTTCCTGGTCTTCCATCCGTAATAGCAACTTATTCATTCCCCAAGAAGTGTATTTCTGTAAATTTGAGGCAATTCAACAAATACACATTGACCTACTGTGTGCTAAAGCCTGAGCAGGGATACAGAAATGAAAAGAAATTGGTCCTTGCCCACAGGGCAGAGATGTCCGTAATCTGGTGGACCTTCGTCCAGGCTGGAGGCAGGCAGGGAGAGTCCCTCAGGTGATGTGAGAGGTGAGTGGGGATAAAAAACTGCCCTGGGCATGCTGGGCATCCTCCCCTAGGCCTTCCACAGGCATTTGAACTCCGACATTTCCAAAGGGAAATCATCTTTCTAAACCTGCTCCTATCTCAGTGGCCAGCATCACCCCCCACCCAGTCTCCCAAACCCTAAACCAGGGAATCATCCTTGATTTCTCTCTCACCTTCTTCAAGGACTCAGTTCCTCATCAAGCTCTGTCAAGTCAGCGTCTTTAACGGCTCCTTCGTTACCTGTATCCTCTATCCCTACCGCCACCTCCTTAGTTCAGACCCTAGTGACACTATTATATGGTTTATATAGAGACTATGTGTTATCTTCATGCCTTGCCTCCCTCTAAACCCTTTTCAGTCCTGCAGCTAGAGGGTTCTTTCTAAAACTTAAATCTGATCCCATCACAACCTGCTTAAATCTCTCAGTGGTTCTCAGTGTTCTAAGAATCAGGTCCAAACTCCTTGGCATGGTTCCTACTTACAAGCCCAGACTTTCATCTCATGCTGCCTCCACGCAAGCTGAACTGCTTGTAGGTCCCCTAAGCACTGTGCTTTTCAGCCTCTGCCTTTGCCCATAAAGCTTCTTCTGCTTAGAGTATCTTGACCCACACTTCTCACCTGGTTAACTTCTACCCATGTTCAAGATTCAGCCCTAGAATCATAAATTCTGATAAACTTGGCCAACCATACCTACCTCCCGACTCTTTATGGATTAGGCAGTGTTACTGGTGTTCACATAGTATCTATATTTCTGATCTATTGACTCATCTGTCTCCTTTAAGGGATTGTAAACTCCTTTGAGTCAGGGAGCATTTTTATTTTTGTATTTTTTGTATTTTATTTATTTATTTATTTATTCATTTATTTTTATTAGTTTCTGCTTTATAACAAAGTGAATCAGTTACACATATACATCTGTTCCCACATCCCTTCCCTCATGCATCTCCCTCCCTCCCACCCTCCCCATCCCACCCCTCCAGGCGGTCACAAAGCACCGAGCTGATCTCCCTGTGCTCTGCGGCTGCTTCCCACTATCTATCTACCTTACATTTGGTAGTGTATATATGTCCATGCCTCTCTTTCGCTTTGTCACAGCTTACCCTTCCCCCTCCCCATATCCTCAAGTCCATTCTCAAGTAGGTTTGTGTCTTTATTCCCGTTTTACCCCTAGGTTCTTCATGACATTTTTTAAAAATTCCATATATATGTGTTAGCATACGGTATTTGTCTTTCTCTTTCTGACTTACTTCACACTGTATGACAGACTCTAGGTCTATCCACCTCATTACAAATAGCTCAGTTTCGTTTCTTTTTATGGCTGAGTAATATTCTGTTGTATATATGTGCCACATCTTCTTTATCCATTCATCCGATGATGGACACTTAGGTTATTTCCATCTCCGGGCTATTGTGAATAGAGCTGCAATGAACATTTTGGTACATGTCTCTTTTTGAATTATGGTTTTCTCAGGGTATATGCCTAGTAGTGGGATTGCTGGGTCATATGGTAGTTCTATTTTTAGTTTTTTAAGGAACCTCCATACTGTTCTCCATAGTGGCTGTACCAATTCACATTCCCACCAGCAGTGCAAGAGTGTTCCCTTTTCTCCACACCCTCTCCAGCATTTATTGTTTCTAGATTTCTTGATGATGGCCACTCTGACTGGTGTGAGATGATATCTCATTGTAGTTTTGATTTGCATTTCTCTAATGATTAATGATGTTGAGCATTCTTTCATGTGTTTGTTGGCAGTCTGTATATCTTCTTTGGAGAAATGCCTATTTAAGTCTTCTGCCCATTTTTGGATTGGGTTGTTTGTTTTTTTGCTATTGAGCTGCATGAGCTGTTTATAAATTTTGGAGATTAATCCTTTGTCAGTTGCTTCATTTGCAAATATTTTCTCCCATTCTGAGGGTTGTCTTTTGGTCTTGTTTATGGTTTCCTTTGCTGTGCAAAAGCTTTGAAGTTTCATTCGGTCCCATTTGTTTATCTTTGTTTTTATTTCCATTTCTCTAGGAGGTGGGTCCAAAAGGATCTTGCTGTGATTTATGTCATAGAGTGTTCTGCCTATGTTTTCCTCTAAGAGTTTGATAGTTTCTGGCCTTATATTTAGGTCTTTAATCCATTTTGAGCTTATTTTTGTGTATTGTATTAGGGAATGATCTAATCTCATACTTCTACATGTCCCTGTCCAGTTTTCCCAGCACCACTTATTGAAGAGGCTTTCCTTTCTCCACTGTACATTCCTGCCTCCTTTATCAAAGATAAGGTGACCATATGTGTGTGGGTTTATCTCTGGGCTTTCTATCCTGTTCCATTGATCTATCTTTCTGTTTTTGTGCCAGTACCACACTGTCTTGATTACTGTAGCTTTGTAGTATAGTCTGAAGAGGGAGCATTTTAAAAAAACTAAAATTATTTTTGTAGGCTTGGGGGTCTGAACAATAGTCAGTAAAGTCAAGTTTTAAAAATGAATACATTTGTATTTTTAGAATTTCTCCTGGCTTCAAGGTCACAAAGAAAAAGACACAAGAGCAGCTTTGCAAATTCACTGGGGGTCTTGCCTTTCCAGTGCTTTTCATTTTTACGCCCTGTGATTTTTGGGAAAGCAGGAGCCTTTTACTGTCGCTTCTGGGTTACCCAACTGGGTAAGAGATAGTCTAGATAATGCAGATTTAGAGTTCAATATCAAATCATTTCCATTTAGCTTTGGAGTCATCTGAAAATTTGGATTTAAATGTTGAGTGGGTCTTATGTTCTTGGAATTGTCATTAGAAACCAGATACAGGAGTTACTGGTTGAGATCATACATGGTTATGTCCAGGTTATTGGACTTAACCATGCTGGTCACTGACCAGCTTTATCCCCCTTTGAAAACGAGTAGACTGGCATTCTGGATTATATGTCAGTCTCTTACGAGCTTGGTTGGCATTACTGAAAAAATAAAAGTTGTGGATCCACAAACCCATAGACTCTATAGGCTATGTTCCGCTGCAGAATTCTAACTACATGGCCACCTTATCTTCCTAACATCAAGTGGGAGCAGTCTGGCCGGTCCATCTCGTTCTCTTGATCTTGAGTCCTCTGCAAAAGACATCCCCCTTTTCTGCACCAGCACATACGTCACAGCCCTGAAGAAAGTGTAGACATCTGAGATACGTTAACAGTGGGGGAGGGCTGATATCCCGTGAACAGACACATAGATGCCTGTTAGACCTGGAAATTGAAAACCAGAGAGGCGGGGCCCCACTGGTTTTGGCCCAGGCCACCAGCCACTGGTGTTCCCAGCAAAATGTTCCCAATGTGGGAGTTTGAGGAAGCAGGGAAAAGCAGGTGGTGTGAGTTTATTAGGACTTGAGGCCCTCAGCCTCGCACTGAGGCCAGCTGAACCCCCAGAGCGTGCTTCCTGCCCTCCTATGGGCTGCTACTCCTAAAGGTACTTGGTTTCAACAGTTATTTGTGCATCAGGTTAAAGACTGAAGGGAGAGGGAACTGCAAGCCTAAATTCTTCATATCATACGCCACCTCCCTTTCTCTTCTTATTATATAAGCAATTCATGTGAAAAACAAATAAGGCAAGCCAAACAAAACAAAATTACCTGAAATCTTGCTATCCAAAAGTTGCCATTAGTATTTTGGTGTATACGTGTTCCAGATTTTTCTTTATTTTCAACCCTTCATTAAGGCCATTGTAGTCTTGACAGATGATGCTGGCACAAGCACTTGAGATGAGGCTCCTCTTTTTAAAATACTGTATTTGCATTTGGCTGAATTTGTCTCAGGCCCTGCCTTGCCTGGTCCCCAGCGTGGTGTTTTCTGCTGCAGTCTCTGTAAATTGGAGTTGGGGTGATGGGGTGGTCAGGCAGGGCTGTGTGTATCTGTGTCTGTATGAGGTAGGGCGGGCACACTTTCCAGTGTTTCTGGGCAACAAGCAGGCACTCACTGCAGTTTCCTATCCCTCAGGCCTGGGCTGTGGAGACAGGGGAAGTACCAGGAAGGGGTGGACGACCCCGACCCAGCTAAATGGAAGGCCCAGCTCCGCTGTGCGCTCAACAAGAGCAGGGAATTCAACCTGATGTACGACGGCACCAAGGAGGTGCCCATGAACCCAGTGAAGATATATCAAGTGTGTGACATCTCCCAGCCCCAGGGCTCTATCATTAACCCAGGTGAGGCCCCAGCTGCTGGGGAGAAGGTGGACAGTGTGCCAGGTTCCGGGCTGGACCCTAAAAGCGATAGTCGACTTGAAAGTCGCCTCGCTTACAAAGTTGAAGACTGGTAAACAAAGCAAGAAATGCTGTCCCTAGAAAGAACCCAGAGAACAAAAGATATAAACTCAGCACAGTCTTCCTGCCCACCCAGTGGAACAGTAAAGCATTAGAAAGAAGAGGGGGTATTGAGTTCTATAAAAAATAACTTCTCTTGGGACTCAACACTGAGAAGAGAGGCCAGGTAGTTTAGAAGAAGGAGGGCTTAAAACTTAGAAGGTCTGAGTTATAAACCTCGGTCTTTCCATTTCACTACTTGTGGGACATTGAATCAAGTCATTCAACGTTTTGAGCGTCAGCTTCTTCCACTATAAAATCTGGGTTCTCATCTTTCCTGCGTATTTCAAAGGCTGTTGTAAGAATCAATTGCCATGACATTATGAAGGCTATTAAGTTCTCTTTATAAATGATGGGTAAGTGATCATTTAATTTGTATGGTATTTTTTCCTAGGAGAATACCACCTGATCCCTATATTTACTCAATGTTGAGCCAGTTCCGACTAAGAGCCAGATAATTTAGACTTGACCTCCAGTGAATCTAGTGAGGCTCTGCCATGAGGGAAGGGTCTGTCTTCACAGTAAGCTTATAAAGGAGAGAAGCCGTGCTCCTTGGGTCCTTAGAAGGGATGTGAATGTGTAGAAAGGGGTTTAGAGTAGGAATTAAAAGATTTCTAGGAGAAGGGAGTAGGGTCTGCAGCTCCTGGATAGGGGAGGGGATGAGAGCTTGAACTGGGGCTCCGTAGGAGGAGCTGGGAGTGGGGTGAACACCCTTGGTTCCCACTCTTTGGCATTGAGGGTGCACACTGAACCCAAGGAACCTCTGTGCTGGCAGTGCCTAGCTTGAACAGTGGGTCAGCTGCAGGGATGACAGTGCAACGTGAGCGCCTCACTTTTGACCTTTGTGTGTGTGTGTGTGTGTGTGTGTTTCTCGGGTAGGATCCACTGGATCTGCTCCTTGGGATGAGAAAGATAATGGTGTGGATGAAGAAGATGAGGAAGATGAGCTGGACCAGTCACAGCACCACGTTCCCATCCAGGACACCTTCCCCTTCCTGAACATCAATGGTGAGTGGGGTTGGGGGTGGGACAGAGGCATGGAGAGGATGTAAGGGGCTTTGATTTTGCAACCGTTGACACCATATCCACCATTGCACTGGGAGCAGCGACCAGGCCCTGGGACCAGGCTGCCAGTCTGTTAGCAAGTAGGAGTCATAGGCAAAGGCACTCCGTAGGCATAGTTATCCCAGTGGGGTGGCTTCTAGGCAGAGAGAGCATCTTCTGAATCTTATGTGATAATTCAGAGAAATTAAAAAATGAAATTCATTCTCAATCCCGCATACAAATACACAAGCTGTTACAAATTTTGCTGATTTCCTTCAGGCCAAGTGCAGGGATCCTTTTCGTGAATTGTAGGCAAACTCTTCTGCTATTTCCCTCGGTACAAATTTTCTGTCACTGCCTTAACAGCCTCTGCTAAGGCTGTATTGTGGGAAACTTGTGGCTCTACAGCTCTTAATACTAGGCTCTGATAAAATTTCTCTACTAGAGACTTTTATCTTTTTAAAATTTATTTATTTATTTATTTATTTTTTGTGGTACGCGGGCCGCTCACTGTTGTGGCCTCTCCCATTGCGGAGCACAGGCTCCGGACGCGCAGGCTCGGTGGCCATGGTTCACAGGCCCAGCCGCTCCGCGGCATGTGGGATCTTCCCGGACCGGGGCACGAACCCGTGTCCCTTGCATCGGCAGGCGGACTCTCAACCACTGCGCCACCAGGGAAGCCCTATCTTTTTTTTAAATTGACTCTTTGAATTCAGTTTCCCAGGAGAGATGCATTTAGAGGTTGGAGGGTCCCTGTGAGACAGAGCAGGTACTGCACCTCGCATTGCACGCTCTGAGGATGCTCAACCACAAGGTGAACTGCTCTTCCACAGCATCTTCCCTTGAACTTTTCACTGACATGCTCCTAGTCATATGACTTGCATTCAGTTGAGTAGCTTTTCACTACTTTTCTAAGTTCCATTTGGCTCCTAGGGTCAAATGAGATACTTTTGCCACCTAGAAACTTTAGTATATCCAGACGATTCCTGTAGGGTTTTGGAGTCCCCTTCCCTAGGTGATGCCCCTTCTTTTGAGAATCAGGAAATGACTCTTATCTGTCTACTTGCCCTCCTTCACTTACCCTGTCATTTATAACCTTGCAACCAAGTGATGAGTAAAGAAAACGATCATAGAGCTCTCTCAGGTTAATATTGCCACAGCTACATTCCCACTTGGTGCAATTTTAAGATTTGGACATTTGGAAATGTGAGATCCTTTCCCAAATCTTTGGCTCACTCATTCTGTTATTCTCACCCCTTAAAAGGATGCAACCCATTTCCAGGATCATGATTTCCCTTTTTTTTTTTTCATGTTTTTTTAAAGCTAATATTGTGTGTCCTTACGTTATGGGCCACCTTGGATCCTTTATGGAAACATGTGAACATATATTAAAAATAAAAAAGTAAAATGTGGCCCTACAGCCACACCGGGATTTCATTGCCCTGAGAGAGGAGTTGGGGCGCATCAGTGACTTCCACGAAGCCTATACTTTCAAACAGGCTCCGGGCCAGCCTGTTTCCGACTTAAGCAAGGAGAATGTTCCAGTGGTAACGAACAAGGAGAATCTGGCGACGCCGGTCTCGACTCCATTCTTGGAGCCGACCCTGGGGAGCGACGGCTCTGCGGTCACTTTCGGGAAAACCCAAGAGGATCCCAAACCGTTTTGCGTGGGCAGTGCCCCACCGAGTGTGGACGTCACCCCCACCTACACGAAAGACGGAGCTGACGAGGCAGGATCAACCGATGGCAAAGTTCTGAACCCGAAGCCATCTAAGCTGGCAAAGAGAATCGCCAACTCCGCTGGTTACGTGGGTGACCGGTTCAAGTGTGTCGCTACCGGACTGTACGGAGACTCCAGTCAGCTCGGCCGGGAGCAGCGGGCATTGCAGGTGAGCCCCCCCAACCTGAATTTCAGGAGCCTGACCAGTTGTCAGGTTTTTTTAATGTGTGAAGAGGAGGGGGCCGGGGGTATGATAGGGCAGGACACCGGGCTGATTTGGTTAATGAAGCTTAGGGTAATTGAAATGTTTGAAATGTGTCCAGTAAGGGGACGTAAGTGGATACTTGAAGTTATTCTGTAGATTTTAAGCGAACTCCACTCGAATGCTGATAACGGAAGTTTTAATTATTGCGAAGGATGTCTAGAAGACTGCATGACATTTACCTATCAATCGCTTTGATTTCTCTGCCGTTACTGTACGTTAACAAATATACCTAAAAGCGCTGCTTAGACTGCCTTACGTGATACTTGGTGGAGGTGTGTAGCGGCCGCATGTCTGTGAGATTCGTGCAATTTTTTTTTCCACCCAAAAAACAAACAAACAAACAAAACAAAAACACAAACCTTGCTTAAAGGGATAGAGTATGTATTTAACTTGCTAGTGAATGATAGATGTTGTATAGGAATTTCCTTAAGATATTTTACTTTTAATTAAAACACAAAGACAAATTGTTTTGCAATGTTAAGAAAAATATTGGTTTATGCTTATAAAAATGGATGAAGTTATCTAAATGATCCATTGAGTGCCCATTTTAATTACATAGATGGAAGGATTACAAGAGGACAGTATTTTATGTCTACCCGCTGCTTACTGTGAGGTCAGTTCTTCAAATTTTTATTACTAGAATCTTCCATAAACCTTTTGAGTTAAATTTCATTTCCAAATATACAAAGGGAAGTTTGTGGGCCATGGTCATCTTTATTCACTGTGCATTTGTTTTCTTTTCTGTTGTGTTTTTGTTTCGCTTTCTTTGCGTTGTGTTTTTGTTTTGTTTTATTTACCTTCGAAAGAGAATGTCTGTCTGTATGCCACAGTGTATGTATGGCTTTACATACACACCACATATATCTCTACATACATATGGCTTTACGAAGAAAGAGTGTGTGACTAGTTACACATAGACACTCTTACGTTTTTATCGTTTAATTTTAAAATATCTCAGTTGTATCATAAATTGTGGTTGGTTTTGGGCAAACTTTTCTTTGAAGATACTTTCCTTTAAGGTAAGGGCAGTGAAATAGCTTTGGTGGTAAGGTGTGTCTTTTTTCCATCTCCGTTCTCTTTGTAGCGTGCAGTGATGCGCTTCTCAGAGTTGGAGATGAAAGAGCGAGAAGGTGGCCACCCCACGACCAAAGACTCCGAGGTGCGCAAATTCAGCCCCGCTGACTGGGAAAGGCTGAAAGGAAGTCAGCACAAAAAGCCAAAGTCGGTCGCCCCGGAGGAGGCCATTGCCGACCAGAACGACAGTGAGAGATGTAAGTGAACCCAGGCGGCTCGCGTGTGGTACCACGTCGGTGGGAACGGGGCGGTTCCGCTCCCAGTGCCGAGGGAGGTGAGAGGAAGCAGTACGCTTCCGACGGCCCAGCGTCTGGGTGCTGGCTGTTCGGAGAACGGGCTGCTCTGGCCACCCTTCCCAGCTGTGGATTGCAAGGCTGGTTGTCCTTTGGAGCGTTGCGGCATCCAGGAGTGAAGCACCTATGAAATGCTGTTTCCTGGCACGCGTCTCCTTTTTCCGGAGCAATGCTAGTCCTGTAGTTAGTCATAGTCTGATACAGTAGAGCAGAGGAATGGCAGTGCAGGACCTCCGGCGTAGCAGGTATGTGTTCTGTTCTGTAGCAGGTACGGACACGGGTTTTTGGTAGCAGTTGAATGACACTTGCAGCCAGAGCCAGACCCTCCAGAGTGACAGTCTCCTGTGGGAGGGAGTGGAGAGTACTCGGATTCTCCCTCCAGAGGCAGAGGTTTTGTTCAAGTGCGATGAGGGCTGATGAAGGCCCCAGAGAGTTGAGCATCATTATGTTCTGTGGAGGCTCGTTTGCAGTCAGGAGGAGCTGACACCACGCTCCGAGGCCGTGGGATCAACGAGGCCGTTCTTCCCACCAGACGGGTGTGTTCTGTTCTGGAGGCCGAACTGGAGAGAAAGCTCGTGTTGGCCTCGAGTCACACTCTGCGGTCCCATCAGCTGCTCCCCCACTGGGGTTGACTTCGGGCTTTGCCCTCGAGACTTCCTGGGCGAATGAGATGCGTTGGCAGCAAGTGGAGGTCTTTCTCCCGCTTTCTTCAGTGTGCGTGCTTGTGGCCTGCAGCCTGCTCCGGACCCCAGAAACCTCACCGGTGATGGTGAGTGAGGGCACCTCGGTGAACGTCGAGGACAGGGTGGGCGTGCAATCCTCCTGAGACGGGACAGTCGGGGGTGGTGGGCACGTTTGGGAGGCCCAGGCCCTTGGACCCGGTCGTAGGGTCGGCGTTCGCCCGCACGCTTAGGTCGTGGGTGCCTGATGCAGTTCGGGAGAATTGTGGTCAGCAGCAGCGTGTGCTTCTCTGTGCTGCTTGGAGCACTGCCCTCCCCCAGCTTATGTTTGGGGTCAGAGAAAGGCCTGTGGCCAGGGTTCTGGGTAAGCCACAGCGGGACCGGTGTGTCCCACGTGGCTCCCGTAGAAGGGGATTTCTGGGGCTAGTCAGTGGCGGCCTTACCCGAGGGATGGGGCTCTTGATGTGCCTGGAGTAGACGATTCCGAGCTCCTCCCCCTCGGGATTGGAATGAAAAACGGAGGGTCCAGGCCACCCTGGAGTGAAGCAGCAAGAAGGCCTGCCTCCTTGCCTGTGCTCACAGCTGACACGCAACCCTTACCCTCCTGAGTGGCCTCATAACTCAGCTCCTGGGGAAGTTTCTCAGAGAGATGTGATAAAAGTGGGCACGGCCAAGTTCACGGGGATGCACTTTTCTGAGGAGGGGATCTGCCTGTTCTGGGTGGACGGTGAGGGAGGCTGGAGGAAGGGAGCGGGCAGGTAACCGGCCTCGAGTCTTTTTGCCCTTTTCTCCAGCAACGTGGCCAAACCCAGGGTGGCCGCTGCCCTTCACGTCTCAGTGGCCTCACCCGCCCTTCTTCCCAGAGACGTTTGTGTGCATCCTTCCCAGTCTTTCCTGCTGAGCGTGGAGACGAGAACTCGGTGTGGCTGATGGGGAGCAGGGCCTGAGCCCCAGATGATTCCGAAAGCCCCCTCCCCCCACCGCCTGCCTCCAATCTCAGACCGACCGACGGGTCTCTTCCTGGAGCACCCGGGACGTGGCCCAGTGAGCCATGAATGGCCACCATGGGAGGTCAGGAGAAGGGTTGGGGAAGGTGAGGGGCTCCGTTTGAAAGGTTGGGGCAACGAAGGTGGGTTCCCCACCCACCCTCTGTCTTGTAGAGACGTGGGGTTTGTAAATAGCTGGTCAAGAAAGGTCACCTGAAGGGGCCACTGTTCTTACTGCGGCCTCCACGTCCAAGGCCCAGCAGGTGTTCATTCCATTCAGCTGGATATGAATGGGCCTTCTTGTTCTTGGGCCATCATGTCTTGAGCTGATATGGGCTCAGGTCCTTCTCATGGGTGTCGGTGTGGCCGAGAGCCGAGCTGTGAGCACATGGGAGCTGGGGCGGGGATTTGGGGCGGGCAGGGGTCCCAGAGAGGGTCCAGGATGCCTTCAAGATGCCTTCCCCCTTCTGAGGCAGCCCCTACTCACGGAGGGCCCAGGAGCTTCTAAGGTGGTGGGTGCTGTTTGCGCGGCCCTGGTTGTCCTGGTGCGGGTGCATCTTGTTGCTAGGGGCTTGTTTAAAAAAGAAATTAACTTGAAAACACAGTGGCCGAGATACTCATTTATTCTTTATGATCACATGGGTGGCTGAGTGAAATTTTTATTTTGGAAGTTCACCAAATGAGTTTGGAGGTTCCTCAGACTTGGAAGTTCATCACTAGGAACCCTCAGTGGCATTTGAAGATGGGGCGGGGCAAGGAGGCACTGGTCCCTTCCTTCTCAAACTTGGAGTAACCATCTCCCTTGCCAGCCACTTGGCTGGGACAGGCCTAGGACCTGCTCAGTGGCAGTGCCTGGCCAGGAGCTGGAGGAAGCCTCAGTTGAGGGGCTTCATGAAACTTCTTTGCTCAGGGAACTTCTCTTCCAGCTGAGCACCTGCATGTTTGTAAACTACTTTGGAACAGATATCCCCTGCACTCCTTGTGTAGCGGGTTTAACTTTGAACAAGGTTAGCCCTGACTGGAGGTGCTATTATAGTTAAGCTACAGAGAAGGGGATTTTAATCCTGGGGAGCCTTGCAGCGACTCAGAACCCTCTCACCTTGTTTAGGCCTCACTGGGCATGGCTCAACAGTGGTGAGGGTGCTTTGCTGCCACAGTGACTTGTAAATGTTGCTGTGGTGACGCTTCTGTGAGGTGATGCTATGGTACAACCATAATGAATTTGGGATATATGTGCTGTGAGTCATAGGACCATGCTGCAGGGACCACGTTCACATCTTGCTTAGACTGGGTGACCAAGGGCACATGGCTTCCCACTTTTAGAAGGGCCAAAAGTAGCAATGATGGCAAAGCCTGATGGTTAGGATCCCCGTGTATCTATTTATCTCCCCAACTCCTTTGCCCTCAAGGGTCATCCTCCTGTGGGTCGTGGTTAGAACAGTCTTTGAGAAGCTCCAAGTGACACGGAGCCTCTACCCCATAGCTGGTGGCCATGGGCATCTTGGGCAGTCGGGGTGGGTGTCCTTCAGGGTTATTACTGGCCTGGGTAAGGTCACACTAGCGTAAGGTCTTGGGGGGCCTTAGCTGAGGGGAATTGAGGTCTTTGCCCTAAAAGGCTCCGGGGTTGGGGGATGGGTGGATGGACCTAGTTTGGTAAAAGAAACTTTCAAATTGGACATGGGGGTTCTTAAGGTAGCCCTTCCATTCCTCCATGGATCCCCTCCCACGGAGCTTTTAGGGAAGGCTGATTGGACCAGAGAAGTCCAATGGTGTAACCAGCAGGGCTCACCTCTTAAAATTTCCTACGTTTCAGGCCTGAGATTCAGGCTGGTCTGAAAGTCTTGGCATCTTTTGGTTAAAGGGATTTTTCCAGCCTTTCTCTGTGCTGAGCCCGGCCCGTGATTATGAAGCCCACCCTGGAGGGAGGCTAGCAATAACATTCGCACTTTACAAGTGAAGGGGGCCGAGTTGTAAAGTGGCGCCATTCCTGCGCAAGTGTTTAAGAGGGTCACAGAGCAGCCGGAGTGAGAGTTGCAGCACGCCGTCTTCACCGGGCCTGTGGTAGCCTGGGCTGCATCACCCGTAAGCACAGGCCAGGAGTTTGGGGTTTCTCCTGCTGCCATGACAGGAGACCCTCGCGGTTGGGGTGATTCCACCATTCCGGCAAGAGTAGATGGGGATCTCTCCCACCTTGGGATACCCTTGGAGAAAAGCTAAGTGTGTTCCACCCTTGAGAACACAGGTCAGGCTAGCCCAGGCCAGGGTGAGGTTCATCCCCACAACTGGCTGCCATTAAATGCTGGGAATGCCCCCCAAGAGAGGCTGATCAGGGGACCAGCCGGCTGGGCAGAAGTGGGAGTGATACTTGAAGTGGTCTAGGGAGAGGAGGAGGAATGCGAGCAGCATGTGAGGGGTGTGTCCATGATTTCATCTAGAAAAACGGGCTGTGGGAGCTTAGCTCAGGTGTTAATGAAATACCAAACTCATACACCCACCCCCACCCCCGGCCGGTGATGGACACAGGGTCATCTTCGGGGAACTCTTTAACAGCACAGTGATCATTATGGAATTATTTGTGTGTTAGAAACAATGTGACTAGCAAAGCAGTTGAACTGTTTCTTTGGCTAGAGCAAAAGTGAGGAGTGATGTTAGGCTGGGGTGATTGGAGGAAAAGCCCCAAGTGGATGCTAGATTGAGCAGGGGGGCAGGAGCAACACAGGCGGAGCTGGGGTGTGAGCAGTTCAGCCCTGCCCGCCACCCCCCCACCCCCCACCCCCCATGAAGGGGGTTGGAGTCTTGTCTTTGAAATGTCCTTAGATGCTTGTTGCCTGGGAAGGAAGGCGTGGAGACGTGCCAGGTGGGTGACTGGTGTCACTGAGGGCCTTCTTCCTAGACAGGAAATAGGAGCAGCCCCTCGATGGCAGTGAAATGCTTTTCCCCCCACGGGTGTGGAAAGAGGACAGACGGACTTGTAGCAATCTGGTTGAGTTCTTTGAAATTGCCCTTGACCCTTGTGTGTGCACCAGGAAGCCTTTCCTTTCCCTTTGCCAGGCTCCTCTTGCCTTGGTCTCCCCAGCTTCCCAGCCTCCCACCATTCTTTCCCTACCCTTTTTCTTCACCCTCGCCCCTGCTGACCCAAGTGAACATTGGTGCTATGTCTGTGTAGATGGCAGTTGGGGGCTATTTGGTCTCTTGATGACATCAGCCTTTTTTGTTGACTAGCAGCTGTTTCCATAGTCATTTGTAGCTCTGCCCTGATTGGTTGGATCTTACTGTGAGGTCACTCACCCCCCGTTGTAGCTCTGCCCTGATTGGTTGGATCTTACTGTGAGGTCACTCACCCCCCCTTTAAAAGTAAGCCACCTTGGAGAGTTAAGCAGTTAGGGAGTGATCTCACATGCCTATAGACGGATGGTGTAGATGCCTCACCTTGACCCTTGAAGGATGGATTGTGAGTGGGCTACGCGCCTCATTTTCTGCTTTCTTTGCTGGTTGTGTTCAGCTGTCCTTCCTTTGGGACGTCTTTCTGAGGGTTTTGTGCTTCTGGCGTGTGAGGCCCCTGGTCTCCAAAGGGGGGTGGTCTGTTGGTAGCAGATTGCCTTGGGCGTGGGGGTCCTGCCTGCTCCTGGTGACCTTTGTTCCCTCCTTTCCGTTTTGTCTCCCCTCCCCTAGGGGAGTGTTATGATGGAAGCAAACCTGACCGCTTTGAAGCCCCAGAAGACAGTGATCTTCCTGAGGATATGGACACGGAGCCCCCCAGAGAGTCCCCCGCCGACCAGGCGGCCCCGGACGCGTCACGCAGCCCCACCCTCCGGCTGAACAGAAAGCGCAAGGTGTCTGGCAATAGGAACCACACTGAGACCACTGTGCTCCCGGAGGACTCTCTGCTGAAAGCCAAGCGGAGACGGGTCTCCAAAGGTGAGCTCGGTTTGGCTTCGGGCCCGCAGGGCACCCTACGGAAGTCCTGGAGCGGAGCAGTGGAAAGTTCCAGTCCCACCCTGGATCCCTGGGGGGAGGCACTCACACCTCCCCACCCCCCACCCCCATCCCACCCCCCACCCCCCCAAAGCCAGTTGCCGGGGCTGGAGCCCAAAGGTGGCCAAAGGCAAATAGGCCCCCTCCCGAGACTTGGTGACAAGTTCCAGCCAACACAGTGACCACACCCCTCCCCTCCCCCACCCCTGTTAGTGATGTGTAAGACAGTTTGTTCGGCCCACCCCCCCGCCCTGGGGGGCTTCTTCTTTAATTTGTAGTTATTTGTCCATTAGCTGACTGGCCTGAGAGGGAAATGACAAACAGTTCCTGTAACCACTTAGAAGAGCCACATTATAGTGAGCTGACCAACCTGAGGTGTGCATTGAATTAACAGGGCTCCATCCCAGAAAGCAGCGCCGCTTGCTGCACCTTAGAGAACGGCGGGAGCAGAGAGCAAACCTGGCCGGCAGGGCAGGAAGGAAGTGACCCAGGCGGTTCAGCCTGCGGTCACCCCCCAGGGCAATAGCATCTCCGAAGAGAAACCTGGCAGGAAAAGGGCAGAGGCCAAAAGCAACAGCAGCTGGTTGGAGGAGTCCCTTAAATGCAGTGACAATGAACAAGGTACGCACGGGGCGGGGGGCGCTCCTGGAGGGTGGATCACCCGCCCTCTGTGGGAAACGGCCCTGGAGGGGACCTGAGCGCCATCCAAGTTGACAAGAGTAGCGTGTGGCGAGCGGGGAGTTTTCTTCCTGAGGTCCTTTCAACCTGCACACTTCCTTATGGAATGGACAGTGAGGTGGGAGCTTGACTTCCTGGGCTGCTCCTCATCACCCAGCCCGGCTGGGCAGGAAGGGAAGTCTTGGGTGACCCCGGGCGCTTGTCAGTGCCCTCATTCCAGCCTCAGGCTGTCCGCAGTCGCCCTGTCCCGAGCACCCAGGCCCCCCACGGGTGGGGACGGGAGCGCACGAAGGGCTGGCTTCTGCCCTCTCTTGCGGCCCTTTGAAGCGACTTGCCATTTGGCGTTTCGTGGGTTAGCCTATTTGCCGGTTGAATGTGGGATAATTAAAATATTAGTGCTTTGAAAACATAATTGGTATATCTTTAAAAACTGAAGCTGCTCCAACGATCAGTGCTAACAATGGGCTTTTCTTTCCTCACCGGCTACAACTGTGTAACGCCCGCTGCTTCTCCCCCTGACAGATGTGCTGTGCATGGACGAAGAAATGGATCGGCAGCCTTCGCCCCTGCCGCAGAAATACACCGACAACAGCGAGAAACCATCCGCGAAGCAACCCTGCAAAACCAAGCCTTTGATCCCTCAGGAGCCCAGGCGGGGCTTGCCGCTGCCAGGGGACTCCTAGGTGGACAATGCGGATGGCAAGGTACCTCTTGGCCCTGGTTCTCCCCCGCCCCCCGGGCCCTTGCAGGCACATCCCGCCTGCCTACTTCTCTGCTTCTGGGGACAAAGCTTTCCTTTTCCTGAACCCCTCCCCCCAAAACGTCCCTGCCCCTTCCTAGGGGACCTGTCTCCTGGGTGGCGGTGAAGTTTCCAGCGAGTAAAAATGCAATCCCTTCCTCGCGCCCCGCCTCCCCCAGACAGAGAGGAGGAAAAGTGCTTTCCTCCACTCAGGTTTGTAACTCAGGGAGGAGGCGAACCAGGCGGGTGGTGGAAGGACAGCCTGAAATGTGTGCGCTGCCTGGTTTCGTGATAGGTGACCGTCCGGAGATTTTGAAAGCGGCCTGAGCCCAGTTCCGACTATGATCTTTCGCCGGCCAAGCAGGACCAGAAGCCCTTGGACTGTTTGCAGCAATTGTTACCAGCTTCCCAGGCCTCGCAGCTGACATGGTCAAGCTCCCCTCCAGAGACCACCCAGTCCCGCCCGATGCCACCGGAAGCGCGGAGACTTATTGTCAATAAGAACGCGGGCGAGACCCTCCTACAGCAGGCCTCCCGGCTTGAATACGAGGTGAGCATCCTTGTGGGTGCCCTGGATCAGGATCCGCTGGCTTCTGCTCCTTGGGTGGGGGACACACTGGCTGTGGATGGGGGGCATGTCTCAGAGCCCAGCCCCCTCCACGTGGCGGGCTGGGCTGGGTGTTCCAGCAGGGTGTTTGCGTTGGCTCCCGCTCACACTGCAGGCTCTTTGGTGGCTTGTTCAGTCGTGGTGTGAAAAGAAAGGCAGGCCTCTCTGATGTTCCGTTCCTGTTCAGGCAGGTAGGCTGCTTCGGCCAGTCTGGCTCACTTATCTCTGATATAAAATCTGACGTAACCCAGGGCTTGGCGACCAGGGGAATTTTAATGAGCCCTTTTGGAATCTGAATAGGAAGAAAGAGAGTAGGAGAGTAGTTATTAGCTCTACTAACTTGTGCTGTTTGGGGCAGAGTGATGCCCCTGTGGGGTAGCGGGTGGGTAGTGTCTGTGCAGAGTAGGGATGGGAGTGGGGCAGACCTGAGCAGTCTCTTTCTGAGAGGGCACGGGAGCCGAGGGCTGATGGGCGGGGAGCAGGGGTTGAGCCTTGCACAAAACTCCCTGTCCACACTGCTGTATCCCAACCCAGCACGGCTGATGACAGTGATGGCCTCTATTGCTAGAGCAACATAGAAAGATAGCTGATATCTGCCTAAGCCCGTGTGATCTGTAGTAACTCCTTTCACCCTGTTAACATCTTCACTTGGGAGTAACGCGTACTAGCCCACTCTCGGATGAGGAAACTGAGCCTCAGAGGGGTTAGCTGATACCCGTACAGGTAGCAATCCAGCAGTGCTCCACAGCCCACCACGCTCCTCAGCAAGACTGGCTCACACTGGAATTGCCCTTTTGACAGTTCAAAACCTCTGTGAGACAGATGACTCTCTCTGCCCTGTGCAGTTCCCCCACCATACTTGTCAGTAGCAATTGTGATGTAATAGCCCACAGGGCAAAGGCATTTTTCTGTGCTGGCATCAGCCCTCTGGGAGTTGAATGGTGACAGTAAAACGCGGTTCAGCAGGCTGAGCGTGGAGGTGTGGCTGAGCACTGGGGTGGCAGGACCCAGGCTGGCCCGGAGCCCTGGCGCCCACACCCTCAGCCAGCTCTGTGCCCCTGTCCCCCGTCTCCCATCGTGTCCCCCCACCCCGGTCCATAGTGCCGTGAGCCCTTGGAAGTGTGCCTGCCTTGGCCCTAAGGCATGACTGTGGGTGTGAAGTTGGAAGCACTAGGGCTATGCTTAGTTTGGGGGTGTTTTTTGTTGTTGTTGTGGGTTGAATGTGCTGTTGTTTATATCTACACGTCTCTTGGAGACCTCTCCATTAGCTAGAGAGCACTTTGTGGTAGTTAGCGCAGTTACTTGCAGGTGAAGTCCAAGGAGCACCCAGTTGGTTTCCCAAGAGCTGAGAGCGGGCGCCTAGGAGGACAGAGCAGATGTTTCACATAGTGTTGAGCTAGACGCCCCCGTGGTTGAGAAGATAGTCTCCTTGCTTCCAGCAAACGCTGGAGTTGGGGGGGAGACTCCTAACCCCAACTTTTGGGTTAGGGTTGAGAAAGTAGACTCCCGCTTCCAGCAAATGCTGGAGATGGGGGGGCGGGGTGCTGCTGCACCCGCCGTGGAGGGCGGGGCTCCGAGCCCCACCTGTGAACTTGGCATCATTTCCAGCAGCCTCCCTTTGGGACCAGAGACGTCAAAAGACCCTCGTTGGTCCTCTAAGACAGTTTCCATTTTGGTTTGGTGGCTCTGTGGCCTGGACCAAGGGGCACTTGATCCATACTTTTTTAGGCTACCTGGCCTTTGATTGCACAGGAAGCCTTGGGAATGTTTACGGTGGGATTTGTTTTTTTCTTCAAATGTAAATTTCAATATGTAGATTCCACAGATCACCAGTGTTGATGCTGAACATTGTGACAAGTAGATGAACGCTTTCAACTTTGAATCCAACTTTCTGGGATTTCTCTGGGCAGAATTTTAAATGTTGGGATGATGGCCCAGTTGGGAGATGTGGCAGCTTCAACCTTTTCAAATTGAAGGACAGTTTGCTTAAGCAGATAAGGGTGTGGTTTGGGAGGGTTTTCCTGAAGTTTTGTCTTCAGCATTCTTGGTTATTTTCTTCTGCTTAGCCAAAGATACCATGTGCAGTATAAAGGCTGTCTGAGCTTTATGTCATGATAATCTGGTTCTGGAAGTTTAGAAACACACTCTGGCTTCAGATCCGCGTTAAATAGATCACTTGTGTGGCCAAAGACCTCAAACCTTTCCCTCCTGGGAAAAAGGCTTCTATTTCTTAGGCTGAAACGCCAGTGTGCAACCACATGCTTGTGCCTTTAGTGGTGATAGTTAAATTTTCTATGAATTGAATAAGTCATGTTTTTAAAAAAGTTAATGAGGCATTTAATTAACTAACAACGTCGGGCTTATGGCCTTTATGGTTACATTTTGCGGGTAATGGCATTCGGTTTATAGCCGCTGAACAGAGAGCTGTCCGACAAAAGCAGTTTGACTTTGCTCGGGAATGGCTGGGCTGCCCTTCAGACACTCCCGTTTATTTCTAGCGGAGAAAATAAACCAAGGAATGTGTTGCGTCGACAGACTCGCCCCGCCTCTTCACCTTTCAGTTAGAGAAAGTGCTGGTGGCGACGGTTGCCATCCATTTAGAGGCCATCACCCTCCTAGCTAGGAGAGTGTAGTTAGCCCACTTGACCCCCAACAGAGAAGGCCTGTGGGATGCTCGTCACAGCTGGATTGCATCCCTCTAACTGGGGCCCTTTTGGGCCTTTTGAATCTTCCCAGCTGACCAGGTACCAAAGACCTGAGTTATAGGTCTAGTACTTGATGTTAATTGAACTTGGGGTTTAATATCTCTGGGCCTCAGTTTCCAAGTGTTGAATGAGGATAGTACTACCTTCCTTTCCTGCTATCTCCTGGGTTCCTGTGGGTGACAGAAGATGTCCTCATCTGGGGAAATGAGAAGCACTGTGTAAATAGTGGTATCAACGTGGTTGAGTTAGGACAGCCCGTGGCAAAAAGTCTGACCTGGCCGTGGGGCTACTGCTGCCTTTGCTGCCATCTTCCAGGAGAAGAGAGTGGACTTACCCACCAGCTTGGACGGCCTTTCATTTCTAGGTACCCTTGCATCTGCCCTAGTAGTGATGAAGGTTTCCAGGTGAAGGCCATGATTGTCACAGCAAATAAACCCTGGGTTGAGTAAATTGATGTGTGCACAGCAGTTGGTGGCGTTCAGAGCTGATCCCAGAGCCACATGACAGGGCCTCTCCCTGGCTGGGGCACACAACTCATTAGCTTGCAGCCGTCCACTCAAGTCTGGCTAGTGAGGGCCTGCTAAAAGAGCAGCAGCTTCATGCGGTATCCTGGATACCAGGGCTCGGGGCAGGTGGCCTTGGGGCCCAGAGGATTGTGGGCTTTCTGGCACGTTGGGATGTAAACGGAGAAACGCATTCGTGGGCGTGCCTTTTCTCTTCCTCCTCTTGTTTTGGAAGGGAGCTGCTGCAGTGACCTGAAGTAACAGGGCACCGATGGCCAGGTTTACCAGCATGCCCCATTGGGTTCACGTGGTAAGCAAATGGAACATTCTAGTTTGCTCCCAAGTGAGTGGTCACCTTTGATTGGCGTGTCCTCCAAAGGGCATAAAAGGTTTTACAGAACCCATCTCGCACTTATGGGCGGCTAGAATGACCCCCGTTTTAGGTTTAACAGATGAGTTACCTGAGAGATGTCACAAGGAGGCCTGTTCTGACCCCATCCCATCCCCCCTTACCCTGCAGACCATGTGTTGGGCCACATGCATGTTCTGCCTACTCCCAGCTCTCAGAACCTGACGGCTCTCTGCTGGGCACGACTTACCCAGTATAAACAGTGTAACGTGTTTTCTGGTGGCATATGCTTTCGATGTGTCTGAAAACTTTCTTAAGGTAATAAAACATTGAATAAGTTCCTGCTCTGCTTACTGGGAGTGGTTCATATTAATTTTTTTTTTTTTTTTTTTTTTTTTTTCTTTTTGCGGTATGCGGGCCTCTCACTGTTGTGGCCTCTCCCGTTGCGGAGCACAGGCTCCGGACACGCAGGCCCAGCGGCCATGGCTCACGGGCCCAGCCGCTCCGCGGCATATGGGATCCTCCCAGACCGGGGCACGAACCCGTATCCCCTGCATCGGCAGGCGGACTCTCAACCACTGCGCCACCAGGGAGGCCCCATATTAATATTTTAACAAGACAAAAAATAAGGTTAATAACAGTGATGCTAATGCACAGTGTTGACACAGAACATCTCCGGGGTGGGGGGTGGGGCGGTGAACGTTTTATTTGATTCTTGAAATGTGGAGGTTGCAGCCTGTGGTGTATCAGGTTCCTGTCATTAACTTGAGTAAATATGAAAATTTTAGACTGATTCTGCCCCGAGAGGGTGGAGTGAGGCAAAATAGAGGGTGGGGTTATTGGAGGCATTTTGTGTCATTCCTCGAGGATGGAGGGAGAGAGCTTCTCTTTAACTCTTCTTAACATACAGACAAGAGCATCTGAGGCCCAGGTTCTGATTGGGGATCTTAACAGGGGGCGCGAGGATGTAGCTGACCTGGGTGTCCCTGCTTCTCTAAGCTGGGGAATGTTCTCTGGCTGATTTAAGCTCTCTCTTTTTTTTTTTTTTGGTTTTTTTGTTTGTTTGTTTTTGTTTTGTTTTGTTTTTTTGCCTTGTTTTTTTTTTTTTGCACCCTTTAGGTGCAAGGTTAGGTTGTTTATTCGAGATGTTTCCTGTTTCTTAAGGTGGGATTGTATTGCTATAAACTTCCCTCTTAGAACTGCTTTTGCTGCATCCCATAGGTTTTGGGTCGTCGTGTCTCCATTGTCATTTGTTTCTAGGTATTTTTTAATTTCCTCTTTGATTTCTTCGGTTATCACTTCGTTATTAAGTAGTGTATTGTTTAGCCTCCATGTGTTTGTATTTTTTACAGCTCTTTTCCTGTAATTGATATCTAGTCTCATAGCATTGTGGTCAGAAAAGATACTTGATACAATTTCAATTTTCTTAAATTTACCAAGGCTTGATTTGTGACCGAAGATATGATCTATCCTGGAGAATGTTCCATGAGCACTTGAGAAAAATGTGTATTCTGTTGTTTTTGGATGGAATGTCCTATAAATATCAATTAAGTCCATCTTGTTTAATGTATCATTTAAAGCTTGTGTTTCCTTATTTATTTTCATTTTGGATGATCTGTCCATTGGTGAAAGTGGGGTGTTAAAGTCCCCTACTATGATTGTGTTACTGTCGATTTCTCCTTTTATGGCTGTTAGTATTTGCCTTATGTATTGAGGTGCTCCTATGTTGGGTGCATAAATATTTACAATTGTTATATCTTCTTCTTGGATCGATCCCTTGATCATTAGGTAGTGTCCTTCTTTGTCTCTTCTAGTAGTCTTTATTTTAAAGTCTATTTTGTCTGATATGAGACTTGCTACTCCAGCTTTCTTTTGGTTTCCATTTGCATGGAATATCTGTTTCCATCCCCTTACTTTCAGTCTGTATGTGTCTCTAGGTCTGAAGTGGGTCTCTTGTAGACAGCATATATATGGGTCTTGTTTTTGTATCCATTCAGCCAATCTGTGTCTTTTGGTGGGAGCATTTAGTCCATTTACATTTAAGGTAATTATCGATATGTATGTTCCTATTCCCATTTCCTTAATTGTTTTGGGTTCATTATTGTAGGTCTTTTCCTTCTGTTGTGTTTCTTGCCTAGAGAAGTTCCTTTAGCATTTGTTGTAAAGCTGGTTTGGTGGTGGTGAACTCTCTCAGCTTTTGCTTGTCTGTAAACGTTTTAATTTCTCCATCAAATCTGAATGAGATCCTTGCTGGGTAGAGTAATCTTGGTTGCAGGTTTTTCTCCTTCATCACTTTAATTATGTCCTGCCACTCCCTTCTGGCTTGTAGGGTTTCTGCTGAGAGATCAGCTGTTATCCTGACGGGGATTCCCTTGTGTGTTATTTGTTGTTTTTGCCTTGCTGCTTTTAATATGATTTCTTTGTGTTTAATTTTTGACAGTTTGATTAATATGTGTCTTGGCGTATTTCTCCTTGGATTTATTCTGTATGGGACTCTCTGTGCCTCCTGGACTTGATTAACTATTTCCTTTCCCATATTAGGGAAGTTTTCAACTATAATCTCTTCAAATATTTTCTCAGTCCCTTTCTTTTTCTCTTCTTCTTCTGGAACCCCTATAATTCGAATGTTGGTGCGTTTAATGTTGTCCCAGAGGTCTCTGAGACTGTCCTCTGTTCTTTTCATTCTTTTTTCTTTATTTTGCTCTGCAGCAGTTATTTCCACTATTTTATCTTCCACCTCACTTATCCGTTCTTCTGCCTCAGTTATTCTGCTATTGATCCCATCTAGAGTATTTTTTATTTCATGTATTGTGTTTTTAATCGATGCTTGATTCATCTTTAGTTCTTCTAGGTCCTTGTTAACTGTTTCTTGCATTTTGTCTATTCTATTTCCAAGATTTTGGATCTGGGAAATAGAATCTTGGATCATCTTTACCATCATTATTCTGAATTCTTTTTCAGGTAGACTGCCTATTACCTTTTCATTTGTTAGGTCTGGTGGGTTTTTATCTTGCTCCTTCTCCTGCTGTGTGTTTTTCTGTCTTCTCATTTTGCTTATGTTACTGTGTTTGGGGTCTCATTTTTGCAGGCTGCAGGTTCGTAGTTCCCGTTGTTTTTGGTGTCTGTCCCCAGTGGCTAAGGTTGGTTTAGTGGGTTGTGTAGGCTTCCTGGTGGAGGGGACTAGTGCCTGTGTTCTGGTGGATGAGGCTGGATCTTGTCTTTCTGGTGGGCAGGTCCACGTCTGGTGGTGTGTTTTGGGGTGTCTGCGGACTTTTTATGATTTTAGGCCACCTCTCTGCTAATGGGTGGCGTTGTGTTCCTGTCTTGCTAGCTGTTTGGCATAGGGTGTCCAGCACTGTAGCTTGCTGGTCGTTGAGTGAAGCTGGGTGCTGGTGTTGAGATGGAGATCTCTGGAAGATTTTCGCCGTTTGATATTATGTGGAGCTGGGAGGTCTCTTGTGGACCAGTGTCCTGAAGTTGGCTCTCCCACCTCAGAGGCACAGCACTGACTCCTGGCTCCTCAATTTGCGATGATGTGTTGTCTATTCATGTATTCCACAGATGCAGGGTACATCAAGTTGATTGTGGAGCTTTAATCCGCTGCTTCTGAGGCTGCTGGGAGAGGTTTCCCTTTCTCTTCTTTGTTCTCACAGCTCCTGGGTCTCAGCTTTGGATTTGGCCCCGCCTCTGCGTGTAGGTCGCCGGAGGGCGTCTGTTCTTCGCTTAGACAGGACAGGGTTAAAGGAGCAGCCTCTTTGGGGACTCTGGCTCACTCAGGCCGTGCGGGAGAGAGGGGCACAGAGTGCGGGGCGAGCCTGCAGCGGCAGAGTTCGGCGTGACGTTGCACCAGCCCGAGGCGCGCCGTGCGTTCTCCTAGGGAAGCCGTCTCTGGATCCCGGGACCCCGGCAGTGGCGGGCTGCACAGGCTCCCGGAAGGGCGGCGTGGACAGTGTCCTGCGCTCGCACACAGGCTTCTTGGTGGCGGCAGCAGCAGCCCCAGCGTCCCACGCCCGTCACTGGGCTCCGCGCTTTCAGTCGTGACTCGCGCCCGTCTGTGGAGCCCCTTTAAGCAGCGCTCTTAATCCCCTCTCCTCGCGCACCAGGAAACCAAGAGGGAAGAAAAAGTCTCTTGCCTCTTCGGCAGCTCCAGAGTTTTCCCGGACTCCCTGCCGGCTAGCTGTGGCACATTAGCCCCCTTCAGGCTGAGTTCTCGCCGCCAGCCCCAGTCCTCTCTCTGCGCTCTGACCGAAGCCCGAGCCTCAGCTTCCAGCGCCGCCTGCCCTGGCGGGCGAGCAGACAAGCCTCTCGGGCTGGTGAGTGCCGCTCGGCACCGATCCTCTGTGCGGGAATCTCTCCGCTTTGCCCTACCCAGGTATGTGGGGAGTTTCTTGCCTTTTGGGAGGTCTGGGGTCTTCTGCCAGCATTCAGTAGGTGTTCTGTAGGAGTTGTTCCACGTGTAGCTGTATTTCTGGTGTATCCGTGGGGAGGAAGGTGATCTCCGCGTCTTACTCTTCCGCCATCTTCCTCCGGGTCCAAAAGATAGGTTTTTTAAACGTGGTATTGAGATAAGTGGATAGCATTACATCTCCAGCATCTAGTCTAGTAGGTGTTCAATAATTCTGTGATGAATGACTGAAGAAACATATGGTAAGTCCAGAGCCCAGACTTCTGGTTCCACTGGTGCTGCCTTGTGTGACCTTGGACAGAGAATTACATTTCCACTGAGTCTCAGATACCACGTAGGAAGAGGGTCTCCAACAAGATGGTCACTAAGTGTTCATCCACTTTAGACTTCTAATCCCTCAGGCAGGGAGGGCCCGTGCCTTCCTCCTGGGTACTTGGGCGGTGCCGCCAGTTGTTTTGTTTTTAATCTCAGAGGTTTTCAGGTAGTGCCAACAAATGCTAGGGCTAAGAGAGGCTCATGGCAAGCATTAAAAGCCACTTTATTTTTTAAGGAGGCTTACTATGGTTATTTGTAGTCGTTCAGATCAGGTCCCCTATTCAGTCTGGTGGCCTTTCCATGCAGTCAGTTGGGCTTCCAGCAGCCAGCTGGCTGGTTGGGGTCTTAGGGAGATGCAGCTGCAAACACTATCTGCATTGTCTCTGGAAAGGGTCTGAAGTGATGCCCACCCACCAGGTTCCAGAGCTAGGAGAAGGTTGGGCCAAATTTTGTGAGGGTATGGTTTCTGCTGCACAGAAATGAGATTCCTTTAATAAAAAGGAGGGAGGCTATTTTCCACTTAACCTTCATTCGTTCATTCAACAAACATGCCCACTATGCACCACTCGTTGCCAGGTGCCATGCTGGGCACAAGGAGGGAGATAGTGAGCAAAAGCCGCATGGTGCCCATTTTTCTGGAGCTTGTCTTCTCAACATCAGCGGTACTGATTTTTTGAGCCAGGTAACTCTTTGTTTGGGAGACTGCCCTATGCATCGTGGGGTGTTTAGCAGCATCCTTGTCCTCCACCCACTAGACGCCAGCAGCAATTATGACAACCACAAATGTGTCCAGGCATTGCTAAATGTCCTGGAGGGGGTAGGGTGGCCAGAGTCACCCCCGGTTGAGAACCACTGGCCTAAAGGGAAGACAGACGAGACGGTGGCCAAAGAACGGCACAAGTGATGCATCATTTCAAAGGCAGTCGTGCGCTGAAGGGGTAGGAGCACAGTCATAAAGAAAGCAGTTCACAGAGTCAGACTGGATTTAAAACCAACTCTCTTGGCATGGACATATATACACACACACGCTACCAAAGGTAAAATAGATAGCTAGTGGGAAGCAGCTGCATCGCACAGGGAGAGCAGGTCGTTGCTGTGTGTCTACCTAGAGGGGTGGGATAGGGAGGGTGGGAGGGAGACGCAAGAGGCAGGGGATATGGGGATATATGGATACGTATAGCTGATTCACTTTTTTTTTTTTTTTTTTTGCAGTATGCGGGCCTCTCACTGTTGTGGCCTCTCCCGCTGCAGAGCACAGGCTCTGGACGCGCAGGCTCAGCAGCCATGGCTCACGGGCCCAGCCGCTCCGCAGCATGTGGGATCCTCCCGGACCGGGGCACGAACCCGTGTCCCCTGCATCGGCAGGCGGACTCTCAACCACTGCGCCACCAGGGAAGCCCTGATTCACTTTTTGATACAGCAGAAACTAACACACCATTGTAAAGCAATTATACTCCAATAAAGATGTTAAAAAAATTAACTCTCTCAAATTATTCTTTAGTAACTTTCCAGTTCTTCCATTATTGTTCGGGTTATTCTTCTGGATGTAGAAAATCATAATGGAATGCCAAGAGACTTTTTTCTTTTTTTTAATTTCAGCCTCAAAATGGCCTTTCCAGCCCAGGGTCCATCATGGCCACTGAGAAGTTATGGAAAACAGATGTGGCTGAGGCTTTAGATCTTAATGAAAAGCTGGTAGGTATACCCAGCATCAGTCCCCTCCTGTCCAAACCTGCGTGCCCTGCAGATAGTTTACACATCAACCTCACATACATGTTTAGTTGTTACAGTAGCTCCACGAGACCCATCTCCTATCCCAGCATGGGCTGGAAATTGCAGAGCCCAATTCCTTGGAAGACTGGGTAGTAAGAATGAATGTTTATATCTGTTGTCATTCCCCGCCCCCCACCAGTTCTCAAAATGGCATAGTGTAAATGGATGCGGGGGAAAATGAAAGTCATACTAAAAGCCCCAAATGCACTCATTTGCAAAGCATGTGTTTCTTCTCTGCAACTGCAGAAAATGAATGAAACAGAATTAGACGTTTGCCTCCTCAAAGTGGCCACCAGCGGTCTTGGGCCAGGCCTCTTACCTGTGAAACGCTTTCTCGTAGTACTTGGATATGAGCAAAACCCTCGGGACTATGATGAACATCAAAGGTATGTCAGGTCACGTGTCCATGAAACACCTCTCCCCAAAAGAGAGGGAGAGAGTCCACCAGCTTCGACAAAGAGACCTCTACCTGGTGTTTGATAAGATCACCCTACTCAAGAACCAGCTGCAGAGGAAAGAAGAGCTTTTGAGACGATACGAGAAGGACATTGAACAGCTCAAGTATGGCCCGTGTCCCTGGCAAAAGGCCCAGGCCTCCATTCTCCAGGCTAAACCTCGGGGCAGCTGCAGACCCGTAGGGACCAGGACAAGAGGACAGAGGCCTGGGTGTGGAGGGGGGAGGCGGGATGGTGACTCAGGGCCTTATGGACCCAAGTCTCTGGGCAAGAAAGCAGCAGTTAAAGTACCCTACTGTTAAGGAATAAGGTGCACCTTTTATAAATGTGTCTGATGTTTCACCATGTGTGTGCTTTTCATAATTCCATCCTATTTTCAGTGGTATCCGTTCCCCCACCCTCTCTGGGAAATTGGGAGGGGCTGGTAGCATAACCGTTGCCCCCTTCATGCTGCACGTCCACAGCCAATGGGCTATTTATTCTGCCCTCTAGTCCCCACATCTTCAGCCTTCCCCCCACTTGTAAGGAAACCGCGAAGCCAGGCATATATGGAAGTGTTCTGAGGATCTCCCAGGTCGGGAGCATTGGTGGTGAGTGAGAAAGCTGAGGAGAAAAGAGACTTTGTCTCTCCCGTGTGCTCAGGCAGAGCAAAGTGTCGGTTCAGATGTACCAGTCACAGGTGGCAAAGCTGAAGGACGACATCTCCAAAGAGGCCGAAGAAAAGGCGCTGCTGAAGGAGGCCCTGGCGCACATGGAAGAGCGGCTGCACCAGGAGAAGAGGGTCACCAGGGCGATCAGGCAGCAGAAGGTGAGAGGTCCCTGCTCGGAGCAGAGCCTCTGAGGCTGCCCCTCAGCTCCCTTTAGAAACAGCCAACTGAGGTCCCAGTGGGATCCAGGCAGCACAGAATGCCTTCGCTCATTGCAAAGGAAGGTGGCAGAATAGCTTTAGCGTTAGGCAGACTTAGGTTTAGACTCTTGTTCTGCCACTTACTGTGTGACTTCAGGCAGCTTTTTTTTTTTTTAACATCTTTATTGGAGTATAATTGCTTTACAGTGTGGTGTTCGTTTCTGCTGTATAACAAAGTGAATCAGCTATATGCATACGTATATCCTCACATCCCTCCCTCTTGTGTCTCCCTCCCACCCTCCTTATCCCACCCTTCTAGATGGTCGCAAAGCATTGAGCTGATCTCCCTGTTCCATGCGGCTGCTTCCCACTAGCTATCTGTTTTACATTCGGTAGTGTGTATATGTCCATGCCACTCTCTCACTTCGTCCCAGCTTACCCTTCCCCCTCCCCATGTCCTCAAGTCCATTCTCTACATCTGTGTCTTTATTCCTGGCATGCCCCTAGGTTCATCAGAACATTTTTTTTTTTAGATTCCATATATATGTGTCAGCTTAACCTCTCTGAGACTCATAGTCTAGCTTGCCTCTATGTTTTTAAACTTTCTTTTTTTTTAAGTTAATTTTTATTTTATATTGGAGTATAGTTGATTTACAGTGTTGTGTTAGTTTCAGGTGTACAGCAAAGTGATTCAGTTATACATACACATATATCTATTCTTTTTCAGATTCTTTTCCCATATAAGTTATTACAGAATATTGAGTAGAGTTCCCTGTGCTATACAGTAGGTCCTTGTTGATTACATATTTTATATATAATAGTGTGTATATGTTAATCCCAAACTCCTAATTTATCCCTCCCCACCACATTTCCACTTTGGTAACCATAACTTTGTTTTCAAAGCCTGTGAGTCTGTTTCTGTTTTATAAATAAGCACATTTGTATCATGTTTTTTAGATTCCACATATAAGTGATATCATATGATACTTGTCTTTGTCTGACTTACTTCACATAGTATGATAGTCTCTGGGTCCATCCATGTTGCTGCAAATGGCATTACTTCATTCTTTTTTACGGCTGAGTAGTATTCCACTGTATATTTGTACCACATCTTCTTTATCCACTCCTCCATCAACATTTAGGCTGCTTCCATGTCCTGGCTGTTGTGAACAGTGCTTTCTGAGACTCATAGTCTAGCTCGTCTGTATTTTTTTAACTTTTGATAATTCGTGTATTTTATCTTGTTCTTTCTATCCAGATAACTCTTTTTTCTACCAGTTGTATTGAGACATAATTGACACACAGCACTGTACTGAGCTTAAGGGTGTCCAGCATCATGATCTGACTTCCCTGCCTCCTGCAATGATGACCACAATCAGTTGAGTGAACAGCCCGAGTGTTTTTAAAGGCAGCGATTCTGATTTTCATTGCTCTGCCAGGTGCCAGGGATACACCGAGGAAGAAGCTCTCTGAGAATAAAGATTTGGGTTTGCTCTTCTGAGTAGCCAGAATAGTACTCCAGTCTTTCTGACTTGGGGCTGTGTATTTGTACACGCATCCTTGCATGTATGTGTGTACATGTGAGTATGTGCTGTGGGTTGGCATGTGTGTGTATTTGTATGTGTGTGTTTGTTGCCTGCATGAGCTCTAAGGAGGCCAAGGTCATAGAAGGGTGCCCTTCTCCTCAACCAGGAGGTGATGGTCAGATAGTTCCTTGCAGAAGCCTGCCCTCCATCCTGCGAACCTTCCAGGCAATAAGTTTCCAGACAGCAGGCTCTCTGGCTTAGAGCCCCAGAAATGAAAAGTGGCTGTCCTGCTCTGAGGGAGCCTGGGTGCGGTGTTTCCAGTGCTCACTGCTGTGAATTAAACATCACAGGCCTTAGTCTCTGTGTGACATGGGGCTGCCTCAGGCAGAGGACAGTTTCCTTTCACACCAAGCAATGCCAGGGAGAGCTGGGCCAGTGACAGAGTTGTGACTTTCCCTTTGATGTGCCCTCTGGAGAGCTTACCCCTCCCCGAAGTGCCCACCCCCGCCCCCAGGGCTTGGCAGACTAGGTCCCAAAGCAGAGACACCAGACCACAGAATGGGACAGAGAAGGGCCCAAAAAAAAGCCATTGTCATGTACTGAAAACCTGAGGATTTACATAATGAGGTTTCACATGCTTTATTCCTGGGCTGCCTCATTCACACACAACGCAAGGGACGTGCCAGCCTGTTTGGCGCTGGACATCCCTCAGCCGAGAAGGGTCTGAAATGGCCAAGTTGAACCTGTGTCAGGGTCCCCAGAAGAGCTACAGCTAGTAGCTTTCAAATTCGTGGAATTCACAACTGGGGGAAAGACTTACCAAGGGGCAGGCACCTGCTCCACACCACACATGCTTCATCTCTCCCATCAACCCGCAAGGGATTCTGGCAAGTGTCGGCCCCTTAGAGAGAGGGGAAAGCTGATTTGACAGAGGGTACCGTTCCCTGGCTACTAAGTGGCAGAAACAGGATTTCCTCCCCACCTGCTGCCCTCCCCCGCCCAGGTTCACTTTTCCACACCCCTTGCTTCTGTGTCTCCCTTACCAGGGTGGCCCCCTTGGATACCTCGCACCATTGCTCCTGGGGGTTTCACTCCAGGACTCAGGTTTGCATTTCAGGCTTGTTGTTAATATGTTGTCAGAAATCCCTGTTTGTCAGGAAGAAAACAATAATACATTTTAAGTTTTGCTGGATCCTAAAGGGCACTTGTGTACATCTGTCTTGGTATCCGTTCCTTCCAGGGAGTATATCTTCGTTGTCTTTAAGCAGAAATTAACAGAAAGTAGAATTCCTCTTTTCTAAGTTTTACACTTAGTATTTTCACAAGGAGCCTTAGTTTTTTAGCCTCCTGTATAAAACTTTGAAACTCTTCACCCGTTCACAGAGGTTGCACGGTTGAAGCACTGAGATGAAATTACACATCTTATGCTTCAGAATTGCCCCCCCCCAAAAATGGAGTTTGTAGTTTTAATGTTTGACCATCTCTTCACCAAGCAGACCTTTCAAGAATCAAAAGTCCTATTTCCACATTAATATCTCTGGCTGTGAGAATGAGACTTGGTATAAGATGCTGGGCCTTCACAGCGAACTGGGCCTGTGGCTCTGTCCATGTGGCAGAGGGACGGGAACCGCGGCCCAGGCCGTGCTCACTCGAATCCACATCCCACATCACTCGAGAAGCCGGCAGTGTCTCTCAGAGTTCAGAGGCCAGATTTGGAGTCAAACAAATAGGGGTCAAGCCCCACCGCTGCCCCGAATGACCCTGAGTAAGTGGCTTGACCTCTGTATCGCAGGTTCCTCTACAAAAGCAACCAAAACTGTTAGCAAGGGGCCTCCTCCGTGGGGCAGTGTGAGGGTTAAATGGCAAAATGCCTGCAGTTCCTGACACATCGCAAGCCCCTTTTCTAAGGGGGAAGAATAGGCAGCTCATGGATGGGTGGGGATTCCTCTATTTCTTTCAGGGAGCTTCCTGCCAGCTGACGCCTTCCCCGGTCCTCCCAAAGCCGCCAGCTCTTATGGGACACGCTCTTCTCTTTGGTGAATACGACTAGGGCCACGGCCAAGAAAGGACCCAGATACCTTTTGTGAATGGGCTAAGGCTGGGATTTTCAAGAGGAAATTTTTAAATGCACAGAAGTTGCCACTTGGGAAGCACGCAAGCCCTTTCTTAGGGCTTGAAGTGTAAGAAAGGCTGAAGGGCACAGGCTGCTTCTGGCAGGAGAAGCCGCTCAGCTCTCCTGCCAATCAAATCTCCAGCCAATGAAGTCCTGTCTAGGGGGCATGACCACCGCTTTGTCTTGTGGTCTCAGCCAGGAAAACCCCCTAACCTTCCCTCTGCTTAATTAGCTCAGATCCCTCTTCTTTAAGATGAGAATAAAAATGGCACCTAGCTCGTAGCCTTCCCAATGGGAGCTTGTATACAAAACCCTTAGTACATAGGACCACAAAGCATACACGCTCTCCTACCATCGTCATTATCCTCACTATTCTATTTAACTCACTGTCTTCCAAGATTTCCTTGGGCCCAGGTATTCTCAAGATTCTGGCTTCCTCCTTGCACTTGTGTGTTTTGTTTGTTTGTTTGTTTGTTTTTGCGGTACGCAGGCCTCTCACTGTTGTGGCCTCTCCCGCTGCGGAGCACAGGCTCCGGACGCGCAGGCTCAGCGGCCATGGCTCACGGGCCCAGCCGCTCTGCGGTATGTGGCATCTTCCCAGACCGGGGCATGAACCCGGGTCCCCTGCATCGGCAGGTGGACTCTCAACCACTGCGCCACCAGGGAAGACCGAACTGTATACTTTCAAATGGTTAAGATGGTAAATGTTATGTTATGTATATTTTACCATAATTAAAAATTAAAAATGTTAATTATTTGGGGATAAAATGCCGTTGGGGACTTTATAATGGATGGCTCAGTCTGTTAGCACTGGACTTACCATTCAATCTCAATATCGTTAAAAACAGGATGACCAGACATTATGTGCTCACTGTGTGATGCAGGATGGATCACACAGTACCGCCTGTGAAGGCGACTGGACAACAAAAAGACTTTGATCTCCTCAGACCTCTAGATCTAACTATTTGTTTACAGGAAACATGGGGAAAAGAGGAACAAGTTAACTGAAACCAAGAAGAAGTGATCAGCCAAATCCAGTATGTGAATGTTCTACAGGACAAAAGACCCAGTTTCTACAACAAATCAGTGGCTGGGGGATAAAAAAGGTCAGGGGCGGGGTGTTGCTGTTACAAAATTAAAGACATTTCAGAGACATAACAACCAAGTGTAATGTGTGGACATTGTCTGGATCCTGATTCTAACAAACCAACAGTAAAAAAGATATCTCTGAGAGAATCAAGGAAATGTGAGCATGGACTGAATATTAGATGATATTCAGGAATGATAATAAGTATTTTTAGCTGTGATCATGTCAAGGCGGGGATAATGTAAAGGAAAAAATAGTCCTTTCAGTTAGGATGTCTTTATGGGTGAAATGACACAACTTGCTTTAAATTAACCTAGAAAACAACTCAAAAAGGAAGAAAAAAGAATGAAAGAACACTGGGAAAATGTTGAAGCTGGATGATGAATACATGGAGTTAATCGCACTCTTCTCTAGTTTTGTGTGTGTTTCCAAAATCCCATAATAAAAAACAATTTTTATGTAGGCAATCTCAAAGGAACATACAGACACACACACAAACAGAGTGAGCTACAACCAAAGCATAAGCAAATGAGGAAGCCATTTGCCTTTAGTAAGTGCAGGAAAAGGGAGATTAAGCCTTGGGCCTTGAAAAATGAGCTCACCAAGTCTAAGATGCCTGTATTAAGCTGGCACCCTCAAAGATGCTCCACACCCTGGCAAGAGGAGGGCTTAAAAACTTTTTTTTTCTGGACTTTCAGAAAGGGGAGCCTATGAAAACCTGTAGTTTTCAATGTGGCTCTGGAGGGGAAAACTAATAATGGCCACAATACTGATGATGATGATGATCACCCTGAAGGTTTGTAACCACGTGGGTCTGGGGCTCAAGTTTATACTCCATGTATTCAGTGGGAAAACTCCCAAGTTGAGGAAATAAATGTCAGTGTTCAGAGGTTATTAGCATCCCTGGCATCCAGCTGAAACAAACAAAAAAGACTTCCGAGAGCAAAGCAGCCAGGAATCAGACCCTCAGGATTCCCACAGATTAAGTTCAATCAAGAATGAGATCACAGTCAAATTACTAAACATCCAAGCAATAAGTCAGTATGAGCCAGAGTAAGCAGACACAACAAACAAGACATTGAGACACCACCCCACTGCCACTCCCACCCAAAGATTTCAGATGTTAGAATTATCAGATAACAGATTCTAAAATCACTATGTGTTCAATATTTGTTTAAAGAAGGCTTTTAAAATGAGCAAGGAATGAGACTATCAAAAATGGCCAGGCATTTGTCCTCAGGAGTTTGTGGGAGCACAGGAGAGCTATTTGACCCCTGTACATTTGGCTCTTCCATTCTGGTGGGAAAAACAGATTTCTTTACAGAATCAAATTATGCTGACAATAAAAATTCAAGTGCTTCCAGGAGCCCGAGAGGAAATATGATCAGTGCATTGGGCAGGCAGAACATAGGCTGTATCTAAAGAGGGAGCCTCTTCTCAGCCCCAGCAGATTGTTGATCTATATACAAGAAGAGAGTCCAGGTATTGCCAGATATTCCCATTTTCCCAAAAAAAGGCATAAATCCAGATGTCAATGATCTGTACATGTTGGCTACTGTGGTAGACATCTGGTTTTTGTCACCTAATAGCAATTGACCTCTCTTCTAAAATATTATGATGTTATGATCCCCCTTTGGGGACAACACCTTTCTCCTAGTCTCAGTCCAGTTTCTCAGAGATGGTGTTGATTCCACCTCTGGCTGCAGGGCTGGGCATGTGGCTCAAGCTCAGCCAATCAGAGCAGTCTCCTGGGCCACAATAATTGGCTCAGCAATGGGCTTTTGACCCACCCAGAGAAAATGAGAAGCAGTGAGGCCATTGGGGGAAGCTTAAGAAAAAGACTCTTATCCTTCCCTATGGAATTCAAAGCTGAGAAGATGTAAGGGCTGGAGCTTCGGCTGCCTTTTTGTGACCATTATAGAGAGATTCTGTCTAAGGTTGGATCCACATGGTTCAAAGAATCCCTGAGAGCTGGAGAGAGGTCAAGGCCTCATGATATCATCTGAGCCTGAACCCAGAGGTTCCCTCTAGACTTTTCATTTTTGGTAACCAGTGAATTTGCATTCATGCTGAAGACAATTTGAATAGGTTTCTCTGTCACTCCACAGAAAGAGGCCTCTCCCTTCAGCAATTAATTAAAAGTCTTTTAACATGCTGGGAAAGCCAGACAAACATATCTGAGGGCTGACCATGGACCTTCAGTCTGCGGTCTCAGCACCTGGCCCCCCCTCTCCTTCTTACCCTAGCTTCTCTGATGACTCATCTTCTGGCCTCCATTCCCACTGCTCCTGCCTTGGACCATCCTCTTCTCTCCCTGCTCTGCCTCCGGAAATCCTACTCATCCTTCAGAACTCAAGTCAAATGGGTCCTTTTTTCTTAGTGCTTTTCCTGACATCCCCACCCTAAGCCCTACCCGAGGCAGAAGAAGATACCTCTCCCTCCATCCCCAGGCCCCTCTGACCCCCCCACCGATGAACACTCAGCCCTTCTGCTGAGGATCCTAATTACCCAGCCACGTTCCTGTCTCCCCTGCTTCTTGACCGTGATCCAAATTCAGACCCAGATTAGAAGGGATGATATTTGAGGCTTAAGTTTCAAAAAACAATCAGTTCTTAGGAGAAGTCAGAAAACATGGTGAAAGATGAGAATTTGGGTCAGGGATTCGAAAGAAAAGAACAGTTGTTCCGGGGAAAAGAGAGGGTCTATGTGGAGTGCAGTGAGGAAGGAGGAAACACTGGACATATTTAGACCAAACGAAATGATTCAGAGGAAACCTGAGAAGAAATGTCTAGAGAGGCATGAGGTTGATCTGACTGGAAAGGAATATAAAAATTGTGTGACGGGAATGACCCAAAACAACAACGACAAAATGCCCAAAATAGGTGCACTGTTCACATGAGAAAAGAATACGGACAGCAGCAAGACACTGAGAAACCTCCAGAAAACAAGAGAGAAGGTGACAAAGGATGAGGTCATTTCAAACCAGATAAACTGGGAGGCTTTCTATGAATTGAAAGGGGTTTTTCAAAAGCTAGGGCTCATGTTGGCTTGCCCCTGATGGAAACTCAGGGCACCGAGGCCTTCTGGAATTTTCTGTTCAACAGACAGACACAGGGAGGGTCCCAGGAGGCCAGGCAGTGGCTAGATGTACCAAAAGAACTACCATGGGTCAAAGGACAAAACAAGCAAGGTGTCAGTTTATGAGCCACCCCAGGGAAGCACTGTCTCGCTTTTTACTTCTAAGGACCATGGGACCTTGTCCACAGTTCCCATGCCACCTACCCTGGGACCAAGTCTTTCTTCATGTGATAAAATACCTAAGCCGGAGAGTATCCAATCACAGCGGTCTTTAACCTTTGTTGGGGACATACCTGGTTGAGGCTCTGAGCCCTCTTCCCAGAAAAATACACACAGCCTCAGACACAACAAAGTTTCCTTCCCGTTTAAGCAGCTTATACCCGCCCTGGGGCCCATCTCTTGAACAATATTTCCTAAACTCATTCACTTAATCAAAAAAACATTCATTGAGTGCCAGCTACCTGGTACCTGCCAGGAACTGCTGCCAGGTACTGCTCCGGGCACCAAGGATACAGGGATCCTCGCCTCATGGAGTGGACCTTCCAGTTTGTATCTGAGCCCTCAAATGATCAGAATGTCTGGCGAAGCGGCCCGGGAATTCAGTGATTCTGACATGGGGCCAGAATTAGGACCTGTCGTCCCAAAGAGCCCCAGCTCAAACACCCCTTCTGTAAGGAGAGAGGGGAGGAGTGTATTGAAAGCATGTGCTCTAACTGGGAAGCTCATAGCCTGCTGAGGGAGTGTAGAGGGTGCCTGCACTTTGGAAAAATGTTTGGCAGAATCTCAAAGCCGGATGTATGTGTGACCCAGAAATTCTACTCCTAGATATATACCCAAGAGATATGTGCACATGTGCATACCAAAAGGCATACACAACGGCCCCCAAATATCCCTGGTGTTCACACCTCTGTGTCCCCTCCCCTTGAGAGTAGGCAGGACTGTACCTTATTTCTAATCAGTAGATGCTGCAAAGGTGATGGACATGTCATTTCTGTGATTATGTTACAGAAGATTGTAACTTCCATCTTGCCTGGAGACTCTCTCTATGGACTCTCACTGGCTTTGATGAAGCAAGCCCCCTTATGGAGAGACCCACATGGCAAGAAACAGTGCAAGATCTCTGGCTAACAGCCAGCAAGGCGGTGAGGCCCTCAGACTAACAACCCTCAGGGAACTGTATCCTGCCAACCACCACATGAACTGGAAAGAGGATCCTTCCCCAGCTGAGCCTCAGATGAGACCCCAGCCCTGGCCACCTCCCTCATTGCAGCCTGGGAGAGACCCTGAGCAGAGAACCCAGCTAAGCAGTGCCCGGATTCGTGACCCACAGAAACTGTGACATAAGTGTGTGTTTTTGGGATCCGTTAAGTTTGCCGTAATTTGTTCTGCAGGAATAGATAACAGAGTGTAATGCAATGCAGCAGTGAGAATGAATGAACCACGGCTACATCAGACAACGTGGTCGAACCTCACATAGTTGAGTGAAAGAAACCAGGCAGCAAATGGAATCTGTAAGATTCCATTTCCATGAAGTTCAAAACCAAGCAGAATTAATCTATGATTGGAAGTCAGACAAGCGGGAGGGGGTAACAAGAATGAGCACAGGGAGTCTTCTCGGAGGGGCGGGGGTGGGTGGTGATGTTCTGCTTCTTGTTCTGGGTTCTGGTTAGGGTGGGTGCATACACTTTGTGAAAATTCTTCAAGTGTACACTTATCAGTTGTGCTCTTTTCGAGATGTATATTATGTTTTGAAAACAAAACTTTACAAAAAAGAAAATATGCTGGAGTCCAACAGCTAGGGTTCGAATCTTGGACCTATCACTTACAAGATTTGTAACTGGGCAAGTTACTTGACTTTTCTGAGCCCGCTTCTGTGAAATGGGTTGGGCCAAGAATTAAATAAAACAGTGCATGGCATAGCGGCTGGTACCTAACAAGCCTCAGTAAATATTAGCTAGTTTGGTTCACCTCATTCATAGTGGTTCATTGTTAATCCCCCCAAAAAAAGTAGTGGAGGTTGATTTGCCTGGATGCCTGGAAGTCGAATATATGGAGTTGTCTTGCACATGCCACGCCACAGAGACCAGCTGGATTCTCAGAATCCCTCTAGCAGCGATCAGGGGAGCTCAGCCTGCCTCTGACACCCACACCCAGAAATGTCCCTGGGCAACAAGCAAGATGATATGCGAGTGTTCTGAGGTCAAGTTTGCTCTGGGTTGGGACTGAGACGATGCAAATCAAAGCTCTCCCCAGGATGGCTGTGATCGGGTTGAGATGGTGCTGTCCTCCCACATCATCAAGAAAGCAACAAAAACAAGCAAACAGACAGACAGCAACGCGGACATTCACAGAAGGAGTCTGTGGTACCGGGCACAGTTTACTACTTCACACATTTAACCCATTTGGTCTTTACAGTCAATGCTGTTATTACCTCCATTTTACAGGTGAGAGAAGTGAGGTACAGACAGAATAAAACAAACAAACAAACGAAACCAGGCCGATCAGAGGTGGGATCAGCACCCTTCATCTGCAGTTTTCAAACAGAACATACAGACTGACCTCCCTGGCGAAGCTTTTTTTCTGTTTTTTTGTTTGTTTATTTTAGAGAGAGTGGTTTTTTGGTTTTGTTTTAATTTTTTAAATTAATTAATTAATTAATTTTTGGCTGTGTTGGGTCTTCGTTTCTGTGCGAGGGCTTTCTCCAGGTGTGGCAAGCGGGGGTCACTCTTCATCGCGGTGCACAGGCCTCTCACTATCGCGGCTTCTCTTGTTGCAGAGCACAAGCTCCAGACGTGCAGGCTCAGTAGCTGTGGCTCACGGGACTAGTTGCTCCGCAGCATGTGGGATCCTCCAAGACAAGGGCTCGAACCCACGTCCCCTGCATTGGCAGGCAGATTCTCAACCACTGTGCCACCAGGGAAGCCCCCTGACAGATCTCTGATTTGCAAGAGATGAGCATCCCAACCAGCCTTGTCTCTATCTGAGAAAACACCTGGGTGACTTCTCATTTTCTGACAGGGGAAGGGGGTGTGCATGGCCGCAGAAGGCCTCAGTGACCAGCTGTGATTTTGTGGTTTGAATTTATTTTTGTGAACCTGTGTGTGTGTGTGTTTGTGTGTATAAAAACCTGCATTTCCTTAGCCCATAGCGTCAGGTTATGAATGGACTGTGGAGCCTCCACTGGCCCTTTGCTCTCCCATCTGTCACCTACTCAACAGCTTAGCTACTTCCTGATCCTTGAGCACTCTTTCTCTCTTTTACTCTCCCTTTCTCCGGTTCCAGCTCTTTCCCTGGCTCTCTCTTACCCCTTAAAGGCTGGGCAAGCTCCCTACCTCTTCCAGGCAGGAGGCCAGCATTCATTTCTTGTTGGAATGCAGGGGACAACAAGCAGATCTGGGGAGGGGGCACAGTGGATGGGCTCTCCCAGTCAAGGACAGCCCAGGGAAGGCAACTGTGGCCCAATGAGATTTTATGGGGCAGAGGTCCTGCAGGAAAGAAGCCCAGTGGGTGGCAGGAGAGGTCCCTGGCAAGCCCCAGCTACCCACTCCTGACCTCAGCTCCCTCCCCCTCTTGCTGCAGGCACTGCCCAAACTTCAGGACAGCCGGAAGCCCAGATTGTTCAGGGCTGAGGGAAAGCAGGTGGTGAGCATGGGTGTCTCGTGGCTGTGACACCTGTCACGTGTGGTCCCCGGGGAAAATACCGTCCCATCACAGTCATCTAGATTCAAATCCTGTTCTGGCTGTGTCACCTTGGTCACATACCTCCATGTCTCTTGAGCCCTATTTTCCTGTTCCAGTGGGAGTGACGTGATAGAAATAACACCCGTCACGACACTTTTGGGCGCTTCTCTGCAGAGCTCCGAGGTCCAGGTGTTTCACACACACCTACTGCCCCAGGTTATGGTGAGGATTAAATGAGATGATCCACAGGAAGGACTGGGACAGAGCCCTGCGGGTGGAAAGCCCGGAGTTAACATCACACGCTCCAGTATTAGGAGGACAGCTGGGAATGACAAAGCTGGGACCTGGACCCAGGCCTTTCAGACACCAGCATCCTGATGTTGATGGAGATACAGTACAGCCTTGGTAGCCACCCAGAGCTCAAGAAGATTGATTGATTACAGGCATCACCAAGGAGCCCATATAAACTAGAAACCTCTTTTTTTTTTTGGCCATGCCTTGTGGTTTGCGGGATCTTAATTTCCCCACCAGGGATTGAACCCGGGCCATGGCAGTGAAAGCACCAAGTCCGAACCAGTGGACCGCCAGGGAATTCCCCAGGTGCAGTATTTTGAACACCCCACCATCGCAAAGGACAACTCTCACTCAGCCCAGGACATGCTATGATAAAGCCATGAGTTATTGGGGTATTTTGGTTTCTGTTTTTGAAATTTAAGTGGATGACATGGAACTGGGTTTTAAGACTTTCACACACCCTTTGAGATGACTGTGGCATCCTGTGGGGAGCGGCAGGATCCAATCAAGATTTGGCAATTTCTGCTCCAGTGAGCCTGAATGTCAGCTTTGTTCTGCGTTTAGTATTTCCTCATCGAGAGATGGACTAATGGCAACATATGCTCTCCCAAGCCTATCACGGGGCCAAGGGCGGCTCCGGCTCCAGGCTGGCCTGGATGGGCTCCGTAGGGTCTGGCTGGCAGTGAGCAGGGTTGCGCTCTGTGCTCATGTTGATGACACTGAAGACAAGCATGGAGCTGTGGGTGGGGCTGGGGAGGGCCAAGGCTACAGAAGCCTAGGTCCTGGGGTAAGGACAGTTCAGCTCAGCAGCTCAAGAGTAGGAGACAAGGCTGTGGGTGGGTGGCAAGGGCTGCCCCTGTTCATTTACTCATTCGTTCATTCAGGCACTGTTCTAGGTACTGGTGATACAGCAGTGAACAAAAGAGAAAAAAAAAACCCTGCCCTCATGGAGCTTAAGTTGGGGGGCAGGGGGGAGTTGGGAGTGGGGAGACTGACAACAAATAAGAGAAGGAAACTAAATAAATAGCATGTTAGAGGAGTGGTAAGATGAAGGGAAGAGCAATAGAGTGAGGTGTTTGTTTTGTTATTCATGTTTTTTTGGGGGGGTGTCTTTTGTTTTGTTTTGTTTTTTTGGGTGGCATCATGGGGCTTGCAGGATCGACCAGGGATCGAACCGGGCAGTGAAAGCACCGAGTCCTAAACACTGGACCGCCAGGGAATTCCAAGACCCTTTTAAATAGGGTGATATTTGAGTAAAAATTTGAAGGAGCTGAAGGAGATCCCTGGGGGAAGTGCCAGGTAGGGAGAAGAAACAGTAACTGCAAAGGCCCTGAGGCAGAAATGTGCCTGGAGAGTTGAGCCTGACCCTCTCTGTTCCTCTGAAGTTACCACTCAGGGCCCTGGTCTCTGTGGTCACTCCTCATACATTCCTAAGGTCTTTCTGGTCGAAGGGAACTAACCCAGGCAGAACCTTCCAGGCTGACTGAGGGCCTGGAAGAGATTTCTAGGGACAAGTGCTGGGAGGGCTCTGCGATTCAACTGCAGGGTTGAAAAAGTCCTGAGGTTTTGCCAAGCTTTTAACAAATGCACAAGGAATTTGAAAGAACGCAACAAATTCATTCCTGGACCATGCTCCAGAGTTGCCTAATCAGAATCTCTGAGGTCTGTGCCAGGGAATGTGCATTTCTAAGAGCCTCTAAGCATGTGGGAGCATCTTTACCATATATTCCATCCCATATCTATTTCCATGATTTTTCTCTCTTATATCATCTTCTAATTGACTAGAGTGGAGTCTGCCATCTTTCATCTTTCTCAGATGAATATTTTGAGTTTGTCTTGGGGCACCTTGTCTGTCATTGCCTGCCAGGGAAATGAGGCATTCTGTAGGTAGTCAGCAGGGCTGTTCTGCTCCCAGACAGAAGGGGATGATTTGAAAAAGGTGACATGGGGTGAGGGGAGATAGTTGGCATTTGCATGTCTTCTCCACACGCTCCATCCCCCCAGCCCCGTGCCCATGGGGAGTGCGGAGGGGGGCGGTTTCATAAGGATCTGATCCAGGTCAACACTGGGGCCACCGTCTGACCTTGTAGGGACTCAGGTGATGTTTGTAGAAGTAAAGAACACATGAATGAATAAACGCGAGTTTTGACAGGGAAGGACAGGAACAGTAAGGCTGTGGGCTTGTAAATACCCTTTCCCTAGCACGTGGGAGAATCTTCCATTCTTTCAGAAGTGTTCCTTCCACCCCACCCATCTCCCATCTCCACCCCCACCCCCAGAAGTGATGGTTCCCCCCAGCTTACTCTGTTTTCTCCTCCACAACAGAGAGAACTAGAGTTTCGGGTGGGACGGGGGGTACTAACCTCCAAGCTTCTCGTGGCTCAGCTCCATTACCCTCCCACGCCTGACCACCCCCTCCTCAACGCACCGAACCTAGAGCTAAGGTCAGTAGGAAGGATTCTTGAGTCTGCTCCTTCCCCGCTGTAAGACTTGGAGCTACTTCTGTGAACACTGAGCCTGTTTCTCCATCCTCTAGCGGGCAGGTCGGGGAGGGCTCGCAGCGCTGCAGCGGGCTGTAATTGGCCGGGTGCTCCCAGCGCACCTCCCCCTCATCCTTGGGCGCCGCGCACGCCATGCCCCTCCCCAGCTCGGCCGTCAGAATGGCGTTGCCGTGGCGACGTTTGTAGAAAGGCCGGGCGGGCGCGCGGGCTGCGGGCTGTCGCCTGGAGACTCCGCGGGAGGGCGGCAGAGCGGAGGTCAGGGCTCTCGGCGGAGGACGAGGCGTGGGCTTCTTCCTCTGGCCAGGTGAGAGCGGCGCGCGAGGAGGCGGCGGGAGGAAATCTGGGCCGGAGGAGGCCAGCCCTGCGAGGTCAAGGGCGTTGGGGTAGGCAGGGGACCCGGCACCAGCCGAGTCCGAACTCTCTGATCCAGGCTCGGGTCGCCAGGAGCACCCCAGAAAAGGTGCCCCAACACCAGCCATTCCTTCCTAAGTGCAGCCCCTACCTCGCCCCCCAAGGGAGGCGGCACGGGAGCTTTAAGCCTCTCCTGGGCACCAGCTCTTGGATGTCCTGTGGGTATAGCTGGGATTAAGAGAGGAACCCCTGTTTCCCCTGATTTATGGACAACACCCACCCAATGGTCAGAGACACACACACACACACACACCCGCCCCTTACCTGAACTCCCCTTCTTTAAGGAACTTTGAGGCCACTGTAAACCTCAAAAGAAAGTTTGTTCCTTTAGCCCAATTCTGAGCCATCCAAAGTGGTCGGGGGAACGCAGATGACTGAAGCCCTTTTGCTCTTTCCTGTGGCTGGTGCTCCATGGCGCTGAGTAAGAACGAATTCACAGAGCTCCACACATTCAAATTACTTTGACAGTGTTTTCACGCAAGGAAGTGATGCACAGGGCAAAATGAAGGTGGAGAAATATTGTCCAATCCAAAAGCTAAAGAGATAGAATTTAGGTTTTCCAAGGAGTCATCTAAGCTAGATACTGACAGGAAAAATGAAAGGTAGTTACTATCAAAGCTTCCTAGCCAGCTGGCTGTACTGACTTGCTTTGAGGTGTCCTTTGTATTTTCATTCACTCAGCAAGTGTTTCCCAAGCACCTACTATGTGTCAGGTTCTGCCCCCCGCCGCCCCCTACCCTGGAGAAGGGGTAATGCACAGAACTGGCAGGAACTGCAAAGGGTCTGACATTTGACCCTGTTTGAAAGTTAGTAAGTTAGCCTGCCCAGCTTATAGTTCCTGGCAGAAGACAAGAGACTCCTGGGCCAGAAACAAAGAACTTGATTACTCACAGCACAGCTGACATAAAAGGCAGCAGAGCTGCATATGCACTTTGGTTCCTGTTGCCCTGAAAGTCCATCGGCCTGGTGCAGAGCAGCCAGTGTGGATGCTGTGCGCACAGTGGGTCTGTGTCCCAGGTAAGGAACTCCAAACTCAGGAAACTGCAATCTTTGAAAGGGGCTGCTAGCAAACCTGCCCAACTTTTGCCCCAGAAGGAGCCGTTATCTTTATTAGAAACATTACCTCTATCCTCCCAGGCTGTTTGCCATACAAGCAGCCTCGGAAAGTGAGTGCAGGACAAAATCTTTCAATGCCTTTGCTCTGAAGATGGGTACAAACACAAAATACCCATGAAGAATCGCTTCTGAACAAAATGAACACAGTCCTGGTTTTCCAGGAACATATATGTTAGTGAAAGAGAAACCAACAGCAAGCATAACTAAAGAAAGGAACAAGAACATGTCAGAGAATGATAAGTACAAGGAAGGAAACACAGCAGGGGAAAACTAGCAGGGGAATAACATGACTGAGGGTGCCTTTAGCCAGAGTGGTCAGTCAGGTGGTTGCCCCGAGGGGGGACGTCTGAGCAGAGAGAAGACCCCAGCCTTGGGGACGTCTGGGGTGAGAGCTAAAAAACAAATATGCACATGATCCAAGTTTAAGTTTTAGATTAGTGGCGTTTCCTGTGGTTTTCCTGCAGAAGAGACATTTCTTGGAAGTTTCCATTTTAGCTTAATTAGACTTGAATGTGTTGCGTGCTAACATGGTCCTCTGCAATTGAAGATTAATAACTGAAGGCAGCAGAGCATGGTTCTTTGGGAAGAGGAAATGTCTTTTCCCCTGTATACATGACAGCGAACTTAATCAAATGTATTTCTCATTATCTGAAAGCATCAATATTTGTGGGACATCCACAGGCCTCAAAGTTTACAAATATAAACTATGCTGCTTATTTTTATTTCTCTTACCCCCAGGTAGGGTCTCGTCTTCCTTTCAGAGGATAGAATGCTGGTTTCAAGGACTTTCTTTTATTACATGTCCCAAGTGTCAGCAGACAGTGCAATTCCCCCACCCCTACTCTGCCCCACCAGCAGCAATGGAGGTTTGTACACTGGTTACATGCAAAGGCCCAGAGTTGTCACACACTTACTATTGTGTGACCTTAACTTCTCTGAGTCTCAGTTTCCTCATTTGTAAAGCGGGACAATATTGACACCTGCCTCGCAGGGTGGTTCTGAGGATGAAAAGAGGCCATGTGTGTAAAAGGATAGCCCAGTGCCTGGCACTTAGTAGGGATTCAGTGATGGAATGATGATGGAGATATTGATGGAAAGCAGAGCCAGACCGGAGACCCTCTACGGTCAGACCTAGATGATTTTTGTTTTTATCCACAGTCTAACGACTTCACACTTCAGTGACGTTTCAGTTGAAAAGAGACTTTGGGGACTTTCTTGGTGGCTCAGCGGTTAAGAATCTGCCTGCCAATGCAGGGGACACGGGTTCGAGCCCTGGTCCAGGAAGATCCCACATGCCTCGGAGCAACTAAGCCAGTGCACCACAACTACTGAGCCTGCACTCTAGAGCCTGCGAGCCACAACTAGGGCTCGTGTGCCGCAACTACTGAGCCCACGTGCTCCAACTACTGAAGCCTGCACACCTAGAGCCCATGCTCCACAACAGGAGAAGCCACCGCAGTGAGAAGCCTGCGCACTGTGAGGAAGAGTAGCCTCCGCTCGCCGCAACTAGAGAAAGCCCACATGCAGCAACGAAGACCCAACACAGCCAAAAAAAAAAAGGAAAAAAAAGAAAAGAGACTATCTTTGACATGGCACTGAGATGGATCAGAATTCAAATATCATGTGAATTATCATCAACATCTTGGAACCAGCTGAAGTCACTGACATTTTTATGTTTTAAAACACATGTATATATGGGCTTCCCTGGTGGCACAGTGGTTGAGAGTCCACCTGTCGATGCAGGGGACACAGGTTCATGCCCTGGTCTGGGAGGATCCCACATGCCGCGGAGCGGCTGTGCCCGTAAGCCATGGCCTCTGAGCCTGTGCATCCGGAGCCTGTGCTCCGCAACGGGAGAGGCCACAACAGTGAGAGGCCCGCGTACCGCTAAAAATAATAATAATAATAATAAATAAATAAAAATAAAAAAATAAAAAACACGTATAGGGCTTCCCTGGTGGCGCAGTGGTTGAGAATCTGCCTTCTAATACAGGGGACATGGGTTCGAGCCCTGGTCTGGGAAGATCCCATGTGCCGCGGAGCAACTAGGCCCGTGAGCCACAACTACTGAGCCTGTGCATCTGGAGCCTGTGCTCCACAACATGAGACGCCGTGATAGTGAGAGGCCCGTGCACCGTGATGAAGAGTGGCCCCCACTTGCCACAAATAGAGAAAGCCCTCGCACAGAAACGAAGACCCAACACAGCCAAAAATAAATAAATAAAATTTAAAAACATGTATAGGATTTACTTTGAAATGCATTAAAATATAAAATGTATAGATGGGTAGATATGTGATAAAGCAAATAGAACAAAATGTTGATTGTAGAAACTGGGTGGTGGTTCTATAGAAGTTCACCATCCACTTCTTTCAACTTTTCTGTGTGTTTGACATTTTCATAATAAAATGCCAGCAAAAGATACGTACAGAGTCTTGACCGTACAGCCAAGCTATAATCTTGATATTTTGTCTTTGGAAATCATTTTTTTTTCAACCTAAATATATGAAGGAATGCGGTGACTTAAAAAGAAAGTATCTTCTAATGCCCATTTCCTCGATGACTGACTCTTCCACACTTTAAGAAGCTCTGTAGAAGTTGGGGTTTCTTGAGTCAAAGTTCAGAAGCCCAAGATTAATAACAGTCACAATCACAGTAGGACAAATGGGTGTTTAGTGTAGCAATCACCATTCTAGATGCTTCACATTTAATCCTCACAAAACTCTTTGGGATACAGAGTATTATTAGCCCCATTTTACAGATGAGGAAACAGAGGCATAGAGAGAGAATAAGTAACTCACTCAGAGTCACAGAGCTAGTAAGTGGTGGGTTAGTAACACTGAGTATTTGATTCTGTCAGATAACTAACCCCAAACTAAGCTTAATGGGAGGTGGAGAGCGGTTATCAGTGGAATTCAGATTTGTTTGGGTTGTTTTTTTTTTTGCTATTGCTTGTTTGTGCTCTGAGTTACATAAAGGATGTCCTCTTGTGATCAGAAGCAAGCTCATCTATGCCGGCTATCACTGTTAAAAGGACAGTCTTAAATATGTGCGGAATTATCATTGTGATCGTTGTTAAATCCAGCTATCCACTCCTACCTCTGCTGACTTCTCCTGTGGACATTATGGTGTATTCCATTCATTCTAAATATGACACTGAATAATTAGAGGACTGTATTTTTCTAACAAAATTGTTTTCTGAAAACCTGTTATAGGAAAAGCAGAGAATATGAAAGCCTATCTAAAGAGTGCAGAAGGCTATTTTGTCCTGAATAAAAGCACTACGATTGGAAGGCATGAAAATTCAGACCTTGTTTTAGAGGTAAGACCTCTTCCTAGCCAGTCCCCGACCCTCCCTACCCCTCACACCACCAAAAGTCCTTACTGTTCTGTGGACTCCAGTCTCTTGTAAAGCACAGCCTCTGGCTAACAGTCCCAGCCTTCCTCGGTGTGCCACCAATAACCAATCCCGGCATGTGCTGGGTCTCCCTGGCACATGTGGTAAGAATGAGCACAGTGCAAAGTGCGATGGGCCCTGTGTCCTTTGCTGACTGTGTCTGCAGTGTCCCACCCTGATGGCGTGGTTTGGAAGGTGGGCTTAGAGCTGATGCTTGACCTTCACCTGCTCTGCGTCTGGCAGCCACGGCCACCTGAAGGGCCCAGCTTGAGCAATGGCCTCTCGCCCTTTCCAGAGCTTCTGGAGACTATGGGCCCCTCAGAGCCCTCCCGTGCCCCCGTACCTCCAAGTAGTAAATCAGGGTAAGCCCTGGGCATGGCCTCAGTGCTCTCTCACTTCATTTCATTCCATTCTCTGAATTAGCTGTGGCTTGGTCCACAGTCCCAGCTCATTGACAGCCAAGGAAGTTGGAAGAAATTGTAAGTAAGGAATTATACAAACAGTGGCTTTGAGCCTTTTACCATTTTGAAAGGGATTAAAATATTGAAGCAGAAAGAGAAATGCAATGGAATCCCTTTAGGACTGTGAAAGGCAGACCACTCTCAGACTTCACTCAACAGATTTTTTAAACTTTATTTTGAAATAATTATAGATGCACAAATAGTAGAGAGAATGGCACGAAGCATGTGTGGAGACCTGTGCCATTTTACCACGTGTGGATTTGGGTGTGGCCCTCAGGATATAGGAGTATTCCATCATCAGAGATGTCCCTTGTGATGCTCCTTTTATAGTCACAATTCCTCCTCCCACCATCGTCCCCATGCTCCGAAAACCACTAATCTGTTCTCCGTCTCTATAATTTTCATCATGTATGTATGACCTTTGTGATTGATTTTTTTTTTTTTTAGTCAGTGTAGTGCCCTTGACATCCATTTAGGTTATTAGCTTGTTCTTTTATTGCTGAGTAATAGTCCACGGTATGGACGTATCACCTGTGTTTAACCATTCACTTTTTGAAGGACATTTTGTTTCCATTTGGGGCTATTACAAATAAATGTACTATAAACATTTGTGTACAGGTTTTTGTGTGAACATAAGTTTTTATTTCTCTGTGATAAATGCTCAGGAGTATGATTGCATGGATTAACATATGTGTTTATATATATTCGGTTTGTAAAGAAACTGCCAGACTTATCCAGCATGGCTGTACCATTTTTCATTTCCACCAGCTATGTATGAGACACATCCTCACCAGTAATTAGCATAAACACTGTTTTTCATTTTAGCTGTTTTAGTAAGTGTGTAGTGGTATCTCATCATAGTCTTAACTTGCATTTTCCAAATCGATAGTGATGTTAAATGTCTTTTCATGTACGTGTTTGCCTTCTGCATATCCTCTTCAGTGAAATATCTCTTCATATCTTTTAAGTGTCTCTAATCGAATTGTTTAGTTTTTTTACCATTGAGTTTTGAGAATTCTTTATGTATTTTAGATATGAGTCCCTTGTCAGATAGATGGTTTGCAAATATTTTCTCCCATCCGTAGCTTGTCTTCTCATTCTCTTAGCAGAGTATTTCACAGAGCAAAAGCTTTAACTCTTGATGAAGTCCAGGTAGTTATTTTTTCTTTTATAGATCATGCTTTTAGTGTCATGTCTAAGAACATGCCACAAGGTCCCTGACCCTGAGGATTTTCTCTTACGTTTTCTTCTAAGTGTTTTATAGTTTTATGTTTAAATCTATGAACCATTTTGGGTTCACTGTCGTTTATGATGTGAGATTTAGGTCAAAGTTCATTTTTCTTGCATGTGGATATTTAGTTGTTCCAGAACCATTTGTTGAAAAGACTATCCTTTCTCCATTGAATTGCTTTTGCAAGTTTGTCAAAAATAATCTGGCCATACTTTCTATGGGGGCTACTTCTTAGTTCCCTATTATGTTTCATGGATCTATTTGTCATAATGGATCTACCATTATGAGATAGCCTTGATTACTGTCGCTATGTAAGTCTTAAATCAGGTAGAGTGATTCCTCCCACTTTTCCTTAAAGAAATTTTTTAACCTCTTCTAGTTGCTTTGCCTTTCCATTTACATTTTAGTGTAAGCCTGTCTGTATACACAAAATATCATGCTGTAATTTTGATTGGAATTGTGTTTTATCCTATATATCAATGTGAGAATAATTGATATACTCCTATATTGTCCTCCAATTCATGAACATGGTATATTTCTCCATTTATTCAGTGTCTCTCATGAGTGTTTTGTAGTTTTCAGCATACGAGTCCTGTACGTGTTTTGTTAGATTTACACTTAAGTATGTCTCTCTCTTTTTTTTTGAGTGATTGTAAATGGTATTATATTTTTAATTTTGGTGTCCACATGTTCATTGACAGTATATAGAAATACAGTTGATTTTTGTATGCTTCTTGGTATCTTGCAACCTTAACTGCACTTTCTTATATAAGGGCTTTTGTAGATTTCTTGGGATTTTATACATAAACAATCATGTCATCTGCAAATAAGAACAATTTTATTTCTTCTTTCAGAAAAGGAGATCTGAATGCTTTTAATCTTCTTTTCCTTGCTTTATTTCCCTGGTTAAGACTTCCAGGACTCTGCTGAACAAGAGCAGTGTATAAATCCTTATATTCGCTTGTTCCTGACCTTAGGGGAAAGCAGTTACTCTTTCACCATTAAGTAGGAGGTTAGCTGTAGGGTTTTTATACATGTTCTTACCAAGTGAGAAATTTCCCCCTTTATTCCTAGTTTTCTGAGAATGTTTATTGTAAATGCAACAGATTTAAAGATAACTCCATGAACCTCCCCGTGAGATTCTCCTCCATGATATGGTCTCCCTTCAAGGACACAGAACATCTGTTCAGTGTGCAAAGTGGGAGGAAAAAGAAGAAGAAGAAGAACTGTAGTTTCTTCTTTATCCTAACAAGGCATAGATTTGGGGTCGTTTTATTTCCTGTCTGGCTAAAGTAGAGACAGAGATCTCTGTTTTGAACCTGACTATGATATTAGAAAACTGTAGTAATTTTTAAAAGCACGGGCTTTGGAGATAGACAGACCTGGGTTTGAATCTCATTAGGCTACTTTGTGGCTGAGTGACTTCAACCAAATTACTTAATCACTCTGAGCTCCTTTTCCCTGTCTGTAAACCTCTTACCTCACAGGGTTATTCTGAGGATTAAGTGAGAAATGCATATAAAGAGCCTGGCATGTGGTGCTCAGTGAATGACACAATGATCATTATTATGGTCTCATAAAACAGAGACTGAGAAGAATCCTCAGTGGTGCACAGGGTTGAGATGAGGACCCACTGACATTAATAAGCCATTTGGAAAAGGGAACTAATGAGGACAGTTATTAACGAGACAGAAATTGAGTTGCATTCATTGTATATAAATAATTGACTGCTTACTGCTCCTCAGACTTAGCTTAAGAAATACGTCACTAGGCTTCCCTGGTTGCGAAGTGGTTGAGAGTCTGCCTGCCAATGCAAGGGACACGGGTTCGTGCCCCGGTCCGGGAATATCCCACATGCCGCGGAGCGGCTGGGCCCGTGAGCCATGGCCGCTGAGCCAGCGTGTCCGGAGCCTGAGCTCCACAACAGGAGAGGCCACAACAGTGAGAGGCCCGTGTACCACAAAAAAAAAAAAAAAAATGTCAGGGATTTATATTACTAAAAATCATCCTTGCAATTACCCAGAGGTTACATCTAGCAAATAAAAAAGATTGTTTGTTTTATTTGCCTGGATCAATCCTAAAGAATAGGCAGTCATGCTTCTAAAGATTTCTACTCATCAGCAAGGCTGACATGTTGTTTTGACTATTGGTATTGTAGTATTTCGACATCATTTACTCTTTCCGATAATGGAAGGTAGTTACATGCTTCTTGTTTTTAAAAATTGGGAGAAAGGAAAATATAAGGAAGAAAATAAAAGTCACTTGTAATCATTTGGCTCAGGGAAAAATCAATATTGATATTTGCAGGGTTTTACCCTCCAGACTTTTTTCTATATCCTGTAAGGAGTTTGGTTCCCTAAGGCAGTAGGAAGCCTGTTTATAGCCAGGCTAGTGAGAACTGTTTATAGTCAACAGTGATAACTGTTGCTATCACTCATTCATTGCACAGTATTTACCCAGAGCCTCAGCACCGAGCCAAGTCTAGGGGTACAGTGATGTCAGAACTGGACATGGTCCCTGCCATCAGGAAGCTGCCAGGAGAGAGAGAAATAAGTCAAATGATCCCACAAAGGTGTGACTAATTCCATTCCAACATTGGGGCTGTAAAGGAAAGGAATATGGAAGACAAGGAGGACTTAACTAGACAATAGGAGAAGGGAATGGCATGTGCAAGGGTCCTGGGGTGGAAGAGCATATTGTGAACCCAAGGGACTGAGAGAAAACCAGGGCGTCCAGAAGTCAGAGTGGGAAGGAGGAGGGCTAAGGGACAAGTCGGCCTCCTTCATGTCACCATAAGGGTTTTGATCTTTATCTGAAAAGCAGTGGGAAGAAGGCTTGAAGGATTGTAAACAAGGGGGAGACCTGCCAGTGAACATCCTGGCTGCTGTGTGCAGACGAGCCATCAGGAGCTCTATTCACAATCTCCCCTCTCCCATTTTACACGGCTCAAAAGCCTCAGCCTTGCTCATTTCACAGCTAAACCTTGCAAGTTATAATTTATATGATTTGATGTGCCTTGTAAACTGTATTTTTTAGAGTTGGATATGGCTGTTATTTAAACTCTGCTGAGAAAGGGACTCAGTTCTTCCAGAATGAAGAAACACCAAAGCCAGTGGTTGTTGGATTTTCCTCATGTTTAAGAGTGGTTGTTCAACATGAACTCCTAGGCATTCTGACCCAGTGGGTTTGGGGTAAGGCCCAGGAATCTTCACATTTGTATGCTCCCCAGGTTCAGGTGGGGGGAATGGAGTCCCTGGAGTTGGTTCCAGGACCACACTTTGAGAACCCCACCATCAGTGCTCCCTCCCTCTCCCTTCTTGATCAGCAGAGCTCCTGCTTGTGTGTGTGTGTGTATTCTTTCAATAAACTTTGTTTTGAGGAAAAGAGAAGCGAAGGGTAAACAATGAAGGGCTGACTGACCCTACCCCCTCCCCAGGGACTCCCCCAGTCCCACCCTGGGGAAGTCCCAGGATCCCTAGAAGACTGAGCTCTAGGACAGCCCAAGTCAGTGCAGGGCTGCAGCTAGGAAGGTGGAGATGGAAGAGAAAAAGAAAGAACAGACATGACAGGGGGTTGAAATGCTGGTGTCCACACCTCACCCTCGGTGGTCAGTGTCCTGCCAGGCATCTCCTTTCTCATGGGTTTAGCCATCTCTCCAGCCTGTGTCAGCCCTTCTCGCGTGGGATCTGAGGGTCGTGAAGCCAGACTGATCTCATACACATACCCCAGATCCCATCCAGCCAGATGACTCTCGTCCCTTTTCCTGGCCCCTGTCAGTTCTGGGCTGCCTCTCAGGAAAGAACCAGAGCCTACACCTTAATCTTGTTTATTATTATTAAACAAGGCTGCTGGGATTCTCCTATTATTTGTGTAATTTCACGGACATGCAGGTATGTCTGCTCTGTCAAAGGACACACACAGCTGTAGCTCTGATGGGCATGGCCAAATTGTCCACCAGAGGTTTCCGGATGTGGTGTCCTGCCAGCAGTGGACGCCCGTCTCCCACTCCCTCCCCAGCCTAGGGTGCTGACCCCCCATTGGATCTTCACTGATCTACGGGGTGAAGTATGGTACCTGTGTCATTTTAATTCACATTTCTCTTATTCTAAGCGAACACCTGCATTTTGAGACATAAGGTGACAGGTGGACTCTCTGTGGGGAAATCCACGGAATGAAACAGGCCTGGGAGGGTGCACTTGCTGGCTCCCCATCTGCATCGCGCTTGTCCTCCTGCCTGGGTCGTGCTCCCATCCTCCCCCCTCACCCCCACCTCACCCCTGGCTTCTCCCCAAGTGCTCCTTGCTCTGGTGGTTCACCTGTTAGGTCTCACCAGTCCTCAGGGAATGTTTTGTCCCCTGTTTGGGAACTGGCGGCTGATTTCATTGGTCAGTACCCAGCACAGCAATTGATGGGACTAGTTTCTCACCAGCAGATGGAGGGCTTCCAAGAGGAAAAAGTTCAGAGGAAAGGGCTAGATCGTGATCTCATTTTTCTCATTTTTTTTTATTGTGGTAAGATATGCATAACATAAAATTTACCATCTTAACCACTTTTATTAAGTGTGCAGTTCAGTGGCATTAAATATATTCACACTGTTGTGCAGCCATCACCCCCATCCATCTCCAGAACTCTTTGAATCTTGCAGAACTGAAACTGCACCCATGAAACAACAACTCCCCTTGTCCCCCCATCCCAGCCCCAGCAACCACCGTTTTGCTTTCTGTCTCTATGACCTTGGCTACTCTGGGTATCTCATATAAGTAGAATCATAACAGTATTTGTCTTTTCATGACTGGCTTCTTTCACTGAGTATAATATCCTTTCACTGAGTATAATGTCCATGTTCATCCATGCTGTAGCATGTGTCCGAATTTCCTTCCTTTTTTAAGGCTGAATAATATTCCATTGTGTGGATTCACCACATTTTGTTTATTCATTCATCTACTGATGGACACTTGGGTTGTTTCCACCTTTTGGCTGTTGCAAACAATGCTATGAACATGGGTGTATAAATATCTCTTCAAGCCCCTGCTTTCAGTTCTTTGGGATATATACCCAAAAGTAGACTTGCTGGATCATATGATAATTTTATTTTTAATTGTTTGAGGAACTGCCATGCTGTTTTCCATAGTGGCTGCACCAAGTTACATTCTCACAACAGGGCACAAGGGTTCCACTTTCCCTGCTTCCTCACCAACACTTGTTATTTCCCTTTTTTTTTTATACTAGCCATTCTGATGGATGTGAGATGAAAGAAAGATCATAATCTTTTGAATAGCATACATAATGCAAACAGCTACAGCATACATTTATGGACTACTTACTGCATCTCACATGGCTTTATACATCATCTATGTATGTTCTGTATTTATAGAATTATATCCACAAAACAAATCCTGTGCGGGTGAGAACTACTATTATCATTATTATCCTCATTTGATGACATGGACATGGGACTCAGAAAGGTTAAGGAACTGGCCCAAATCACACAGCTAGTCGGGGGAGGTGGGGCTGAGTTTCAGACTGAGCTGACTCAAGCTTCTAAAAACAGAAGCTTCACTTTTTGAGTGTAAATTTAGCTTAGGGAACATCTAATATCTAAATTGGAAATTCTCAGTTAACTGAGATAACAAGATAATTGACTAAGCTAGGGAAATTCCACCCTGTGGAATCGAGAATGGGGGTTGTCAGTGAAATGTGAGATGAATGTTCTTGTGATCCTCATTCATGCCACAGACTGAGGTGGTGCCATCTAGGGGGGGATTTGGGTAAAGAGGAAACGTTGACCTGGTGCTTTCCCAGGAAGAGGAGCATTGGGGCTGTTAAGTGGGGGCCCAGCAAGAAACACCACTTATCTCTCCAATCCAGCCAGAGTAAGTTCTCTGCTTCTAAGGACTGGTGGAGTTCAATTAGTCCCACCTGGATAACCCAGGATAGTCTCCCACTTTTTAAAAAATTTTTAAAAAGTTTTTGGCTGGGTTTGGTCTTCGTTGCTGAGCACAGGCTTTCTCTAGTTGCAGCGAGCGAGGGTTACTCTTTGTTGCGGTGCACGGGCTTCTCATTGCAGTGGCTTCTCTTGTTGTGGAGCACGGGCTCTAGGCACGCGGATTCAGTAGTTGTGGCACGTGGGCTCAGTAGTTGTGGCTCGTGGGCTCTGGAGCGCAGGCTCGGTAGTTGTGGCACACGGGCTTCGTTGCTCCATGGCATGTGGGATCTTCCCGGACCAGGGCTCGAACCCGTGTCCCCTGCATTGGCAGGCGGATTCTTGACCACTGCAACACCAGGGAAGTCCTTAGTCTCCCTCTTTTAAGAGCACTGATTAGTAACCTTGACATCGGCACAGTCCCTTTGGCCACCTCATGGAGCATATTCCCAGGTTCTGAGGATCAGGGCATGGGCATCTTTGGGAGACCATTCTGCCCACCACATTAATACTACCACCTGACTGGACCGTTGCTTTGGGACTGGTCTGAGAGCTTTCTGGAAGAATCAGTAGGATCAATGCCACAGGCCATGGAGAAAGATGGCTGGATGAGCTGGCAGGTGATAATCCCGTTACCAAGAGGGCAGGAAGCAGGACTGGTTGAGTGAGCACCTCAACATCCCGGAAGCAGCCAGGCAGTTTGGGGCCTGGAGATGAACCAGGGGTTGGAAATACACACCTGCGAATCCAGGGGGTGGCACAGTGGCCCCAGCCCATGGACAGAGTGTGGAGGAAATGGACATCTGCAGGGAGAGGAGCCCGGCGTGGAGACCTGGAAGCAGTCAGAGAGGTGAGGGAGCCAGAGAGCTGCTGCCAGGCTGAGGGTATTCATCACAGAGACAGCTTGCTTTGTGCCAGGTACTGTTCTGAGCACTCTCGAGTGTATTAACTCATTTCATCCTTAGGAGGTTAATGTTGTTTGCCCCACTTTACAGATGAGGGCGTTGAGGCACAGATAGGCTGAGTATCCTGCCTGAGGTCACAGAGGGAGGCTGGGGCACTGGGCACCACGCTCGGGCAGTCTGATTTCAGGACCAGCCTCTCCTGAGGCCTTGCCGGTCCACAGGGCTCTCCCGGGGAGACCGGGGAGGAAGGATCCAGCTGACGGGGAAGCAGAGAAGCTTCTTCTTTCCTTCCAATCCCAGACCCGTCATCTCACCAGCGCCTGGCCGTTTCCTCATATCCTTATTCTTTTGAAAACCCCATTTTTTTTTTTACTATTTCTGCACTACATCCCTTTCTGGAGGCAGTGGGGGGATGGGGCTGGGGGATGGGATAGCCTAGAACCAAAAGGTTAAAAGAAATAGATAAAACACACACACACACACACACACACACAAACACACACACACAAGTTAATTTCAAAAATGTTATCCCACTCCTTAGAACATGTCACCAAGCAGTACCTTTTGTCAATCCTACGAAGCCCAGCTTATCAAACTCATTTTTGCTGCTCAGGGAGCAACCAAAGAGAAGCAAAGAACCATGCCCCAGGCTGCACAGCTGGAAGGTAGCAGAGGTGGGACTTGAACTCAAGGCTTTCTAACTCCAGAGCCCATCCTCTTGCTCATAATAGAGAACATTTCTCATTTGCCCTATGTTCTCTTCTAAGTGCTTTAGTATGTATTATATCATTTATACGTCACCAGTAGCTTATAAGACTGTCCTTTTGTTACCTTACAGATGAGGAAGCTGAGGTATCACTTGCCCAAGGTCACCCTTCTAGGAAGTAGGAGAGCTGGACTCGAGCCCATTCTAACAACCACCACGTTGCCCTGCTCCCCCAACCCCTGAACCATCAGGCCACGTGCCTCTCTCTGAAAACTGTGTCTCATGTCACAGGGAGGCCGAGAGCCCGAGGAGGCCCCCGAGGGCAATGGCAGTGGGTTGAGGACCCAGCGGGAGAGGACCCTCTTGAAGCCATTTGACAATAAAGGAAAGGAAGGGGGAAGGGGCGGCGTTTCCAGGCCGAGGGGGTGGTGAGCACGTTCACAGGTTAGACGGAAGTTACACTGTCAAGGTGAGGATGCAGAAGAGGAGATGGTTGAGGAGAGGGACCAGACCAGGGTGGGATGAAGGCAGGACCACCCGGAAGCCCTTGGCAGCTAAGAGAAGCCTTGAAGGTCCCATCTAGGAGCTTCTCCAAGCCTGGGAAGTCCAGGTCCTGGCAGGGAGCTGAAGGCACATTCACAGGGGTGTGGAGTGATGGAGGGGAGTTTCCTGAAGGGACTCCATAGGGAGTGGGCAGGGCTCAGAGAAACCACAAAGGATAGTGCAGGGCCCAGAGCTAGTATGAGTGAGGACTGTTCCCACCCCCAGAGCTGAGGGGTGAGGGGCAGGGGCATTTCCTGGGACCTGGAGACCCCGAGGGCTGGGTAGAGTCCTCTGAGGGAAGCTGTGTGGCCCCAGAGAATGGAAGCCAGGGGAGTAAGTACCCCAAGCTCTCTCCCTGCTCTGATCTCTAACCCCCCCATTGGCCAAACCCAACCAGAAACCAGACACAAGGAGCCCATCAGCCCATGGATGTAGCCGCACAGGTGGGCCTGCTGGGCAGAGGGCGCCGTGTAAAGGGATGGAGGAGGGTCGGGAGAAGCAGACGGAGGATGCAGGCAGGTGCAGGAGGTGAAGACCTAGGAGGCTGTTGTCAAAGTAGAATGAAAAGCCTGAGAGCAGGGACCTGCTGGCTGGGGGGCCCAAAGGGCACTGGGCCAGCCTCAGGACAGAAGTGTGAGGGTGGCAGGAGGGTTTGGGGGCCGGGATGGGCTTGAAGGAGCTGGTGAGCTTGAACAGGGCCCAGGCTGGTTGAGCATAGGGCATTACCCCTAGGGAGCAAACAGGGAGCAAAGGCTACGTGACTCAAGGAGAGGACGAGACAGAGGATAAGGAAGGCCGGGAGTGGGAGGTTATGGTCTGAGATGGGGCTTCCCAGTGCCAGGTGATGCAAGGTTGAAACCTAGCTCCAAAGGACGGTTCCAGGTACACGTCGAACCTCAGCGACAATGTCAGTGAACCTCAGGGCAATGTCATAACTAAGTCAGCTTCCCGAGGAGGCTTCCTTAAAGCACAGGGGTCATCAGAGCAGATGGTCATTCTTAATAGAAATTGAAACGTCTCAATATTTTATGGACTCACTATATACTTTTTAAAGACATTTTCAATGCAGGAGCCTTAAAAAATGCACTTGTTTTGTATATTAGGTCCTGCCTGTCTCCTCTCTCATTATTAAATCACTCTCTACTCTGAAAATCACAGGGTACAAATCAAAGGTACAAGTTTTGGAATTAGACTCGGGTTCAAACCCTGATATTGCCCTGGGCCAGCATCCTGATGTTGAGTGAGTCCCTTCATCTTAGCCATTTTTTAAATCGTGGTAAAATACCTATAAAGTTTACCGTCTTAACCACTTTTAAGTGTACAGATCAGTAGTTGTAAGTTATTCACATTGTTGTGCAACCAGCCTCAGAATTTTTCATCTTGCAAAACTGAAACTGTACCCATTAAACAACAATCCCCCGTTTCCCCTTCCCCAGCTCCTGGCAACCCCCGTTCTATTTTGTTTCTATGAGCTTGACTACTTTATGTACCTCACATAGTGGAATCATACAAAATTTGCTTTTTTGTGACACTTATTTCATATAATGTCCTCACGGTTCATCCATGTTGTAGCATGTGTCAGAATTTCCTTCCTCCTACACTGAATAATATTCCACTGTATGGATGGACCACATTTTGCTTATCCAATCATCGGTCAGTGGGCACTTGGGTGGCTTCCACCTTTTGGCAATTGTGAATAATGCTACTATAAACATGAGTGTACAAATAACTCTTTAAGTTCCTGTTTTCAATTCTTTGGGGTATATACCCGGAAGTGGACTTGCTGGATCATATGATAATTTTATCCTAAATTGTTTGAGAAGCCGCTCTACTGTTTTCCATATCAGCTGCACCATTTTACATTCTCAGCGGTACATAAGTGTTCCCCTACTCTACATCCTTGCCAACACTTGTTATTTTCTGTTGCTGTTTGTTTGTTTTTGATAGTAGCCATCCTAATGGGTATGAGGTGGTATCTCACTGTGGTTTTGATTTGAATTTCCCTAATGACTAGTAATGTTGAGCATCTTTTTATATGCTTGTTGGACATTTATATATCTTCTTTGGAGAAATGTCTATTCCAGTTCTATGCCCATATTTGATCAAGTTATTTGGGGGTTCTTTTTTGTTGTTGTTGTTGAGTTATAGTTCTCTATATATTCTTCATATTAACCCTTTTTCAGATTTGTGATTTGCAACTATTTTCTCCCATTCTCTAGATGGCCTTTCACCCTGTTTATTGTGTCCTTTGATTCACAGAAGTTTTAATTTTTGATATAGTTGAATTTATCTATTTTTACTTTTGCTGCCTATGCTTTTGGTATCATAGCCAAAAATGCATTGCCAAATCCAATGTCATAAAGCTTTCCTCCTGTGCTTTCCTCTAAAAGTTTTATAGTTTTAGACTATGTTTAAGTCTTTGATCCACTTTGAGTTAATTTTTATACATGGTGTAAGGTAAGAGTTCAACTTAATTCTTTTGCAGTCTTTCCCAGCATCATTTGTTGAAAATACTGTTCTTTCCCCATTGAATAATCTTGGCACCCTTGTCAAAAATCATTGGACCATATATGCAAACTTTTATTTCTGTGCTCTCTATTCTATTCTATTGGCCTATGTGCCTGACCTTATGTCAGTATCACACTGTTTTGATTACTGTACCTTTGTGTGCAGTAAGTTTTGAAATCAGGAAGTGTGAGACCTCCAACTTTGCTTTTCTTTCTCAAGATTATTTTGGCTATTTGGGGTCCACTGAGATTCCATATGAATTTTAGGATGGATTTTTCTATTTCTGCAAAAACTGCTGTTGGGATTTTGAATCTGTAGATCCTGCTGTGTAGTAATGACATCTTAACAATATTAAGTCTTCCAACCCACGAATACAGGGTGTCTTTCCATTTATTTGTGTCTTTAATTTCTTTCAGCAGCACTTTGTAGTTTTCAGTGTACACATCTTTTACCACCTTGGTTAAATTTATCCCAAAATATGTTATTCATTTTGATGCTATTGTAAATGAAATTATTTTCTTAACTTCCTTTTCAGATTGTTCATTGTGAGCATATAGAAACACAACTGATGTTTGTGTGTTGATTTTGTGTCCTACGATTTTGCTAGTGAATGGTATTTTTTAGTTCTAAGAGGGTTGTGGTTTTTCATGGACTCTTTAGGATTTTGTACATGTAAGATCATGTTGCCTGTGAACAGAGATAATTTGACTTCTTCCTTTCGAATTTGGATGTCTTTATTTCTTTTTCTTGCCTAATTGCTCTGGCTAGGACTTCCAGTACTTTGTTGAATAGAAGTGGCAAAAGCAGGTATCCTTATCTTATTCTTGAAATTAGAGGAAAAGCTTTCAGTCTTTCACCTTTGAGTATGATGCTACCTGTGGGCCTTTCATATTTGACCTTTATTATGTTGAGGTAATTTCCCTCTATTCCCTGTTTGTTGAGTGCTTTTATCATGAAAGAGTGTTGCATTTTGTCAAATGCTTTTTGTACGTCCATCGAGATGATCATTTTTTTCCTTCTTTCTGTTAATGTGAGGTATTACGTGGATTAATTTTCATATGTTGAACCATCAGGTCTGCATTTCAAGAATAAATGCCACTTGGTCATAGTGTATGATCCTTTTACTGTGCTGTTGCATTCGGTTTCCTCCTGTTTGGTTGAGGACTGTGGTGTCGGTGTTCATAAGAGATATTGGTCTGTGGTTGTCCTGTCGTGTCCTTGTCTGGGTTTGGGATCAAGGTAATGCTGTCCTCTCACTTCACCTGTTGAGTCTCAGCTTCTTCATCTCTAAGATGGAGATAACAATAGAGTCCCTGTTTAGGGCTGTCATGCAGATTAAATGATAAAAATGCACACAAAATGCTTCAGCAGGGCCCAGTTCACAGGAAGCCCTCAAAATATGTGAGAGGACGATAAGGATAATAATAAAAATAATAATGAATAAATAACAGTTCATCTCATAGTGGGACAGCTCAGTAGGCTGGGGCTTATAGACTCAGTCTGTATTAGCAGCAGGGCGTCTGTCCAGGAGCAGCATTTAGCAATTTTCCAAGTAAAGGGAGCGAGTGATATTATAGGACCGAACTAGGAAGCTGTCTCCTGGCCTAACATGTGGTAGAGGCTCACAGAAATTTGTGGAGTCATTGAAAACTTCCTGCTTGCTTTGATGTCTTAATAATGGCCTGACAGTTTTTGAGGAACTGAACGCAGTGAAGCCTGGCAAGAGACAAACAAAATGTCACAGACAGAATTTCTCTCATTCATGGGTTATCAAAGGTTCAAAGGACACAAAGATCAATGGCAATTGTGATGAAGATGATGTGGGTGACATTTTCCAAAGAGCTAATGTGTTTTCATTTTTTTTAATACTTTATTTTTTTGAACAGTTTTAGGTTTACAGGAATTTTAGCAGAGAATACAGAGAGTTCCCATATATCCACCCCTCCAATACACACAGTTTCCCCTATTATTAACCTCATGCATTAGTGCGGTACATTTGTTACAACTGATGAACCAATATTGATATGCTATTATTAACTAAGTCCATAGGTTACATTAGGGTTCACTCTTTGCGTTGTACGTTCTTTCGTTTTGACAAATGTATAGTGACAAGTATCCACCATTACAGTATCATAAAAAATATTTTCACTGCCCTGAAATCCCCTGTGCCCCTCATCTTCATCCTGAGCCCCAGAGCCCCTGTGCCCCTGGCAAGCACTGATCTTTTACTCTCCTTATAGTTTTACTTTTTCCAGAATTTCATACAGTTGGAATCATACGGTATGTAACCTTTTCAGACTAGGTTCTTTCACTAAGCAATATGCATTTAAGATTCCTCCATGTCTTTTTTGTTATTTGATAACTCGTTTATTTTTATCACTAGTATTTCATTGTATGGATGTACCACAATTTGTCTATCCATTTACCTTTTAAAGGACATCTTGGTTGCTTCCAGTTTTGGGCAGTTATGAATAAAGATGCTGTAAGCATGTATCCAAAATAAATGAGTCTTCATGGATATAGAGAACAGACTGTGGTTGCCAAGGGGGAGGGGGTTGAGGGAGAGATGGAGTGGGGGGTTGAGGTTAGCAGATGTGAGCTGTTACATCCAGGATGGAGAAACAACAAGGTCCTACTGTATAGCACAGGGAACTATATTCAATATCCTGTGATAAACCATAATGGAAAAGAATATTTTAAAAAGAATGTATATATATGTATAACTGAATCACTTTGCTGTACAGCAGAAATTAATACAACATTGTAAATCGACTACATTTCAATAAAATAAATAAATAAACAATATAAATGAGTCTTAAAAATCAACAGTAAGAAACCAAACAACCCAACTTAAAAATGGGCAAAAGAGCTCAACAGACACCTCACCAAAGAAAATCTACAGATGTCAAATAAGCATATGAAAAGATGTTAAACATCATATATCATTAAGGAATTTCAAATAAACATGAAATATCTCTTCATTTATTTAGACTACTTTGATTTCTTTCATCAACATTTTGTAGTTTTCTTCATATACCTCTTCACATAGCTAAGTATTTTGTGAGATTTATTCCTAGGTAATTCATTTTTTTTTTGGTGCTAATGTAAATGATGTTGTGTTTTTAATTTCATATTCCACTTGTTCATTGTTGGTATATAGGAAAGCAATTGACTTTTGTATATTAATCATGTATTCTGCCACCTGGGTACAATTGCTCATTAGTTCCAGGAGGGCTTTCTGTCGGTTCTTTGGGATTTTCTGCATAGACAATCATGCCATCTGCAAAATGGGCAAAAGATCTGAACAAACACCTCACCAAAGAAGATTTCTTTTTCCTTCCCAATCTATCTTTTATTCTCTTTTCTTGCCTTGTTGCATTAGCTAGGACATACAGTACAATGTTGAAAATGAGTGGTGAAAGGGGACATCTTCACCTTATTCCTGATCTTAATTGGAAAGTTTCTAGTTTCTCACCATTAAATATGACGTTAGCTTTAGGGTTTTTATAGATGTACTTTATCAGGTTGAGGAAGTTCCCCTCCATCCCTAATTTGCCAAGAGTTGTTGTGGTGGTTTGGTGGTTTGTTAGTTTATCATGGATGGTGTTTAATTTTGTCAAATGCTCTTTTTGCATCTACTGTTATGATAATGCGATTTCTCTTCTCTACGCTGTTGATGTGATGGATTACATTAATTGATTTCCAAATGTTGAACCAGCCTTGCATACCTGGAATAAATCCCACTTGACTGTGGTGTAGAAGTCTTTTTATACATCACTGGATTCAATTTGCTAATATTTTGTTGAGGATTTTGCATCTATGTTCATGGGAGGTATTGGTCTGCAATTTTCCTGTTTTGCAATATCTTTATCTGGTTTTGCTATTAGAATAAGCTTGGCCTCACAGAATGAGCTGGGAAGTGTTCTCTCTTCTTCTATTTTCTGGAAGAGATTATTTAGAACTGATATCATTCTTTCCTTAATGTTTGATAGAATTGACCAGTGAACCCATCCAGGCCTGGTGCTTTCCATTTTGGAAGGTTATTCATTATTGATTCAAATTCTTTACTAGATATGAGTCTATTCAGAGTATTTATTTCTCCTTGTGTGAGTTTCAGTAGATTGTGTTTTTCAAGGAAATGGTCCACTTCATTAACTTATAAAATCTGTGGGCATAGAATTATTCATAATATTCCTTTATTATCCCTTCAGTGTCCATGAGATCAGTAGTGATGCCATCGCTTTCATTTCTGATTTGAGTAATTTGTATCTTCTCTCTTTTTTTCTTGGTTATCCTGCTAGAGGTTTGTCAATTTTATTGATCTTTACAAAAAAAAAAAAACCAAACAGCTCTTTATTTTGCTGACTTTTCTCTATTGTTTTCCTGCTCTTTATTTCATTCATTGCTTCTTTTCTTGTGCTTGTGGTAGGCTTATATTGCTCTTCTTTCTCTAGTTTCATAAGGTGGAAGCTTAGATCTTTTCAAATGTATGCCTTCAATGCCATAAACTTCCCTCCAAGCACTGCTTTCACTGCATCTTGCAAATTTTCATAGGTTGTATTTTCATTTTCATTTAGCTCAAGATAAATTTTTATTTCCCATGAGACTCCCTCCTTGACCCATCTGTTATTTAGAGGTGTGTTGTTTAATCTCCAAATATTTGGGGATTTTCCAGCTGTCTTTCTGGTATTGGTTTCTAGCCTAATTCCATTGTGTTCTGAAAACGTACTTTGCATAATTTCTATCCTTTTACATTTGTTGAGGTATATTTTGTGGCCTGGAATGTGGTCTGCTTCATGAATGTTCCATGGGAGCTTGAGAAGGATGTGTGTTTTGTTGCTGTGGGATGAAGCTGTGTGGTTGCCAGTTAGATCCAGATGATGGTAGTGCTGTTCAGTTCAACTTCATTCTTCCTAATTTTCTGCCTGGTGGGTCTGCCCATCACTGACAGAGGGCTGTTGAGGTCTCCAGCTACCATGATGGATTCATCTGCTTCTCCTTGCAGTTCTATCAGTTTTTGCCTTCCATACTTTGATGCTCTATTGTTGGGTACATACAGTGAAGGACTGTTATGTCTGCTTGGAGAATCGACCCCTTTATCACTATGTATCGCCTCTCTTTATCCCTGATAACTTTCCTTCCTCTGAAGTTGGCTCTGCCTGAAATTAATAGAGCTACTCCTGCTTTCTTCTTGTGTTTCAGTATTTTAAGTGCCAAAGTGTTTGGTAGGAATTTGAAAAGTGGGTAAAGGCACAGTCATTTGAATCAGGCAAACCTGGGAACAAGCCAAGCGAGTCAAAGTGGCTGACTGTGGGCACACTTAATCGTTCTATGCCTCAGTTTCCTCATCTAAGAAATGAGTAACTATCGGACCTACTGTACAGCACAGGGAGCTATATTCAATATCTTGCAGTAACCTGTGATGGAAAAGAATCTGAAAAAGAATAGATATTATATATATGTATAACTGAATCACTTTGCTGTACACCTGAAACTAACACAACATTGTAAATCAACTAGACTTCAATAAAAAATTAAATTTTTTTGAAATGAGGAAGTATCCCTTTGAATTATTGTGAAGATGAAACGGGATAATGCAGTAAAGCACTTAGCAAATTTCCTGGCATTTGTGTAATTACACATAATGTGTCATTAATATATTCTACTAATATATGCAGTTATATTATTATCTATTCATATACTATAAGCTATTATTAATATAAGCTATAGGTTATAATTATATTGTGGGACATTAGTATAGATTTCTAAGTCCAAGTACTCTCTATGAAATTTGGGTGAGGCACTCTGAGAAGAGTGACTTAGAAAATATTTGCAAAGTCTCAGGCTGGAGTGGATGGCTCATAGGCAGTGTCCTGAGAAGACACAGGACTTCGCACGTGCCCTGCAGCCCATAGTCCAGGGCGCCGGGGCCAGGTGGGGATGTGATATTTCCTCCTTGGTGCCGAGTTTTGCTCATTCTTCTTATTAAAGTGGTTACACAGGAGGTTTCTGAGGCCACTGACAAATCACTGTCTGGGGTCTCTCTCTTTTGAGGGAAATGTGGTCACACCAGGGCCCCTATTGAAAAATAGATCATCTTTGGTTAGATAAATTCTGATTAGCTTTTAAGAAGCAACAGTAATAATTAAGCACATGGGAAAAACCTTCATTGTACACCAAGGCTTTTAAAAGGTAGTTATAAAACTATGTTTTGTGGTGTGAGCTCAATTGTGTTTAAACTTTTTAAAAAGATTGTAAGCATAGAGAAAAGACTGGAAGGATGTGAACCACCGTGTTCTCGGTGCCTGCCTCTGGGGGACGGGAGTCTAAGTGATTTTAGTGTCTTCTTTGTGTTTTTCTCTAGTTCTCATTTTCTGCATTATTACAAAAAACATGTTATTTTAAAAATGAATAGAACAAACAAATGAAAACAACAATTATTACAAAACCTCCCCTGAACTTCAACACTTGCAGTAAATGGACAGTTGTCACTTGCCAACTGACCTTTCTGGTTTGTGTTGGGCCATTTCTGCTATCTTGCCACTCGGGACAAACAAAAGGATACTTGCATGGGATCAGAGAACTATCAAGTGGCCAATTCCTGGCCAATTCCCCCCGAGTTCCCTCTTGCCTCTGTGTTGCCTGACGCCCTACCCCAAAACTGGGCATCTATTCTGGGTCTGCTGTCAGGGTCTGGTGACCCTCCACTCACTAGCTGTGTGGCCTTAGGCAAGTCACTTAACCTCTCTGACCCTCAGCATCCTCCTCTTAAAATGAGGATTGCAGTGACTGTCCAGCCAGATGAAGTGGTTAGCACATTGGGGCCCCCAGTGTCAGTGGCACTAGTTATTCCTTGTTATTCCTGTTATTGCTGGCTCTGACTGTCCCCCTTCTGCATTTCAGTCTGCAGACGTCGACAACCATCACGCACTCATTGAATATAATGAGGCCGAAAGCAGCTTTGTTCTCCACGACTTCAATTCCTGCAACGGCACGTTCGTCAATGAGTGCCACATTCAGAACGTGGCTGTGAAGCTCCTACCCGGAGACATCCTGAGGTTTGGGTCCAGAGGGCTGACCTACGAACTGGTCATCGAAAACCCAGCCTCGGTGAGTCCAGGCCCCTGCGGGGGTGGGGTGGGGTGGGGTGCAGAGGTGCCGTGTTGTGCCACCTTCCGTGCAGCCTAGGGCTCGGGTACGGCCACAGGTGGAGTTCGTCTGGAGCGCGTCACTCTTGCTTTCGCGATTCTGCGAAGTTCAGCCCCATCGCGTGGGTGCCCGGGGAGAGCGAGTCCTCGCGCCCTCTTCTGGGCATTTCGTGGAATTACATGCAAGGGTTGCCTAGCGACCAGCCCGGAGCGAGAGCGTTTTCCTGAAAAGTGAAGCTTGGCGAGGGGAGGTGGAAAGCAAGTGTGTGCTTCTGAAGATGCAGAGATGGATGCTTCCTTTTTAGGCAGATCAGTGCTCTGCAACTTCCTAGCTTTGTGACCTCGGCCAGGCTTCTCTGTATGCCTGGGTCTGGGTCTTCTTAGCGGTGCAGGGCGTTGAGAGAGTATCTATGTATAAAAAGTCAAAGTCTCTGGCCAGAGTAGACGCTCAAGGCCTGCCAGCTGTTATCACACCGGATCAGAAATGTTCCCGGGATCAGGACCTAAAGTATGGCCCCAGGTTAAGCGGAACGTAACCCAAAATTCGCCCAGCAAAGCTCAGTGACAAGAAGTATCTGGTTCAGTAGGGAGGCAGGATGGGGGCTGGTTAGCAACACAGTCCTGGGTCAGAACCCCAGCTCTGCCACTGGCCTACTCGGTGCGCTCTTGCACAAACCATTGGACCCCTCGGAACCTCGGTTTCCTCATCTACAAAATGGGGCCAACGACAGCAATGACCTTGCAGGCTTATCTCGAGGGCTAAATGAGATGGTTATCATTGTAAAGCTCCCAGAATAATGCCCATTCGTGGTGAGCACACAATTAATACCTGTCGTGTGTGTCCCAGAGAGACGGCGTGTTAACCTCACTCGCCAGCACCAAGAACCCTGCATGGACTGAGACCTCCGAGGCTTAAAGTCCTTTCTGGGACGAGGCTGGGTATAAATAAATAAAGTTTAGAGAATCTAGACAGAATCCTGGGGTGTGGGTCCACTAGGCAGCCTTAAATACTCACTCAGAGAAGATGAGCACCGTCCCTCAGGCTGCAGGGCCCGTGACACCGTATCCACCACGTTTGGCTTTGAAAACCTGGGACAGTTTTCTCCTGCTGCTTCTCAGCCCCCTTTTCCTCCTTGGACCAACATTAAAGTGTGCTCACTTGTGGGATGCACTGGGATCCACTGGCCGCCCTGAGGAGGGGCTCCTGACATAGAAGGTGTTGACCTGATCAGGGGTTCTCAACATGGGTTCTAAGGATCCCCCTCGTCAGAAGCACGTGGGGAGCAGACCAACAGTGCAGATCTGGGCTTCACCCCAGGCCTGAGGACTCATACTTAGGATTCCCAGATGAAATACAGGACACCCAGTTAAATCTGAATTTCAGATAAGCAACAAATAATTGTTATGTACAGGTGTGGCCCAACTATTGCAAGGAACCACATATGCTAAAAAAATTATTTGGTGTTTATCTGAAATTCAGATTTAACGGACACCCTATAGTTTATTATATATTGATTTATTCATTTCTTTATTTATGCGAAATCTGGCAACCATACACATCCTCCCTGGGAGTAGGGCCTGGGAATATGCATTCTCACAAGCTCCCTGATGATTCTGATGCACCGCCAATAGGAGGGAAACCGAAATTTAGAATCATTTGTATGGAACACTTACAGAATTTTTTAGGGATCAAAGAAAAGGGGATTTCACACTCCCAAGCCTGAAAATCCAAGTTCATGAAGTTTGATTCAATGTGCCCCAACATGTCTGATTCCAAGAATTTTTCAGGAATGTTCAGTCAAATTACAGGTTCCCAGGCCCCCTCCCTGGGAAATTCTGACTTTGTGGCCTGCCCGTGGGGAGAAGAAGAGGGGGAGCAGCAAACAATATCTGCATTTTTTTCTTCTTTTTTCCTACAAAGATATTTATTGAACTATTATTTATAGGGGCATAAAATTTGAAACCTAAATTTCCATCCAAAGGGGGCATTGTTTAATAAATTATATTGTTTAATATATTCTAAGGAGTTTAATATATTATAAGGAGTTCGTTATATATGGAATACTCTTCTGCCTTTTTAAAACACAGCTTTAGTAAGATATAATTGACATGCAATAAACAGCACATGTTTAAAGTCTGTAAGTGGATGGGCTTTGACATATGGGTACACCTGTGAAACCATAGCCACAATCAAGACAGTGAACAGCTCCTTCATCCTCCAAAGTTTCCTCCGGATCACAGCATGTGTTTGTTTGCTTGCTTGCTCTTAACAGCTTCACTGAAGTACAATTTACATAACAGAAACTTCACCCATTTGAAGTGTCCAATTCAATCAATTTGAATATATTGATGGAGTTGTGCAGCCATCACCACAACCTGCTCTCAGAACATTTTCCTCCATTTCTATCACCCCAAACCTCGGAGAAACCTTGGAGGTATTTCATTTTGGGGTTTGTTTTTAACTTTTAATTTTCAAAATTATGGTAAAATACACATAAAATTTACCATCTTAACCATGTTTCAGTGTACAGTTCACAGTGGCATTAAATCTATTCACACTGTTGTGCAGCCATCACCCCCATCCATCTTCAGAACTTTGTTCATCTTCCCAAACTGAAACTCTATGCCCATCACATCAAACCCCCTGCTTCCTTCCTCCCCTCCCACCATGCTTTCTGTGTCTGTGAATTGGACTATTCTAGGTTCCTCATATAAATGGTATCTTACATTGTTTGTCCTTTTGTGACCATCTTATTTCACTTAGTATGATATCCTCATGGTTCATTCCAGTTGAATATTTCATTGTATGGATTCACCACATTTTGTTTACCTGTTCATCCATCCATGGCCACTTGGGTTGCTTCCACCTTTTGGCCATTTTGAGTAAGTTTGTTATGCACACGGGTGTACATCTATGGAATGGGGACTTTATTTTACAAGGTGCTTCTTATATAATTGTGGGAAAAAGTGATGACGACCTCTAACCTTGAGTAGATAAGACGGAAGAAGATGCTTTGTAAGAAGAGAAACCAGGAGAGCAGCAGGAGGAATCACTGACGTGAACAGCACTGTGCTAAGCAATTCACCTGCTCTCCCTTATTTCACGCTCATAGCAACCTATGAGATGGGTTCTCCCATGATCCCCATTTGACAGACAAGGAATCCGAAACTTAGAGAGGTTAAGTAATTTCCCCAGGGCCACACAGCTAGTCAGTGCAAATTAAACACTATCCCCACTTGCGGAAAAAGGAGGGGAGAAAACCATTTAGTCTGATGCTAGCTGGAGCAGTAGCCTTGACTGGTTTTCACACCGAGGAAAGCATACTCTCACGGTCACTCGAATATGCACGGATTTTTTCAATTCTTATTCCTACACGCACTTGCACCTTGCTTCATTCCTCAGTTGACTGCAGGCAGCTGCACAAGTGTTGCCCTGGCCTGTGCCCAGGACACTTTGCAGGACTCTCCACAGCCCCATCTTCTCAAAAGTGCTCTCTGCCGGGGCGTCCCCAGCTTGAGGAGCTTCCATCCATGATGCTCATATTCATGGAGGGGTCCTTTGCAGCGTCCGTGTGAGGGCAGCCTGTGGACTGACTGACACCTTCCTACAAATTCCACTTCCTGATGACCCCAAGCTGCTGGCTATTTAAAAGAAGAGAAAGGAAGAGGGGAAAAGGGAGAGGTATTGAGGAGCATCTCTCATCAAATATTTTGAAGCCCAGTTTTTCTAAAAAATTCGTGGCCGTCTTGCTTCCGGCCTATTCTTGTTTCCAATTGATTTTGGGGTCCCTGGTGAGGGCGCTGTGTTTCCTCCTTGGATGGAGTTTCCACGGAGGACTGCCCTGATATCATACAGATTCAGTATGATGAGAACTGTTCTTCTCCCGACAAAGAGTTCCCAAATGAAAGCATTTATTTCAGGTTTTGTGGTGACCCTAACCAATAGAGGAGGGTGTGACGGCATTTTATTGGGGGAGGCGGGTGAGGTGCGGGGCGGTTAGGAATCCAGATGTGTTTGCAGATGTCTCAGTGGTTAGAGCACGTGCCCTGAGGTCAGGCTGACTCCAGCGCCGTCCCAGCCCTGCTCTTGACCGGCTTTTATACTGGACGTGCACAAATCATCTACCTCTCAGGGCCTCGGTCCCCACTCCTGTAACAATAGTTCCTACCACCTTGAGTGACTGTGGTATTAAGTGGGCAAAGTGCGTAAATTGCTTAGTCCAGCGTCTGGCACCTAATAAGCACATGATAACCCTCAGCTTTAGAGTCAAGCAAACCAGCATGGAGCAGCCAAGATGCCTCCTTTGTAAGTGTCCTTATGGACAGGGAAACCTCCCAAGACCTGCCCCCGCTAGCAGATAAATACATTTGCAGATAAATTACCCATAGAATAACATACAAGATGGAAAAATATAAAGAAAAACTCTTGTTTGACAAAGTGCATTGGCAGCCAGGTTGTGCCCAGGACCATCCTTTTTTTTTTTTTGTGGTCGCGGGCCTCTCACTGTTGTGGCCTCTCCCGTTGCAGAGCACAGGCTCCGGACGTGCAGGCTCAGCGGCCATGGCTCACAGGCCCAGCCGCTCCGTGGCATGTGGGATCTTCCCGGACCGGGGCCCAAACCCGTGTCCCCTGCATCGGCAGGTGGACTCTCAACCACTGCGCCACCAGGGGAGCCCCCAGGACCATACTGTGTAAATTATAGCTCTCTCATCAAAGTATAACCTAGGGCTGCCATATTGCACAGCTCCAGGGTCACCATTCACAACGTAGTCCATGTGGATGGCGCCCACTGAAACTGTGCAGGACATAACCCGCAGGGCCATCTGCAATGCCCTGAAGCAACCGTTGATTAATCCCATAGAGTCTTGGCACCAGGCGTGGGAAATTGAAGTCCCAGAGTCAGGTGTGCCGCCGTGTTGTGGGTTTTGTTGGTTGTTGCCTTTACTCGTGCTTTCTGAGCTCTGGGAAAGGAGGTGTGGAAACAAGCTGTGCTAGTCACAGTGGCGCCGTTCTTACAAGGCAGCTGAGTAAGGAAACCCACGTCACCCGTATGTATCAATCATGTCTTTCTCTGTTCTGAAATACGGCAAAACGGATGGAAATGGCCAGAATGAAAAAGGAAGCCAGGCGCCACAAATGACGTGCCGAGTTGTTCCATGAGGGGGTTGACAGCTCCTTGTCGGCAGCCCCATCCCCATGACTGCCTGTGTCTGGCCTTCCCTGTAGCCTGCTCTGCCCTGTTCCCAGTCCAGCCAGACTCTCCCACGTGGCTCCTGGATACTGTCTTCTGTCCCTGCAATGTCATGACGTCCTGTCTTGCGAGAAGAGCGCCCTCTGTCGGCCAATATTCCTTGCTGCTTTAATGGGGAAGCTCTGCAGAACACAATCGAGAAAGCAAGGGCTTTGGAGTTGGATGGACCCAAGTTGAAATGCCAGCTGCAACTAGCTTTACCTTTCTGAGCTTCAATTTCCAATTTCTGCCAAGGAGCTACTCATTAATCCCAGGTCCCCTTTCCCCCTTCAGTTGTTTTTATAGAGGTCCCTGGGACCACCCCTATCATGGCATAAACTGAGGCTCAGAGAGTTTCAGTGACTTCCCCAAGGTTAGGCATCAATCATATAGATCCAGAGGCAGGATTAAAAGCCGGCTCTCCTGAGTCCCTTGGAGCCTTTTCCTAGTAGCACGAAGCATCGTGGGGCCGTGAGAGCCGAGGCAGGTCCTTCACTGCCCAGCGGTTAAGGAAGGTCTTGCAATTCCCAGTCCAACCTGCAATTTCACACGCTGACAGGGGATGATTCATTATGTGGGTAAAAACGAAAGCCACTGATAATAGGAGAAACTGCATTTTCAGTTATCTGGCTTCCTTGCTTGTTTGGCTCCACTAACTTTTTTTTTGGCTACACCAATGCAGGATCTTAGTTCCTCAACCGGGGATCAAACCTGCACCCCCTGCATTGGAAGCGTGGAGTCTTAACCACTGGACGGCCAGGGAAGTCCCTGGCTCCACTAACTTTTTTTCTTTAATTATTTTATTTATTTTATTTATTTATTTTTGGCTGCGTTGGGTCTTCGTTGATGCGTGCGGGCTTTCTCTAGTTGCGGCGAGCGGGGGCTACCCTTCTTTGCAGTGCGCGAGTTTCTCTTTGCGGTGGCTTCTCTTGTTGCGGAGCATGGGCTCTAGGTGCGTGGGCTTCAGTAGTTGTGGCACGCGGGCTCAGTAGTTGTGGCTCGCGGGCTCTAGAGCACAGGCTCAGTAGTTGTGGCCCATGGGCTTAGTTGCTCCGCGGCATGTGGGATCTTCCTGGACCAGGGCTCGAATCCCTGTCCCCTGCATTGGCAGGCGGATTCTTAACCACTGAGCCCCCAGGGAAGTCTACCCACTAACTCTTTACCAGGGATATTGCTGCCGTTCCTGGACAAATTCAGTTGCGCCCTTTCTTCTCCTTTTTTGACGATGGTGATCACACCTGGTGGCTAATGTTTTATGCTCATTTATTATGGACCAGGACGTGTTCCCAGCATTTCACGTGCACTGTCTCACCCACTTCTCACAGACTAAGAAATGGCTGTTGGTATCCCTGTGTCTTACAGACAAGGCACAGAAATGACACACTCGTCAGGGTCCCAGAGACGGAGCAGAGCCGGGAGCCGCACCAGAGTCTGTGTGATGCCGGATCCCAAGGTCTTAACCTGAGGTCGGCACGTTATGGCCCAGGGCCAAGTGCGGTCCATCGCCTGTTTCCGTAAAGTTTCCTGGGAACACAGCCATCCCATTCATTTCAGTATTGCCTGTGTTGTCGGCTACAATGGCAGAGTAAGCTGGGCAGATCCTATGGCCCACAGGGCTGGAAATGCTTACTGTCTGGCTCTACAGAAAACGTTGACCAGCCTCTGCCTGTAACACTATGCAGTCCTGCCTCTTTCATTTGACTTGGTTTCTAAAAGAAGAACTTAAAATAGAGGGGGGAGCTGGGGAGAAAGAACTCACTCAGATTGAGCCTTACTGTGTGCCAGGAAATGTGCTGGTTAATTGCTTAAGTTTACTGAGGAATAAGAAAAAACAGACAAGCTGGAAAACTAAATTTTGAACAGGCTTTTCAATACCTCTTTTAAAAAGAGCTGGAAATATGTGGTTCTAAATATACATACACATATATATGCATTTGCAAATATAGTAATAATATAATTACATTGACATGGATCTGATAAATGTACTAGACATTAACATATTATATATACAACAGATGCATATTATAAATTTTACCTGTTTCTTCAACTGGAAAGTTTTCTTTTAAAACTGTGGACTGTTGGGAATTCCCTGGTGGTCCAGTGGTTAGGACTCAGTGCTCTCAGTGCTCTCACTGCTGAGGGCCTGGGTTCAATTCCCGGTCAGGTAACTAAGATCCCACAAGTGCACGGCGAGGCCAAAAAACGAAATAAATGAAACTATGGAATGTCTTCCCTGAGTCACTTTTGAAGCAGAAATTTGGGGTTTGTAGTCTGAAGCCTGCTGTAGCTAGAGGACTATTTATCTATCTAAGTTTCTCTAAGCAGCGTTTTACTACTTGTCTTATGATTGATTCCTTGGTCTTAAATCATTCTTCTCTGGAGATGCTGCTTTACTTTTATAAGTTGAAAGGTAAACTTGGTGCATGATGACAGTCTGGTGGGTTTTATTTGAGCATGTCATAACCTTTAAAACAACTTTCACTCTGAGTACATAGTGATGCTTATGCTAAAGTCTCAGTAAGCATACTGTCCAGGAAATTTGATTGTTTGCAAGTGTCATAAAACCAACTAAAACTAGCCTAGGCAAAAAAAAAAAAAAAAAAAAGCTCATGGAACTGAAAAGGCCAAAAGCTGCAGCTTAGGTCCAGCTGGATCCAGGCGCCCAAATCATGGTCAGGAATCTGACTCTTTCTTCCCTGTTAGCTTCCCAATCTCAGACAGACTCTTGCCTCACCTGTAGGAAAGTGGCCACCAGCAGCCCCAGCACCCTACAAAGTAGCAGTTCCAGGGATAGAGCCAGCATCTTCATTGACAGTGGCTTGGATCACGTGGCTTCCCCTGAACCAATCACTGAGGCCAGGGGCCAGGAATGCTCTGATTGGCCAGACCTGGGTTATGGTCTCACCCCTGGGGTGGAAGGGTCAGAGTTCTATGGACTCAGGATTGTCAGGGAAAGGGTGTCTTCCCTGCAAAAAAATTAAGGTGCACATCCAGAAGATGGAAGAAATGGATGCGGGGGAGGCAAAAACAAAGAAGATGTCCATGACATTAGGAAGCATTCCTATTGCCTAAGTGGAGCCTTCCTAACGGGATTTGCCACTAGGGATCTGGGGGGAGGAAAATGATGAATAATCCACTTTTCCATTGGAAAAGTCCCAGGCCAGTCTCCAAGGAAGCAGAGTTGCTCATTTCTCTCCTGTGGTGAACTGGTGTGATGAGAAGCTCAGAGTCTGGGCCTTAGTTGTCCATCCCCAAGAAGGGTGGTGTTTCCACGTTCCTGGGACCTCTGAATTGGGCCCGTTGTTGAGGAGGATGTGGCTTTACTGTACCGGGGGTTGAGAAGCCGGCAACTGAGTGAATGACCAGAGAGTATGGTGTCCTTCAGAACAAAGCCTCTTTCTGGTCAAGCTTTGTCATCTCCTACCTAACCTTGTAGGATTTCCTCTACCCTGTGCTCTTACAGGTCCCGTGGGGACTTACTTATGTGATGAGAACTCCTGAGGCTGGGTGTTTCATATCAAAGGCGATTTCCCGAGACCAGTGAAGTGGAGGGCACGGGGCAGCAGACAGCCTCAGGCTCGGCCTCTGCAGCAGAAACTCACACAAAAGGACCCCTGAGGCTGTGTTGTCACCAGATGTCTACAGGCGATGCAGATGACATCGGGGGAGGTGGAGACGGGAGCGCGGGCTGAACCCTTAGCATCCTGCTGAGACAGAACCCAGACTCGGTCAGGAACCCGGCCGCGTCCTGCTTCCTCTGGCAGACCACACCCTTTGTTACCAAATCAGAACCACGTTGTTCCTTCTCTGAACTTAGTTGATGATCATTCATTCATTCATTCATTCCGTCTCTCTATCTGGCAAGACCCAATTGAAGCAGGCCAAGTCTAGGGGTAGCAAAAGCTATTTGCAAAAATCCGGCTGTTTTCTCATTAGATTCTATTTCCCATTTTATGGACTGACCAGGAAGCTGATTAGAACTTGAAAGGAAAGGAAAAACCGTAAGATTGAAGATTTACAAGAAAATGGGAAAATTAGATGGGCCAGATCTCCTTTAACACAGCTGGGAAAACCCCAAACGAATGGCTTTTCTGAACAGCTCAAAGGGACTTAATTCTTTTAAGTTCCAAAACCTAAAAATAATGTATAACATGGCGGTTCTGTGTTCTAAATGTATAACCCTGATTTCTCACACTGAAGCCCCGTACATGATTTACCCTTTTCTTGGGGACATAGAATTATTACCCGTCTCTGAGTTACGGTGACACCCCGGTAGCTGTTGAGATAAAGGCCATTTGTCCTGGCACCAAGTAGCACCCTCTCCTGGCTTCTGAGATCTACTGGCCATGTTTTCTAGTCTCCATTCTGTCTTTCCAGGTCCATGGCTCCTCCATGCTGCGGTCAGTGTCCCTGCTCGCCACCATCACCCCTACCCCCCAGGCCCTTCCAGACCATGGGAATTAAGCTCCACATCTATGTATGTTAAATTCTTCTGTAAGGAAGCCGGTCTCTTCTCCCTCCTTTATGGATTTACTCACTAATGTATCTATGTCAGTATGGATCCATGTATACTGATTTTACACTTTGAATTATAATCCAATACTCATTAAATATTTCTTCGCTCAAATTCTTCCAGCCTTGGCCACTGGGAGCTCTTTCAGATTGCTTGCTGTGTCCTTGAGCATCTCCCCACCTTTTCGTTTTGGGCACTTGCTTACTCTCTGCTGTTACAAGATGCACCAGGCTTAGCATGTGTTTTCCCCATCCCAGCCCCAGAATCAAAGTGCTTTTTATTTACACTCCATTTGCCAACTGTTCAGCTCAGTCAGCGAACATCTACCATGAGTATCAGGCACTCTGCTGGGTGCCAGCACAGCCAGCAATTGGCTGGTAAATATTTAATGACCAGCTCTCTGGGAAAAGTAAAGTACATGGATGCATAGCATAAGGTTTACTGATATAAAGAATGTGTAGCACAGTCTATCCATGTAACAAAATATACAGTACTCTTTCTTGTAAATTCTATATAGCCAGCTGAGTCTCACAGAATGCTTTCATTGACTTTAGGTGAACTCTTGTATCCATAGCCAATTTCTCATTGCAGTTGACGAATGAGAGAGTTCCCAACCTGAGCACTGATGGGTATTTTTGGATATTTTGGATTTATGAATAATACAAGTGAAAAAAGAAAGACGTTAGAACTTCACATGTTCATCAGTGACATGAGTGACTTTGTTGCTGCATCAGATAATAATTTTTAAATACTCGAAGAACGTTTCCCCAATTTTTTGCTCTATTCATAACATAACGGCTAAGACACAACATGCTTTTGTATAATCTGCATTGTTAACATTTTCTCCGTTACTGTCTTAAGTCTAGGCAATCAACAAAACAAACAAACAAACAAAATCAAGCTCTACATGAACCACCATTATTAAACCTATTTATAAAACTTTTTAAAAACCAAGCCCTCATTTATAACATTTCCTGATTTCTATGGTGTAATATGCACTCCACGGTCAATTTCAAGCTCCCAATGACGCATCCCTGAATACAGAGAAGGAAAGAGAGGTGTGGTAACACATTACTATGTAACATTTCCAACAGAAACATATAGTAGAGTGAAATAACCTCAAGAGCATAGGTAATAATAAAATAGAGTAAAATAATTAGGAAGGGGTGACTTTTAAGTTTGTATACCAATTGTTTCTGATATAATTTAATTGTAAATTTATGTAAGTTAATTCTTATTAATGGCTGTGTTTCTCAACCAGTTGGCAAAATTCCTGGACATTTAACAATCAGTTCTCGTGGGCGGGTACCAGCAGGCCCCAGCACTCCTCTGGTACAGCAGTGAACATACCACAGGTCTTCCCGGATGGAGGCTGGGGTCCTCTGAGCTGCTTCCAGGGCGTGGCATGTACCAGAAAGAATAACACTTCCATAAGACAGTTGTCAGTGTTCCTAGAAAATCCCATTTCTAAGTAGCCCATGCGATGTCTTGTGTTTTTTCACACCATCTAATGTTCATTTCCTTTTTTTAACTTGGAAAATATCCTATCATTCACTAACCAGTCGTCTAAGATCCGTTTGTGAGTATGGAAAGCAAGTAATAAATCATGACTTCGAGTAACCTAGAAGTCCTAAGAGCACAGGTATTGGAGTCAAATTGTGTCACCACTTCCTGGCCGTGAGACGTTGGGCAAGTCATTTAACCTCTCTGAGCTTCAGTTTCTTAATCCACACAATGAGGGGTAAAATGCCTCCTGCAAGATTATTCTGGAGATCAGATGAGACCACATGCATTAAGTGCCCAGCACAGTCTGTGGCACATCTGTGGCTTCTCTACACAGTGGCTCATAGTCATTGTATTGTCCACAATTACTTACAAATGGCAGAGCACATAACAAGCTCTCCAAGGGCAAGGTCTAAGTTTCCACCTTCTCTGCAGGCTCCAGGGCTTCCTGGCAGAATTCATGTGTACTGTAGGCACTCGATGTGCAAACTACTTCGAATTTTTTTTAGGGTGTCCCATTCAACTTACACTCTTTTCAGGGTTAGAAGCAGATATTGGGGAAATAACACAAAGAACAAATAGATAATCTGAAAAAAAATGGATAGTGATTTCTTGAGTAAATCATTGACCTGTGTTTATTAAAGCTAATATAAATTCAGCCGTGGATGTGGTCATGGTTAATCCAGGTGGTTGACAACCTGCTTTTTTTTTTTTTTCGGTACACGGGCCTCTCACTGTTGTGGCCTCTCCCGTTGCGGAGCACAGGCTCCAGACACGCAGGTTCAGCGGCCATGTCTCACGGGCCTAGCCGCTCTGTGGCATGTGGGATCTTCCCTGACCAGGGCACGAACCCGTGTTCCCTACATCGGCAGGCGGACTCTCAACCACTGCACCACCAGGGAAGCCCCAACCTGCTATTTTAAAGGTAGTATGGAAAAGAAATCAGGAGTATCACATATGCTACCTCAAAAACAAAACAAAAAACCCAACCATGGCAACATACCATATGGTCAGAGAACAGACACAAAGAAAGAGAAAAGGCATTAGCATGTATTTTTAAACTAAAGTTTCTAAAAACAGACTTGAAGACTTCCCTGGTGACACAGTGGATAAGAATCCACCTGCCAGTGCAGGGGACACAGGTTCGAGCCCTGGTCTGGGAAGATCCCATATGTCGTGGAGGAACTAAGCCCATGCGCCACAACTACTGAGCCTGCGCTCTAGAGCCCACGTGCCACAACTGCTGAGCCCATGTGCCCCAGCTACTGCAGCCCATGCGCCTAGAGCCCACACTCCGAAACAAGAGAAGCCACCACAAGGAGAAGCCTGCGCACCACAACAAGAGTAGCCCCCCGCTCGCCGCAACTAAAGAAAGCCTGCACGTAGCAACGAAAACCCAACACAGACAAAAATAAATAGAATTAAATCTAAAATAAATAAATAATAAAAACAAACTTGTTGATAACTGACCTTGACCCCATGCTTCCTGTACAGCCCAGAGCTAGCTTTTAATGTGAGTCTTCTTCTTATGTTTGCTTTTCTCCCTGCCTGTATCGTTGTAGTTGCCAGCAGCAATTTCTGAGAAAACCTTGACCTTCCCTTTGATAAAGCAAGCCGGGAAACTAGAGAAAACCAACTTTAACCATCCAACTAAAGCTACCCTCAACCAACATGCTTCAGAGAAAAAAAAAAAAAAAAAACCTTTATTTTTAAATTTTTAAACCCGAAGAGCTTGGAGTCTCTGCTGCGTTTATACATCTTTGGCTCCTTCCCACTAGGGGCCCTATCGTTCGGGCTCTGTGTGCTGCAAGCGACAGAAACCAGCTCTAGCCAGCCTCAGGGATGGAGCACTTCAGGGTAGCACCCCAGCCAGTGCTCAAAACCAGCTTCCTTATTTTCCCCACCATGTTCACAGCAGCATAGTTATAATAGCCATGAGGTAGAAACCACCCAAGTGCCCATGACGCTTAATGGATAAAAAAATATACACTCTAAACTGTATGGTGGAATATTATTTAGCCTTAAAAATGAAGGAAGGGCTTCCCTGGTGGCGCAGTGGTTGAGAGCCCGCCTGCCGATGCAGGGGACAGGGGTTCATGCCCCAGTCCGGGAGGATCCCGCATGCCGCGGAGCGGCCGGGCCCGTGAGCCATGGCCGCTGAGCCTGCGCGTCCGGAGCCTGTGCTCCACAACGAGAGAGGCCACAGCAGTGAGAGGCCCGCCTACCACACACACACACAAATAATAAAATAAAAGAAGGAAATTCTGACATGTTACAACATGGATGAACCTTGAAGGCCTTATGCTAAGTGAAATACGCCAGTCACAAAAAGACAGGTACCATGTGATTTCACTTATTTGAGGTACTTGGTACTTAGAGTAGTCCAATTCATAGAGACAGAATGTTGGTCACCACGGGCTGGGTGGCGGAGGGAATGGGGAGTTGTTGTCTAATGGTTAATAGAGTTTACATTTTGCAAGACGAAAAAGTTCTGGAGATCCATCTCACAGAAATGTGACTATACTAACACCACTGAATAAACAGCTTCCCTCTCTCCATGTCTGGGCTCCACTCCCTCATGCTGGCTGCATTCTGAAGTCCCACCAGGTCACTCCAGATCCTGGTGTCCAGCCAAGTCTTCTTGGGTCTCCTTGTCTCTGATTGCATCACTTGCCCCACCACTGAACCAATCAGTATGTCCAGGGAGTGTGATTGGTTGATTGCTTAGCCCCACCCACAGCAATGGGCCGACAGATTGGGAGGGAGATTCCTGGAATTTCCAGAAGAGCCAGGTGGGTTGCGGCCTGTCCACTACGGCAGTGAACCACTTGAGTCATGAGATATGAGCACTCCCTTTAGCACCCTGGCAGTTAGTGGGCAGTGAGGCACATCTACCTGAGCATCCCAGCACAAAAGGGAATTCCTCCACACTACCCGTGGTCTCTCGATTTGTTTTCTATCAGGCGGGGGTAAAACATATTCAAATTTCCCCCTTCCCACCTTCAGCCCTTTCATTCGATAAATCTTTATTAAATCGATGAGGAAAGGTTGTAGGAATGATTGAGGCAAGACAGCCCCAGAGGAGAGGACGGGAAGGGATCGGATGGATGGAGAAGTGAGTGCAAGGCAGGAGCAGGACACCTCAGCTTCTGAAAGGAGAGAAAGGAAGAAAGCTTAGGTGGAGACCGAGGTGCCCACAGTGGAGAGAAATTCGAATCTTCACATAAGGTAACAGAGTTCTGGAACACTGCCAAGTCCGTTCCTGAAACAGGTTTCAACGGGGCCAGTGTCATCATAAATGCTGGGCCAGGTGTCGCCAGGCAATTGGAGTTTGATTTTCCCCAACAGTGTTCTCCCTGACTCCAAAAAAGTCTTCAGGGGAATTCACCAGATTCTTGACTTGGCTGGGAAAGACTGTAGCTAAAAGACTGGTTTGGGAACCTGAGTGAGTGGAGAACCTTCCTCTTGAATACAATCCAGCTGGAGCTATAGGAAGTTCTGTCTGCCAGTGCTCCTATTTCGGAAGCATTCTGTCCTGTTTCTCATTCTGTGTCTGCAGTCTGCAGAAAGAGAAACGTGACCGCCACAGGCGGCAAACCTTTGAACTTAGCTTCTTCCTTGAAAAGTGTGTTTTTTTCTGCCAAGCGACTGGGGGTGGGGTTGGGGCAGAGAAGGGAGAGAGAGACAGAGAGGGAAAGAGCTTTCCAGAACCCCAGTCCCACCACCCTCTCCACCACCACCTGAGCTTGGTGAAGTCCTTAACCTCTCCAAGCCTCATTTGTAAGCTAGGAATAAGGAGAGCTCCTCCCCTTCAGGGCTATCGCGAGAAATCGGTGAGTAATTACAGTAAATGGTAGCATTCACGATGTCACGGTTTAACCACTAGGCACAGGGAGGGACGGCCACAACAGCATTAACCAAGAAAAAGCCAGGTGTCAGCACCTCTCAGCATTTGCTTCTCCTGGTGTAGATGGATTTTGATGTGCTCTCTAATGAAAGTAGATAGAGACATCTTCCGCCGGGTCAGATGAAAAAAGGTTCCCTCGATAGATACTTATGGAGCGTCTGCCAAGAATCAGATGTGGCAGATGTTGAGGATCACAGGCTAATGAGCCAGCTGGGTTTCGAGCCAGTTGGGGTGCCTGCCACCCCAGAGCTCTCGGCTTCGGGGAAGAGGTGGAATGGGAGTGCCAGGGAGACACACAGTGTGGATGTGTGTGTCCTGGAGAGCTGGGCTTGAATCTCGGAGATGTGTTCATTCATTCTTTCAACCAATATTTAAGGACCTACTGTGTATGTGCCAAGGGTTTATTCTAGGAGCTGAGGATACGGTGCTGAGCAAGGTAGACAAAAAGCTGTCAGCCTCTCAGAGCTCAGAGGTGGCGTTGTACCAGCTCAGATGCTCACTGCCAAATCTGTGGTCCTGGGAAAGTCACTAGGTCTTGCTCAGCCTCGGGCTCATCACAGAGCATCAGGGGTATTAAATGAGGTAATGCATGTGAATCTCTTGACTGGGTGCCTGGCACGAAGGCTGCACCCAATAAATGGTGGTGCGATAGTGTGCAAGGTGACCCATGGTGGGGACCGCCATCCCAAATTTGGGGAGAGTGTGGGAGGGATTCTTGGGAGAAGTGACTTATACGCCGAAATCTAGGGCAGCAATTATGTCGCCGGGACAGAAAGGTGAAGACCACCCCAGCTGCTCGTAACCTCCCCTGACCCTCTTGTCTGCCCCTGCAGGTCTCCTTCCCATGGGTGAGGGGCCCAGCACCTTGGCCAAGGCCACAGCCACCTTGGGCCACCCAGGAACTGAACCAGTCACCCTCACCACCACAGACCCCCTTCTACCCGGGCATCTGGACAGCGCCAGTGCAGAGGAGCTGGTCGCAGGGGTCCCCCGAGCCCCCCATGGTCCCACCAGCCTCCCACAGGCGGCCCGTGAGTGCCAGCGAGAAGATGTTCTCCTTCAAGGTGGACAGAGCCGCCCACAGCGTTCCCATCATCAGGCAAGGTACTCATGGGCGCTTCCTTGGCGGCTTTGGGGAGGGGCTTTTGCTAGGAGGACGGGTCTCAGTTTCTGCTTTCCCCTTTTTTTAAAAATTTTTATTGAGGTGCAGTTGATTTACAGTGTTGTGTTAGTTTCAGGTATGCAGCACACTGAATCTGTTCAACATATACATGTATCCACTCTTTTTTAGATTCTTTTCCCATATAGACCATTACAGAGTATTGAGGAGAGTTCCCTGTGCTATCCAGTAGGTCCTTCTTAGTTATCTCTTTTATGTATAGTATTGTGTATGTCAATCCCTCTCTTCCAATTTATCCCTCCCCTCTCTTATTCCCGGTAAGCATAAGTTTATTTTCTACATCTGTAACTCTATCTCTGTTTTGTAGATAAGTTCATTTGTACCTTTTTTTAGATTCCACATATAAGCAATATGGTATGATATTTGTCTTCCTCTGGCTTTTGCTTATGTTCTCTGGTTCTGAAGTAGAACATAATCAAATGTGAAAAAATTGGGATAAGCAGAAAGTTAGAAAACAGTAAAAGATAAGCTGTCACCCTTATCACCAGAATTCTCCCTGTTGACTTTTTGGTACAAACTCCTCCAAGACTGTGCTCTGCCCATCTGCACACGTCAGTACCTCTGTGGTGAGTGTGTGTGTGTGTGTGTGTGTGTGTGTGTTTGTACATATATATGAATATATATGAATTTGTATCAGAATCTAAATTTATATACTTCAACTCAGATGTACAGACATATTGGTAACTGAAATCCCTCTTGCCTTAGGAGGTTTTTAAATATTTTATTACCATTTTACAGGTAAGAGGAGACTGAGGCTTATGGAGAAAATTATTTCTCTGGAGGTTATGTATTCAATCTAATCTAAAATAACGCTTTTCGGTCAAATTTAAGGCTGGTTATCTCAGTGACTGTCACTCACAGCCTGGTCACTTTGGGGACACACAGCCATCAGGGTTTCCTTCTCCCCCCCTCCCCCCCAGAAGGCCTCATGGCACTTGGGGAGGAGACTTCCTGTCTGTCACCATCCTCTTGGCCTTGCCAGGCTTACTGGCAGAGTAGCTGGGTCGACTTAGTCCCTGGCATGATTCCCAGGTTTCTTCTGTGGCCACTGGTGTGAAGGTCCCATTCTCTGTTTTCTGTGTCCCAGCCCCAGACCCCTCTGAGTCCCCAGGTCTCTCGATGCCTCCACACCCTTCCCTGGTCTCACTCAGGACCACTCACCTAGTCACTTCCCTCAGCCATTCAAATAATAGTTATTATTCTGAAATAAACAGACTAAGGAGCAAATGAAAGGTATCTCTGCAGTTTACATCATCATCATCATCATCTAAGGAACGCTCATGTACCAACCACCCAAGTTAAGAAATTACTCAGCCATTTACCCCCAGCATTTTTTTAAATTTAATTTTATTTATTTCTTTATTTATGGCTGTGTTGGGTCTTCACTTCTGTGCGAGGGCTTTCTCCAGCTGCGGCGAGCAGGGGCCACTCTTCATCGCGGTGCGCAGGCCTCTAACCATCGCGGCCTCTCTTGTTGCGGAGCACAAGTTCCAGCCGCGCAGGCTCAGTAGTTGTGGCTCACGGGTCCAGCTGCTCCGTGGCATGTGGGATCTTCCCAGACCAGGGTTCGAACCTGTGTCCCCTGCATTGGCAGGCAGACTCTCAAACACTGCGCCACCAGGGAAGCCCCCCACCAGCATTTTAATGTGAAAACTTTCAAACATACAGCAAAGCAAAAAGAATTTTATAGAGACAGCTCTCCTCCTAATTCTACCGCTAACACTTTGCTGTACTCTTTATTACATTTCTGTCTACCCATCCTTCTTGTCCTGCATTAATCCATCTTATTTTTTGGATGCATTTCAAAATAAATAGCACACATCTGTAGTCCTCCCCCTAAATGTTTTAGCACATATACCATTAACTAGAACTCAACATTTTTTGTCTCCTTCATGTAAAATGAACACAGAATGTGTATTAGTTATCATGAATGCATAACGAATTCTCCCCAAACGTAGTAGCCTAAAGCCAAATCAAACATGTGTTATCATCTATACGGTTTCTGTGGGGTCAGGAATTTGGCAGCAGCTTAGCAGGACGGCTGTGGCTCAGGGTCCCTCGTAAGGCTGCAGTCATCTGAAGGCTTGACCTGGGCCAGAGGATCCACTTTGAACACGGCTGCTCACATGGGTGTCAGCAGGAGGCCCCGGTTCCTCACCACATGGGCCTCCCCAGAGAGTGGCTCAAGCGTTCTCATGACACGGCAGCTGCTCCTCCTGAGCAAGTGATCCTGGAGGACAAGATGGAAATGGCAACATCTCTTGTGACTAAGCCTCAGAAGTCATGCTCTGTCATTGTTGCAGTATCCTGATGGTTACCCAGGGCGTCACCCTCCAGTGTGGGAGAAGACTACACACAGGCCTGAAGACCAGGAGGCGGGGATTATCAGCAGTCATCTTGGAGGCCGGCTACCACAGCCTGCCCTCGGGTCCTCAATGATTCACACTCCTCCTCCTCTCTCCCGAGGCCCCCCAGAATCTCACCCCAGTAACAGCATCGGCTCAAATTCCAGAATCTCGTCTAAATCAAGTCCAGGTACAGATGGGGCTCATGGGTGTAGTACGTTACGTTCAGCTCATCAAGTACTACTTCCAGAAATCTGAAGACCTCTGAACAAAGGGTCTGTCCCTCACACACCCAGCACATATTGGTGGGACAGACATAGCATCACTGCTACATACACTCCTCTTGTTCCAAAAGAAGAAAAACAGGAAGCACACAGGAGTCCCTGGCCCAAAGCAGTTCTGAAGTCCAGCTGGGAAAATATCGGCAGTTCCTTGACTGGGCTTCAGTCCAACTCTTGCCCAGAAATGACTTTCCAGGGCTCTTGGCTCTGCCCCTGGTCCGTGAGTTCCGCCTTCTGAGTCGTCCTCCCTTTCCTATGAAAGGTGTCCCATGGATGTGGCTGCATAGTTTTATAGCCTGCTTCCTGCCTGTAGAAGCTTGGGGGTCCAGACGCTTCTTTGACTTTTGTGGGTCTCTGTCAGTCTGAGTTGGCAGTGCTTCTTATTGGGGTTCATCCTATCAGGCAAAAACCACGCCCACAGACTTTTTTGTCACAAGCCCTTCCACCATGGGCTTCTGCAAAGACTGACAAAGGACAGAAGCTTCTTAGAAGCCCAGTTCTTTGACCGAAGGGTTCTCTTGGACACTGCCCTGGATCTGTATTCTTAACAAAGGATTTTACAACCACACCCTCAGCTTCTTCTCTGGACTGTGTTTTCTTGAGAGTGCCGTTGATTTGATCTTTGCCCAGAACCTGTTTCTTACATTTCATTTGCCACCTGGAGAGGCAAGGAATTTTCAAGCCCAGAACATTGCCCTGATTTAACAGCCCTTCCTTTAACTGTCTCTCCCCCTCACATTTCACTATAAGTAGCAAGAAGTAACCAGGCAGCACCTTCCAAGACTCTGTCTGGGACTCTCTCTAGCTAGACCATTCAGCCTCATCACAAACATTTTCTACCTTCCTCATGACCACAGGCAATGTGTTAGGAACCCTTCTGCCACCACCTGACAAGGATCCCTTAACCCCAGTAACATTTTCCTCACTTTCCTGGAACCCTTCCCTCACTGCCTCCTCAAAGGCCATCGGGCTTCTACTAAGATTATTCAGGCTTTCTCAAAGACTCTTGGCCAAAGTCCTCCAGCTTCTGGCCACTGTTCCATCCCAAACCACTCCACATTGTAGGGTTTTTGTTAAATTTTGCACCACTCCTGGTGCCCAAACCTGTATTTGCTACTTATTGTTGCATAACAAATTACTGCAGGATGTAATGGCCTAAAACAACAGTAAACATTTATTATCTCCTAGTTTCTCTGAGTCAGGAAGTTGGGAATGGCTTCGCTGGGGGATTCTTGCTCAGGCTTGTCCATGAGGTGGCAGTCATGGTGGTGGCTGGGCTGTGGTCCTCTGGAGGCTTGTCTGGGGCTGGAGGACCCACCTCCAGGATGGGTCACTCCCATGGCTTTTGGTAAGAGGCCTCAGTTCTTCACTAAGTGCACCTCTCCATACATTGCTTGAGCATCCTCAAGCTGCCAGCTCCTCCAGACAAGTGGTCCTAGAGAGTGAGGCAGAAGCTGCAATGTCTTTTAGGATCTAACCTCAGGAATCAAACTGTGTCATTTCTGCAATATCCTTGGTTACATAGAGAAGCTTTGTTACGGACTGAATTGCATTCCCCCAAAATGCATATGCTGAGGCCTCAATCCCAATATCGCAGAATGTGACCATATTTGGAGATAGTGTATTGAAATAGATGAGTAAGTTAAAATGAGATGATTGGGTGGGCCCTAATCCAAGGGCTGGTGTCCTTGTAAGAAGAGAGAGAGAGACGCCAGGGATGCACGTGCACAGAGAAAAGGGCATGTGAGGACACAGCAGGAAGGTGGCCGTCTGCAAGCCAAGGAGAGAGGCCTAACCCTGCCCACACCTTGATCTTGGACTTCCAGCCTCCAGAACTGTGAGAAAATGAATTTCTTTTGTTAAGACCTCCTATGGTGTTTTGTTATGGCAGCCCCAGCTAACTAATATAAAGTCCATCCAGTATTGGAGAGGATGATGCAAGGGTCTGAATACCAGGAGACAAGAATCAGTGGGGCCATCTTGGAGACTGGCTACGACACCATGAAAGGTGTAGATCTTGAGTGTGCTCATTGAGTTTTGACGGTCGTGTACACCTATGTAACCCAAACTCCTATCAAGATATAGAACATTACCATCACCCCAGAAAGTTCCCTCATGTCCCTGCCCAGTCAATTCCCAGCCCCAGGCCCCAGAGGCACCCACTCTTCTGAATTCTCTTCCCGCTATGGATTAGATATTCCTGTTCTAGAATCTCAAGTACACAGAACCATGTAGTACATGTTCCTTTGTGGAAGGCTTTTTTCACTCAGCATAGTATTTCTGAGATTCATTCATTTTGTTGTATGGATCATGTTCTGTTTTATGAACATATATACAGGGTTTTGGGGGTTGTTTTTTTAATGCGTCCTTTGGACACATGGCACATGGGCTGTTTCTTTTCTTTTTTTCACTCCGCCATTTAAGTTTTTCCACTGTAATCACCGGTTTCTCCAGTGCCATGTTGAACTTGGGGCTTCTCTAAAAGACTTGCATCCCCCCTGGAGAAATGAAGGATGATTCGTATGGCTTAGATTCCCTCACATCTACCTGGGCTCTATCTCCTCAGCCTCTCAGCCAGGTCTCATGTTTCCAAACGTTTGCCCTCGTTCCCCTGACACACTCCCCATCCTCAGAAAAGGACTTTCATCTTCCCGTGTCATGGGGAGTTCCTTTCTGTCTGGGCCTCTCTACTCCACGCTTTAGAGAAAACTCTGTTCTCCAGTCCTCCATGCTGTCTCTTGACAGAAAACACCTCTTTTTAAGGGTTCCGAGAAAGCTCTTTCCTCTCTTAGCAAAGCTGGGCTCTTCCAATTAAATTAGTTTACTGTTAGACTGTCACCTTGCTTTAGACTTGAAAAATTCTATTTGAAAACCCAAAGCCAAGGATTTATTTACTGCAGATCAGGTCAGGGTTTCTCAATCTTGGCACAGTGACATGTGCGGCCGGATAACTCCTTGTTGTAGGATCTGTCCTGTCCACTGTAGAAAGTTAAGCAGCATCCCTGACTCCTACCCACCAGAGATACCAGTAGCAACACCACCACCACCACCACCCCTAACTGTGGTACTCAAAAATGTCTCCAGACATTGTCAAAAATCAAAACGTCATTTTGCCTGGGGGAAAAATCACCCTGTTTTAGTTAATACTCATCCTTCCTTTACCACAAGGCAATAAAACATCAGCTCCAAGGCCAAATCTTAATGGCAAGAGCTCATGGGAGGTGGGGAAGAATTACTGAGAAAAGAAAATATGTGGAGTGACTTATTAAAATAGCATCTTGATTCATATATATATATATATTTTTTTCCCAATAATGGGATCATATGAACCTAACATAGGTAACCTTTTTTTTTCTTTTTTTGGCCGTGCCGCTCAGCTTGCGGGATCTTTGTTCCCCAGCCAGGGATGGAACCTGTGCCCCCTGCAGTGGAAGCACAGAATCCTAACCACTGGACTGCCAAGGAATTCCCTACCTGATTTTTAAAATTCAATAATATATCATAAACATCTTCCCACTTCAATACATTGACTGCATAGTGGTTAAAAGCATAGGCTCTGAATCCAACAAACTTAGGTTCATCCCTTGACTCTACCACTTACCAGCTGTGTGTCCTTGAGCAGATGACTTGACGTCTCTGTGCCTCATACCTCTCACGTATAAAATGGAGATGGGAATAATAATGCCTATCTCACCGGGTTGTTATGAAGACGAAATCGTATCCTGCGTGTAAGTGCTGAGCACAGCGCCAGGTGCATAGCAAACATTCAGTAAATATTAAAATATTTAATTTTTTAATATTTAAATTTTAATATTTTAATAATTTTAATATTTAAATTTTAAATATTAAAATTTAAAAATTAAGTTATTACCTAAGCATGATTGTTATTTAACTTTTATTTACAACTTACAATGTCTGAAAGACACAGTTAAGGTGCACACAAACTGCCCCTGCTGCACACTGGTGATAATTGGAGCGCACCAGGACAGCTGGGGGTTGTTAAAATATTAAAGTAACTTCCCTGCCCTTTGGCCAACAGCTCATGCCCGAAAATTCTTAAAGTGCCTGCGTCCCCATATCCGCCTTCCCACCGCCCCAGCCCTCCCGACCCTACCTGGGGCTTCTCCCCACTGGGACCTCCGAAGGATCCAGCATCTAGAGTTAAGCCGGTTTGGTCATACATGGCCCTTAGGTTCTTTCTGATAAATAACAGTAGCCGGTAAAGAAGTTTGCGGCAGGTGAGGGGTAACTGCTCCCGCACCTCCCTGCCTGGGTGTAAGGAAAGCAAGTCTCAGAGCAAATTCTAGCCCTACAAAGACTTTCGGTAAACACACCTTCCCTAATAAAGGGACCCCATCGATCAGCCTGTTCTGTAAGTTTTATGAAGTCCCCCCTCCGGCCATCATCTTGCGGGGAAGGGTCCCTCAAGACAGCCACGACAGGGTCGCAGAGGCAGCCGGAGTCACCCCTAGAGATGGCATCAGATGCCAGAACTCTAAGCTGAGACTGGACAGGGGCCCATTTAGGGTCAGACCCCGTGGCCCTCCCTGGGGACACAGGCCAGGCAGTACCTTCCTCCAGTGGGAGCCGATTTCTTGAGGAATCTGAAAACAGATCAAGTCTTCCTCCTGAAAATTCACTTTCCAAATTGAGATACACAATCAGTGTAAAATAAACCCCAGATTTCAAAGGCTTCATGCCTCGAAGAAAAAGAATATAAAATATCTCCATATTTTTTGTCGATTACGTGTTGAAATGATGTTTTTTTTAATGTATTGGGTTAAATCAAATTGATCATTAAAAAATTCATCTCTTCTTTTTACCTTTTTAATGCGACTACTAGAAAATTGAAAATTGCATTCTGTAGCTCCCATCATTTCTCTATCAGGCACTGCTGCTATGACTCAGTTAGGACTTAGCTGCTCAGGATCCAAGAGAGTCAGATGGGGGCAGTGAGCTTCAAATAAAAGTTTTCTAATCATGGACCTAGTTGGGGAGGTGGAGGGAGAGAAAATGGGCAGCTGCTGAAGTTCCAGGCCCTTGTGTTCCTCGCGCCCCAGGAACCACTGTGGCCAGGGCTGTTCATTCAACACGCAAGGCTGTGCATTCTCCGGGCACCACAGGCCATCAGCTATGTCCACTAGAGGTTCTGGGGTCCACAAACAGGTTTGAGACCTGGCTGGGGGGCAGGAATCTTTGACTCTAAAATGCATAAATAAAAAAGGCAGAAGCAAAATGAATAGATGATGAATGTCCACAAACATGACAGTGCCTGCTTCATCCATCATTGATGTTAAGACTCATGAAAGTTCCATCACCACTGAGAACAATTTGTTCAGCTTCTCACTTCACAGGAAGATAAGAATGTGCAGTGACTGTCCAGAAACCATAGTCACCTGGAAATTTAAAATACGCTGCTTGGGCCCAAGTGATCTCACACGTAGAATTATAGAAATCTTGACAAACGTTTCTACACCAATGAAAAGAAATGTATTCAGTGTTGATGTGAGTGAATTGCGAGATGTCTGATGTGATACAGAGTGGGACCCCCAAACACAATGCCATACTCCCTGAAAGTCATATCAAAAGGCCTTGTAATACTGGGGTAAATAAGAAAAAATATAGGAAAGCTTAAATGGCTGTCAAGTGGATCCTAGTTAAACACGTTTGGCACACTTGTACAATGGACCCCAATGCTACCCTTGAAAAGAACCCAGTACAGCCTCAAATACTGACATGGGAAGATGTTTTTGATATTGTTAGCTGAAAAGTAAGCTGGATAAGCATCTCTGACATGTAAATGCATTTTTGTTTTTTGAAAAGATATGGCTGCAATAAAACAAACATAGCTAATGTTTAGGGCTAAATGCTCTACGTGAGGGGTCAGCAAACTTTTCCTGTAAAGAGCCAGATAGTAAATACTGTAGTACTTGTGGGTCACATGGTCTCTGCTGCAACTACTCAGCTCTGCCTTTGTAGCTGGGAAGCAGCCATAAATAATATGTAAATCAATCACTGTGGCTATGTTGCAATAAAACTTTATTTACAAACATAGGCAGAATTCCAGATTTGGCCGCAGGGCCATAGTTTGCCAAGCCCTGCTCTATATCATTATTCTATTTAATCTCCAGATAGCCCTTTATAACAGAGACTATCAGGGATCCTGAATTATGTATGTGGAAACGAAGGCTTAGAGAGAGCAAATGACTTGCCCAAGGTCCTCAGCTCTTATGCAGCATAGAAAAAAGTCTGGAAAGAGACACACCACAGTGCATCAGTTCAGTTAATGCTGGGGAAGAGAAATGAGGCAGCTCTTACCCTTTCCAGTCCTCCTGTAATGCTTTCAGTGCATAAGTCTCATGAATGTGAAGGTTAATCTGAAAATATTCTTTAAGACTTTGGGGAAACTCACTGTCTCCTCTGCATTCTCTGTTGACCTTGTGTGTTAGTGTGGACCAACGCCGCGGAACTGTCGGAACAATCAGTGGCCGAGGAAAGTCCTGGGACAGGGCCCTACAGAGAAATTTTTGTGGACCAGGACCTGTCCCAGCACGATAAGGTGAGGGGTCTTGGGGAAGCACAGAGCTACAGCAGCAAGAGGGACCATGGAGAGATTGCCACTGCCTCTTGTTCTCTGTGTCTCAAGGACTGTCCCTTTTTCCTACTTCCAAGAAACCACCTCTTCCTCCCAAGACATTCAGCCAGGTTTGGCCACTGCTCATTTTATCCCAAATAACATCTACAACTACAAGGTACTGAGCACCTACTGTGTGCTGGGCCATGTCCTGTGCACTTGACATTTATTAGCTCGTTAATCTTCACCATCTTCAAAATAGATTTTATCACCCTCACTTTGCAGATGAGGAAACTGAATCTCAGAGAGGTTCAGTAATGTGTTCAAGGCTGTCCAATGCAAGGAGCAGTGTTAGGATTCAAAGCGAGGTCTGGTTAGCTTCTCAGCGGGTACTTCTAACTCCCACACAGTAATCACTTGGTCAACCTTCAGTGATGGAACAGTGATGCAAAAACACGTTCCTAGCAGGAGGAATTGAGCCCTGAAGTCAGGGAGGCCTGGGCCGAGAGACTCGTTAAAGAACCAGAGAGGTTTAAAACAGGGATGCGAGCAGAACAGGTGGATTCAAGCCATCCTGGGAAGGGCCCAGGTCAATTTCTCCCCACTTAGACACGACTTGAAAGTTACTCTAAAAGAAGCAGTCTATAATATCTCGCTTTCCTTCAGGGCCAGGGCCTGCTCCTGCAGCAATTCTCAGAGTTTGTGAGGAGCAGACCTACCTGGGGTTCTTGTCAGACACGGAAATCCAAACCTTCAGGAGGCAGGGGGTTCCAACCCAGGCATCCTGGGACCAGACTCTGCAAAATGTTGCAGAAAGGCGAGAAGCCACACTCAGATTCTGTATTTATCGCTGTGTAACAAGCCATCCCAAAACTTAGCGGCTTCAAACAGCAATTCATTATTCCCCAGAATCTATGGGTTGACCTGGAAGGTTCCTTTGCTCGTGTCCCCTGGCCTCACTCATGCGGCCTCAGTCAGCCGCTGGCTTGGCCAGGCTGGTGGTCGGTCTCCATTGGCCTCCTTCCCACATCTAGGGCCTCAGCCAGGACGCCTGGACTGGTGCGCCCCTTTGTGCATGTGGTTTTTCATCACAGCACAGTGGTCTCAGGGTTCCCAGGGGGTCAGAGCAGAAGCTGCACAGCCTGTAAGAACTTGCCTGGAGATCATGCAACATCACTTCCACTACATTCCGTTAGTTAAAGCTAGTCACGGGGCCAGCCCAGACTAGAGGGTGAGGAAATAGACTGGATGGCAAAACTGCAAAGTATTTGTAGACATTTTTCAACCTGCCTCAATTTTAACTTGGAAATATAGTGCAACCACTATAATTTTTTCTATTTATAGAAAATTTTTATAAGCCATTTATCATTTTTTCTATTTATAATAGAAATAATTCTTTCTCTTGATAAGTCGTTTATACCCTGACTTGCCAGGACTCCTTCAAGTGACAATAAACAAATTAGCTTGAGGGGGAGCATTGATTAGCTCATCTTATTGGAAAATTTAAAGGGCCACTAGCTTCAGGTATGGCTAGATCCAGGAGCTTGAATAATGTCATCAGAACACCTCCCCACTACCAACTTCTCCCCTCTGTTTCCCTCAGTGTCTGGCTTTCTTCATAAGGCTGGCTTTGTGTGTTAGAAAAGACAAACTCAGGCAAACAAGCCTACATGATCCAAAAGAAGGCAAGATCCTCTCCCTCTGTAATCGATGTGTGAAATCTCTGATTGACCAGCTTGGGCCACATGCACATGGGGAGGTGGGACAGGAAGGAGCAGGGCACATGACTGACAGTCCTACCCAGACCAAATGGAAGGAGGAACACTCCCTCCAAGAAGGGCAAGGGGACCCTCAGCAGGAAAGCAGAACCCACAGCTGTCCACTGCTCTCTGCAAACTTCTTATATTCCAGCACTGGCACGGGGCCTGGCACTTAGTTGCTGCCCGTTGAATGTTTGTTGCATGAAAAATGAATAAGCACCTGGCTGATCATAACAGGGTGAAACAGGGGAAACTGCCCAGGAGTAGGGAATATGTCTGATGCTCTCTCTTGAAGTTTTGCCACCAACTTTCACAAGGACCCAAAGGACGGCCCCTGGCAGCAGCTGGCTGTGTCAGACAGGCTTTCTCATGAGCGAGACCCTGTCCTTCCCCAGGTCACGGAGCTAGCAGGTCGTGAGGCTGACTGCACGGCTCTCCTGGGAATGAGCTGGCCCAGAAATTGCCCGTTTACCTCCTCCCGTGACTGCTTTGGAAAAGGCCTCTGGGGAATTTCTTCTTCTTCTTCTTCAGTTTTTCTGACATTTTATTGATAACGTCTGGTGAGAAGTTTGGGGGAAATTTTTTTTCCTTTTTTGAAAACCTAACCAATTCTTTGGCTGCAGAGCTTTATCACTGGAGAGATGGAGGACAGGGTTAATTATACCTGTGGGTACAGTCTACCAGCAATTTTGTTTTTCCAGCCAAAAGTTTACATGAGCCCATGCAAATAAATCAGTATTCCTGTCTCATTTACTTTCCAGATTGAGTTACCTGGAAAAAATTCATACATGAATAGCCAAAAGAGGCAGGAAATATTAGAAGAGAGGAAAGGGAAAACAAATAGTTCAGAATGTTTTAAGTTAAAACAAATAACCCTCATTATAGGCAGAATGTGGTCAAACAGAATGTTGTTTTCCTAACTACCTTTCCTAGGTCCCCGGTGTGCTAGGCTGAATATTATAAATGAAAACACTCTAAGTAAACTTTCTAGCAACAAAAGTTCCCAAGTGGGATGGTTGTTCTTAATATGAAAGTCTAATTCTCGGGGAAAGGAAAGTTTCCGTACCTGTGAGGTACAGACATCCATTACAGGAGTCTATATACAAGTACATCATTTTAACCCAATTCTTGTCTCTATGAGATTTTCCAAGTGACAGAGATAGCCTTGAAAGTCTGCTTTTTCCCTCCCTGCCTGCCCTCACCTTCCCAAAGAATGATACCATATTTTTCCTGTCTTTCTTTAAATGGGCTCAGCCTTACACCCAGACCCACACCTAGTAAATTTCCCATCTGGCCTCCACCCAGGATGAAATAATTCTGCTGCTGGGAAAAGAAGTCAGCCGTCTCTCCGATTTTGAACTTGAATCTAAATACAAAGACACGGTGATAGCAAGCCTGCAGAACCAAGTGGCCAACCTGAGGCAGAAGCTGTTGGAAACAGCTGCCTCCAGGCAGAAGGAGAGGGTGATCCCGCCCAAGTTTCAGGTTCTGCATGAAGAGGACGATGCCCAACAGAGAGAAATCCAGAGCTTGAAAAAGCAGGTAGGGCTCAGAGACAAGTGGGTCGGGGTCTTGGGGTCACAACACAGGGTGACAGCTCTCAGGTAGAGCCTTGGCGGAGCCACCCGGGTAGTTAGAAATGGGCAGTCAGCACAGCATGGAGAAGAGTGCAGATCCAGGGAGTGGAGGGTTGGCAAATTTCTAGCCTTGTAAGAACAATATTAGATTTGATTAAGTGCCTACCATGTTCAGGCCCCGGTGCAGGTGCTTTGGGTGCATTAGCTTATTTATTTATTTATTTATTTTATTTTATTTATTTATTTATTTATTGGCTGCATTGGGTCTTCGTTGCTGTGCACGGGCTTTCTCTAGTTGCAGTGAGCAGGGGCTACTCTTCACTGCAGTGCGTGGGCTTCTCATTGCAGTGGCTTCTCTTGCTGCAGAGCATGGGCTTCAGTAGTTGCAGCATGAGGGCTTCAGTAGCTGTGGCTCGCGGACTCTAGAGTGCAGGCTCAGTAGTTGTGGCCCACGGGCATAGTTTCTCCACGGCATGTGGGATCTTCCTGGACCAGGGCTTGAACTCGTGTCCCCTGTATTGGCAGGCAGATTCTTAACCACTGCACCATGAGGGAAGTCCCCTCATTAGCTAGTTAAACCTCAGTCTTCTGACACATGCCATTCTACAGATGAGGAGACTGAGGCACGCTCAGAGATGCCCAGGAGCTTGTTACAGCTTGCACAGCAAGTGAGAGGCAGTGATGTGACTTGGGCTCAGCTCTGCCACCTTGTACACCTCATGCTTTCACACCCACTTTGCATTTCCACCCAAGTCCTGTCGCTTCAGTGACCACTTCTCACACCCACCCAGACCCAGCCAGAAAGAGCTGGAGGTGGGGAGGAGGAACCCCACAGTGTTCCAAACACTGAGGCCTTTATCAAACCCTGAAGGCAGCTGCTGGTTCATTTATAGGGAATTTCACCAAAAAATCTCCACCCAGAATGTCTGGATTTACCAGTCAACTTCCTTCCTCCTGAAACTAAATCCAAAAAAGAAAAAAAAATTTTTTTAAGTTTTAAAGAACTACTTTAAAATTGGCCACTGATCTTGTACATAAATTATATCGCAACAAAGTTGATAAAAAAGCAATTGGTCATTGATGAATTTTGGCCTCAGTGCATAATTCTGCTTAAAACCGTAGTCAGATTTGGTTCAACATGGCGGAGTAGAAGGACATGCTCTCACTCCCTCTTTCAAGAACACTGGAATCACAACTAACTGCTGAACAATCTTCGACAGGAAGACACTGGAACTCACCAAAAAAGATACCCCACATGCAAAGACAAAGGAGAAGGCGCACTGAGACAGTAGGAGGGGCGCAATCCCAATGAAATCAAATCTCATCACTGCTGGGTGGGTGACTCACAAACTGGAGAACACTTATACCACAGAAGTCCACCCACTGGAGTGAAGGTTCTGAGCCCCTCGTCGGGCTTCCCAACCTGAGGGTCCAGCAATGGGAGGAGGAATTCCTAGAGACTCAGACTTTGAAGGCTAGTGGGATTTGATTGCAGTACTTTGGCAGGACTGGGGGAAAGAGAGATTCCACTCTTGGAGGGCACACACAAAGTAGTGTGTGCATTGGGACCCAGGGGAAGGAGCAGTGACCCCCCTAGGAGACTGAACCAGACCTACCTGCTAGTGTTGGTGGGTGTCCTGCAGAGGCAGGGGACAGCTGTGGCTCACCAAGGGACAAGGGCACTGGCAGCAGAAGTTCTGGGAAGTATTCCTTGGCATGAGCCCTCCCAGAGTCTGCCCTTAGCTCCACCAAAGAGCCTGGGTAGGCTCCAGTGTTGGGTCACTTCAGGCCAAACAACTAACAGGGAGGGAACCCAGACCCACCCATCAGCAGACAAGCAGATTAAAGTTTTACTGAGCTCTGCCTACCAATGCCACAGCCAGCTCTACCCACCACCAGTCCCTCCTATCAGGAAACTTCCACAAGCCTCTTAGATAGCCTCATCCACCAGAGGGCAGACAGCAGCAACAAGAAGAACTACAATCCTGCAGCTTGTGGAACAAAAACAATATTCACAGAAAGACAGAAAAGATGAAAAGGCAGAGGGCTATGTAACAGATGAAGGAACAAGGTAAAACCCCAGAAAACAACTAAATGAAATGGAGATAGGCAACCTTCCAGAAAAAGAATTCAGAATGATGATAGTGAAGATGATCCTGGACCTCAGAAAAAGAATGGAGGCAAAGATCGAGAAGATGCAAGAAATGTTTAACAAAGATCTAGAAGAATTCAAGAACAAACAGAGATGAACAATACAATAACTGAAAAAAAAAAAACACACTAGAAGGAATCAATAGAATAACTGAGGCAAAAGAAACGGATAAGTGACCTGGAATACAGAATGGTGGAATTCACTGCTGCAGAACAGAATAAAGATAAAAGGATGAAAAGAAATGAAGACAGCTTAAGAGACCTCTGGGACAACATTAAACACAACAACGTTCACATTATACGGGTCCCAGAAGGAGAACAGAGAGAGAAAGGACCCGAGAAGATATTGAAGAGATTATAGTCAAAAACTTCCCTAACATCGGAAAGGAAATAGCCACCCAAGTCCAGGAAGCACAGAGAGTCCCATACAGGAGAAACCCAAGGACAAACACACCGAGACACATAGTAATCAACTTGGCAAAAATTAAAGAAAAATTATTGACAGCAGCAAGGGAAAAATGACAAATAACATACAAGGGAACTCCCAGAAGGTTAACAGCTGATTTCTCAGCAGAAACTCTACCAACCAGAAGGGAGTGGCATGATATACTTAAAGTGATGAAAGGGAAGAACCTACAACCCAGATTACTCTACCCAGCAAGGATCTCATTGAGATTCGATGGAGAAATCAAAAGCTTGACAGACAAGCAAAAGCTAAGAGAATTCAGCACCACCAAACCAGCTCTACAACAAATGTTAAAGGAACTTCTCTAAGTGGGAAACACAAGAGAAGAAAAGGACCTACAAAAACAAACCCAAAACAATTAAGAAAATGGTCATAGAAACATACATATCGATAATTACCTTAAACGTGGATGGATCAAATGCTCCAACCAAAAGACACAGGGTTGCTGAAAGGATACAAAAACAAGACCTATCTATATGCTGTCTCCAGGCGACCCACTTCAGACCTAGGGACACATACAGACTGAAAGTGAGGGGATGGAAAAAGATATTCCATGCAAATGGAAATCAAAGGAAAGCTGGAGTAGCAATACTCATATCAGGTAAAATACACTTTAAAATAAAGAATGTTACAAGAGACAAGGAAGGACACTACGTAATGATCAAGGGATCAATCCAAGAGGAAGATATAACAATTATAAATATATATGCACCCAACATAGGAACACATCAATACAAAAGGCAATCGCTAACAGCTCTAAAAGAGGAAATCAACAGTAACACAATAATAGTGGGGGACTTGAACACCTCACTTACACCAATGGACAGATCATCCAAAGAGAAAATTAATAAGGAAACACAAGCTTTAAATGACACAATAGACCAGATAGATTTACTTGATATTTGTAGGACATTCCATCCTAAAACAGCAGATTACACTTTCTTCTCAAGTGCGCACGGAACATTTTCCAGGATAGATCACGTTTTGGGTCACAAATCAAGCCTCAGGAAATTTAAGAAAATTAAAATCATATCAAGCATCTTTTCTGACCACAACGCTATGAGATTAGAAATGAATTACAGGGGAAAACCTGTAAAAAACAGAAACACATAGAGGCTAAACAGTACGTTACTAAATAACCAAGAGATCACTGAAGAAATCAAAGAGGAAATCAAAAAATACCTTGAGACAAATGACAATGAAAACACGACGATCCAAAACCTATGGGATGCAGCAAAAGCATCCCATAGTTCTAAGAGGGAAGTTCATAGCTATACAAGCCTACCTCAAGAAACAAGAAAAATCTCAAATAAACAATCTAACGTTACACCTAAAGGAACTAGAGAAAGAAGAACAAACAAAACCCAAAGTGAGCAGAAGGAAAGAAATCATAAAGATCAGAGCAGAAATAAATGAAATAGAAACAAAGAAAACAATAGCAAAGATCAATAAAACTAAAAGCTGGTTCTTTGAGAAGTTAAACAAAATTGATAAACCATTATCCAGACTCATCAAGAAAACGAGGGAGAGGACTCAAATCAATAAAATTAGAAAGGAAAAAGAAGTTACAACAGACACCGCAGAAATACAAAGCATCCTAAGAGACAACTACAAGCAACTCTATGCCAATAAAATGGACAACCTGGAAGACATGAACAAATTCTTAGAAAGTTATAACCTTTCAAGTCTGAACCAGGAAGAAATAGAAAATATGAACAGACCAATCACAAGTAATGAAATTGAAACTGTGATTAAAAATCTTCCAACAAACAGAAGTCCAGGACCAGAAGGCTTCACAGGTGAATGCTATCAAACATTTAGAGACGAGCTAACACCCATCTTTCTCAAACTCTTCCAAAAAATTGCAGAGGAAGGAACACTCCCAAACTCATTCTCTGAGGCCACCATCACCCTGATACCAAAACCAGACAAAGGTACTACAAAAACAGAAAATTACAGACCAATATCACTGATGAATATAGATGCAAAAATCCTCAACAAAATACTAGCAAACAGAATCCAACAACACATTAAAAGGATCATACACCATGATCAAGTGGGATTTATCCCAAAGAGGCAAGGATTCTTCAATATATGCAAATCAATCAATGTGATACACCATATTAACAAATTGAAAAAGAAAAACCATATGATCATCTCAATGGATGCAGAAAAAGCTTTTGACAAAATTCAACTCTGATTTATGATAAAAACTCTCCAGAAAGTGGGCATAGAGGGAACCTACTTCACCATAGTAAAGGCCATATATGACAAAGCCACAGCAAACATCATTCTCAATGGTGAAAAACTGAAAGCATTTCCTCTAAGATCAGGAACAAGACAAGGATGTCCACTCTCACTACTATTCTTCAACATAGTTTTGGAAGTCCTAGCCACAGCAATCAGTGAAGAAAAAGCAATAAAAGGAATCCAAATTGAAAAAGAAGAAGTAAAACTGTCACTGTTTGCAGATGACAGGATACTCTACAGAGAGAATCCTAAAGATGCCACCAGAAATCTACTAGAGCTAATCAATGAACTTGGTAAAGTTGCAGGACACAAAATGAATGCACAGAAATCTCTTGCATTCCTATACACTAATGATGAAAAATCTGAAAGACAAATTAAGGCAACACTCTCATGTACCACTGCAACCAAAAAATACAATACCTAGGAATAAACCTACCTAGGGAGACAAAGACCTGTATGCAGAACACTGTAAGACACTGATGAAAGCAATTAAAGATGATAGCAACAGATGGAGAGATATACCATGTTCTTGGATTGGAAGCATCAATATTGTGAAAATGACTCTACTACCCAAAGCAATCTACAGATTCAATGCAATCCCTATCAAATTACCAATGGCATTTTTTAGAGAACTAGAACAAAAATGCTTAAAATTTGTGTGGAGACACAAAAGACCCCGAATAGCCAAAGCAGTCTTGAGGGAAAAAAACGGAGCTGGAGGAATCAGACTCCCTAACTTCAGCCTATACTACAAAGCCACAGTAATCAAGACAATATGGTACTGGCACAAAAACAGAAATATAGGTCAATGGAACAGAATAGAAAGCCCAGAGATAAACCCACACACCTATGGTCAACTAATCTATGACAAAGGAGGCAAGGATATACCGTGGAGAAAAGAGAGTCTCTTCAATAAGTGGTGATGGGAAAACTGGACAGCTACATGTAAAAGAATGAAATTAGAACACTCCCTAATGCCATACACAAAAATAAACTCAAAATGGATTAGGGACCTAAATGTAAGACCAGACACTCTAAAATTCTTAGAGGAAAACATAGGAAGAACACTCTTTGACATAAATCACAGCAAGATATTTTTTGATCCACTTCCTAGAGTAATGGAAATAAATACAAAAATAAACAAATGGGACTTAATGAAACTTCAAAGCTTTTGCACAGCAAAGGAAACCATAAACAGGATGAAAATACAACCTTCAGACTGGGGGAAAATATTTGCAAAGGAAGCAACTGACAAATGATTAATATCCAAAATATATAAAGAGCTCATGCAGCTCAATATTAAAAAAACAAACAACCCAATCCAAAAATGTGCAGAATACCAAAATAGACGTTTCTCCAAAGAAGATATACCGCTGGCCAAGAAGCACATGAAAAGCTGCTCAACATCATTAATTATTAGAGAAATGCAAATCAAAACTGCAATGAGGTATCACCTCACACCAGTTAGAATGGGCATCATCAGAAAATCTACAAACAACAAATGCTGGAGAAGGTGTGGAGAAAAGGGGACCCTCTTGCACTGTTGGTGGGAATGTAAATTGATACAGCCACTATGGAGAACAGTATGGAGGTTCCTTAAAAAACTAAAAATAGAATTACCATAGGACCCAGCAATCCCACAACTGGGCATATACCCAGAGAAAACCATAATTCAAAAAGCCACATGTACCCCAATGTTCATTGCAGTACTATTTACAATAGCCAGATCATGGAAGCAACCTAAATACCCATTGACGGACGAATGGTTAAAGAGGAAGTGGTACATATATACAATGGAATATTACTCAGCCATAAAAAGGAACAAAATTGGGTCATTTGTAGAGACATGGATGCATCTAGAGACTGCCATACAGAGTGAAGTAAGTCAGAAAGAGAAGAACAAATATCCTATATTAACGCATATATGTGGAACCTAGAAAAATGGTAAAGATGAACCAGTTTGCAGAGCAGAAATTGAGACACACATGTAGAGAACAAACGTATGGACACCAAGGGGGGAAAGCGGCAGGGGGTGGGGGTGGTGGTATGATGAATTGAGAGATTGGGATTTACATGTATACACTGATGTGTATAAAATGGGTGACTAATAAGAAAAATATAAATAAATAAATAAACATTTTAAAAAAGGAGAGAGGAAAAAAAAACCATAGTCAATGCTTGGGGGCCTTTGTTCTCTTGTTCTCTGTTTACTGTCTTTCCCTCTGTAACCGATTCTAGGTACACAGTTTCAATCCTAGAAATGGTGCTCTAGAAAGGACACAGATTGTGTATGGTGAACCTAGGAGATTCTAGCAGGAAACTGTAAGCTCCATGAAGGCAAAGGTTGGGCCCAGTAACCTTCTAGAACTCTGTTAGGACCGTGTCTGTTTGTTTGTTCTTTATTCATCCATCCATCCATCCGTCCATTAATCCAAAGAAATATTTTGGGGGGCCTATCCCGTGCCATGCCCTCTTCCAGGCTCTGAGAATTCAGCAGAGAACAAGACAGACATGATCCTTCCCCCTGTTATGCTCTAGTGAGGGAGACAGAATAAACAAGTCAACAAATACATGCTCTAATATTTAAAGGAACTAATGACTCTCCTTCAAACCTGGTTTTGAAAAAACAATGAAAGTAACAGGTCCTGTAGGGATTATTAGTGCAAACAGCTACCTTGACATGTAGCTGACACATTAATGAGCATCTTTTTCTTGAACTGAACACAATTTTGCTGAAATATTCCTTTCAGTTATTCTCCCATTTCAGAGCTTTCCTGAGAAAGTGACATGTCTTTTTCAGGTACATGGATGAGGCTGAATTATTCCTACATACCTTTTTTTTTTTTTTGGCCGTACCACGCGGCTTGCAGGATCTTAGTTCCCTGACCAGAGATCAAACCCAGGCCTCCAGCAGTGGAAGCACAGAGTCCTAACCACTGGACTGCCAGGCAATTCCCCACATACCTTTTTTTAAATAATTGAAATATATTTGACATAGAATATTATATAATTTCCACATATCTTTGAATATCAGCCGGTCCCAATTTGAGTATTATTTAAAGTGGCTGCCGATATCTGGGGGAAAAATGTTTTTTTACAAAGAAATTATCTAGAAATAATTACACTGATGCATCGTGCTGTTGCCTCCCCTACCCCTGGAGCTTCACTTATAACTGAAGAAGAATATTTTATAGCAAGGCATATATGAACCAGAGGCTCCATCGGTTTGAACTCAAATCGAGTTTCATCCACTGACATTTTAGTTTCTTAAGTATTCTACTGCCTGCAGAGCATTCCACCAGAAGTGTAAGCCACATGGCAGGTTGATTTATGGTTCTGATTACTTTATGTGTTTTCCCTGGTCCCCGAAGGTGTGTGCATAATGATTTGCTCTCAGAGATCTTTGATCTGCTACAGTATCACTAGAAAATTCTTACCTCCATGTGCTCTTATACGCCTGTGGTAATTAGAAGCCAAATTATCATCCTGAAACAATCACTCCTCCTAGCACTCTTAACTTTCTTATGATTCAGTGCCCATTTTATTACACAGCTTAACAGACATTAAACATCTTGGAATTTATGCCATTACAAACAATATGGATATTTACTTTGATAGTAAAAGTATCAAAGAGGTTTGAAGAGTCTTTGGAGTTTTCCAGCAATCCAAAATCCTAAAACTCTGACACTCAGATTGAAATATTTTAAATCTGTCAAAACCACTGGAATCTTAGAGGGGAACGTATGTTTTCCCTCCCGGAAGTTTGTCTCTGTGTGTTCTATCTCTGGTATCATGCAAATAAAAGCATTAAGCTGAGAAGAGCTTACAAACACTTTCAGTGTTCCAAGGACCTTTTATGGAAAAGTTGTAGTTCCCCCCAACAGAGAAAAGTAAGATGTGAAAGAATTTTTTTACTCAAAGTTTCCAAAGCACAAACATGCAAAAGTATAGCCTTGGGGAGAGTGGGGGTCAGAGTGGCCTGTGTCCCCGCAACTTCCAGCATAGACCTCCCCCCAATAATGTCTCATGTGCCCCAGGGAAAAAGTAAGTGTAACTGCCCCAAATGTCCTAGACTCTGAACCATGATGGTGTATGAAACGAGTCAGAAAACTTGTGAGACCTTGACGTATCTGTTAACTCTACCAGAGTAATAATGACAAGATTTCCAAGGACACAAACCAAGACCAAAGGCTGTGAGCGCCATCTGGTGGCCATATCAGCACGCCCGAACTCCATTAACTGGGCATGCCCACCACCTCCCCCCAATCTTTTTTTTTTTTTTTTTTTTAGAGTGATGCCCGCAACCTGGTCTGATGATAAACAGGGAAATTCCTGTATTTCTTCTTTTGGAGGGATTATTTTTATTTAAGACACTGAGTCTCTATTTATTCTTATAACAGTTATTTTTAATTTAATGCACGTTTTTAAGTTTAAAAAGGGAGCTGCTTCTACGAAAAATGCTAAGAAATTATAGTGGGGCTAGCCAAGAGACATGGGAAAAATGGTGAAAGTGGTATATGAATAACTGAAGTTTAGGAACTCTCTTCGGGTGGGGTTGCCAGATAAAGTAAGGACACCCAGTTAAATTTGAATTTTAGAATTTCGTTTTAGTGTGTGTCCCAAATATTGCATGGGACACACTTGCACTAAAATATTATTCATTATCTGAAATCCTATTTTAAGTGAACATCCTTTTTTCCTCCCCTAAATCTGGCAACCTTACCTTAGGAGAACAAAGAAATTGCACCCAGGACTTGGCTGGTTGCACAGTGGTTAGGGATCCGCCTGCCAGTGCAGGGGACACGGGATCGAGCCCTGGTCCGGGAAGATCCCACATACCGTGGAGCATGTAAGCCTGTGCGCCACAACTACTGAGCGCTCTTGCCACAACTACTGAAGCCCGTGTGCTTAGAGCCCAGGCTCTGCAACAAGAGAAGGCGCCACAATAAGCCTATGCACCGCAACAAAGACCTAACACACCAAAAATAAATAAATAAATAAAATTTATTTTTAAAAAAAGAAAAGAAATTGCATCCTTCTCCTTATCACTTCCATTTTGATCTATCAAAACAAGCTAGTGGGGCTTCCCTGGTGGTGCAGTGGTTGACAGTCCGCCTGCCGATGCAGGGGACGCAGGTTCGTGCCCCGGTCTGGGAAGATCCCACATGCTGCGGAGCGGCTGGGCCCGTGGGCCATGGCCACTGAGCCTGCACTTCCGGAGCGTGTGCTCCACAACGGAAGAGGCCACAACAGTGAGAAGCCCGCGTACAGCGAAAAAAAAAAAAAAAAAAAACAAGCTAGCTCTTGTCCTGTCTATGGATTGCTTGACATGTATGCCCCAATAAACGTGTCCCTGTGAAGTACTGAGGCCTGACATCTGAAAAATCACAGGGCAAAGGCCCACAGTGCACCTTGAGGTGGGAATGTCCGGGCCACTCAGAACAAGCAGTCTGGCCACATCAAACCGAGAGGGAGGGGGTTCTGGGCCCAGCTCTCTTTCCCGGCCTCTCGGGTACCTGCTCTGTGGAGGCCGAGGCCTGGCAGCTACTTTCGGGCCCTTACCAACGTTGCATTTGATGGAGAGCCTTCCACACCCCACGTGTAGACCTAGACCCCTAGAGGGGGGCCCGCCCTTGAGGGGGCTCTGAGCCATGGACTTAGAGGGTGCTCACAGCAGCCATAGATAGAGCCGGCCTGTGGTGCTCCCACCCACGATTCCTGTATTTCCTTTATTTTTTTTTATTATTTTTTTTTGTGGTACACATGCCTCTCACTGTTGTGGCCCCTCCCATTGCGGAGCACAGGCTCCGGATGCGCAGGCTCGGCGGCCATGGCCCACAGACCCAGCCGCACCGCGGCATGTGGGATCTTCCCGGACTGGGTCACGAACCCGCGTCACCTGCATCGGCAGGCGGACTGTCACCCACCTCGTCACCAGGGAAGCCCCTGTATTTCCTCTTAATAACAACCACACTGGCGTTTAAGTGAGCCTGGCAAGGCTTACAAATGCACACATAAAGATTACCAACTACATTCTCCAGAGACGGACGAGGGAAGTTGAAGCTAAAACACACCGTGAGGGCTTCCCTGGTGGCGCAGTGGTTGAGAGTCCACCGGCCGATGCAGGGGACATGGGTTCGTGCCCCGGTCCGGAAAGATACCACATGCTGCGGAGTGGCTGGGCCCCTGAGCCATGGTCGCTAAGCCTGCGTGACTGGAGCCAGTGCTCCGCAATGGGAGAGGCCACAACAGTGAGAGGCCCGCGTACCGCAAAAAAACCCCAAAATAAACCCAAAAGAAAAGAAAAAAAACACCCCGTGGGTAGTCAGAGGAGAGGACCGTCATAGCTCATCCCCCTGTGCCGTGTGCCAGGCATGATCTGAGCACTTGTACACATGCTAACTTATTAAAATACTTCTAACAATCCTATCAGGTTGGGACTACCATCACCCCGCGTGCAGACTGAACAAAAGGAAACAGAATATGGTGTCCTCCTTGTGTTCACAAAGCCCGTTAACTGGCAGAGGCAGGACTTGAAGGCCACAGTCCGGCTCCCGAGTCCATGCCATGCTTTACAGCCTCCAACTTCTCAAACTCATTCCTAGAGCCACCTGGGAAGGAGGAACCAGGCAACTAAAGACTGGGTTTGAATCAGACTCCACATCTGACCAGCCACGTGATCCCAAGCAGGGGGCCTCGCCTCTCTGAGTCTCAACCTGGCTCCCTTGCAAAATGGGCACATTAATGGGAACGTCAGCCTTCAGCAACGCTGTGACGAGTATCAGTGTAGCATGTGTGAACGGGCTCTGTAAACTCTGGAGTGTTCTGTGAGGTATAAACTACCCTCTATTCTCATTAGAGGGAATTCATTTCATAACCTGCTCCCGGCTCTTGAACTTTGCTGTGCATCCAGTCAGTGCTGGATGATCTGGAACCAACAGCTGGTCTATTTATGGCTGAAAACCCACAGGTCATAGGAAGACAGCAGCACCGGAGCCCCTGGGTGGCCACAAAGATAAGGTTCGTGTCTTGAGGACTGATGACATGGTGGTCACTGAAGGAACAGGCCCCTCCTGCCCCTTCCACTAGTGACAACTGAAAACCTTGGTTTCCCCAACACCCCGATCCAAGATCAACCCGACTCTTTGCCCAACGTTGGAGAAGTACCGGCGTGTCCTGCAGGCCTGGCTGGCCCCCTCTGACTGTGTGTTGCCTCCTTCCACAGATCAGTGCCCTACAGCAAGGCTACAACCAGGTGCTGAGCCAGACCCTGGAAATCACCTCCCTGAAGCACGAGGCCGAGAACTTAAGGAGGGAGGCCGCCATCACGTCAGGTGAGGCCCTTCTGCCTTCAGGCCCCAGAGCTTCTGCCCTCCCCCTGCAGACATCACCAGTCAACCAGCACACCTGTGCCCGTGACCTGGGTGCAGCCTCAGGGATCACCCGTGTCGGTGCATTAGAGTTCTCCCTCAGTGGAGGTTTCTTGCCACCCAGTTCCGAGGGCAGGGCCTGGTAAATATTTGAGAGAATGGTATCTCTTGGCTACAAGGTCTCCTGAGCACTGGCCCCACCAGGGAGAACACAGGTCGCCTTGTGGCTTGGGTGGTTCCACAAAGCAGCCTGAGTGCAAACTAGAGCGTGGACAAAATGGGGTCACTCCTTTAAGGCACCCATGGTCTCACCCATTTCAGCCGAGTGCACTTGGGCCCAAGGGAAACCATTTTCTAATTTGATCAGAGGTTGTTCCCTGATAAAGGGCTTGGGTTGGGAGAGGGGCAGCCAACGCACAGCTGTGGCTGAGCTTTGATTCCCTGGATTCCTTCATTGCTCCACATGTTTCTTGAGCTCCTACTAGGTGTCAGGCCCCGTTCCAGGCTCTGGGGAGGGAGAGCCAAGCAAGACAGTCAGATTCCTGTACTCACAGATTTGGGAGGGGGTGACAGACAATAAAAGTAAACGGATGAATAAACAAGCCCACTTCAGAGAGCAGTGGTGCTGTGGAGAAAATAAACTGTGTGTCGTGGTGGCCAGCGCTTCAAGGGAGGAGACCAAGGGGGACCAGCTTAGTGGGTGTGCAACCATGGAACTCAGGTGGGACTTGAACCCGTGGGCCGGGACTCAAACCCAGTCAGAACCCACTATCTTTTAATCGAGATCACTCATCTGGCCTCGGGACTTAATAAAGCTCAGGTTCTTTATGTCTCATCGCAGAAAGAATCCAGTGAGAGACAAAGTAAGAAGTGGATTTCTTTAGAGAGAAACACACTCCACAGACAGAGTGTGGGCCATCTCAGAAGGCTAGAGACCCCCAAATATGGGGCGGTTAGTTTTTATGGGCTGGGTAATTTTATAGGCTAATGAGTGGGAGGATTGGGACAACTCTAATATTTTGGGGAAGGGGCAGGGATTTCCAGGAATTGGGCCAACACCCACTTTTTTTTTTTTTTTTTTTTCTGTACGCGGGCCTCTCGCTGTTGTGGCCTCTCCCGTTGCGGAGCACAGGCTCTGGACGCGCAGGCTCAGTGGCCATGGCTCACGGGCCCAGCTGCTCCGTGGCATGTGGGATCTTCCCGGACCGGGGCACGAACCCGTGTCCCCTGCATCGGCAGGCGGACTCTCAACCACCGCGCCACCAGGGAAGCCCCACCACCCACTTTTTGACATTTATGGTCAGCCTCGGAACAGTCCTGGTGCTGGTGCGTGTGTCATTTTGCTCATGTATTACAATAAGCCTGTAATGAGGCTCCAGTTCCCCAGGAAGTCGAATCTTACGCCCCCTTGGACCTAGCCGATTCTAACCAGTTTATGTTGTATCCTCCACGGCTATGTCCTTCTTTTAGAGAGGACCTGTTTCAGGTGGGCAAGGACAATCCAAGGGCAAGCGAGTCTGCGTGGAGTGAACAGGGGATTGTGGGGCTGGGCAGGGTTGGGGGGTCTGGGTTTTTATTGCAAGGGTGTTGGGAATCCAGTGGAGTTTTTTAAGCAGAAACTGACATGTCTAGAGACCTGAAGAGGATGGGACCGCTCACAGAGGAGGGGAGGGAGAGAAGCAGGTGACAGGGAGGAGGCAGTGAGCCTCGGAGGGGCACATCAGTCTGAAAGCAGCCGGCGCGTAACAGGAAACATGCCCACAGCTGTAGAAGCCAGGCATAGCATTGAGTCGCACGTGAATCCCCATCTCTGTATGAATCTGTGCTTTTCTTCTGCCTCACTCTGCAACTTAATCACACCCACACCCACCCCCTGCTGCCCCCAGGTCTCTGCTTATGCTCCTCCCTCACTTGGGATGTCCTCAGATATTTTCTGAGCACCTCCCCCAGGCTAGGTGCTGTTCTGGGCACCAGGAATGGAAGGATGAACTCGCTGGTCCTCACCTTCCTCCCATATGTCAGCCAGTGAAACCTCATCCAAGCATCGAGCCTGTCTCAGATCCCTCCTTCTCCGATCACGGAGTCGGACAGACCTGGGTTGTGATAACGCTTGAGATGGGCTGGACCCACTCAAAGTGTGGCAAGCCCCAGAGGAATTCCAAGTAACTGAACTGTGTCCTGGAGGCAAAGCTCATTTTTAAACTGAAATTCTGGAGCATTTTGTGCTTTATTTCATAGACATTCTTGATTGATACCTACCACTAAAACTGGGCCTGATGTTCTTTCAAGAAAAGAACCGTAGGAGATAACCCAATACCACTGCATTTATGCACCCTTCTTGCCACTTTTATTCAAAGTGATACTACAATGCAAGAGGGAAGAGATATGGGGAGATATGTATATGCATAACTGATGCACTTGGTTATAAAGCAGAAACTAACACACCATTGTAAAGCAATTATACTCCAATAAAGATGTTAAAAAAATGATGCTACAGTAATGGAGTAGTTATCTATTGCTGCATAACAAGTTACCCCAAAATGTAATGGATAAAACCCCAACCAATATTTATTATCTCACCCAGTATCTGTAGTTCAGGAATTTGAGCGGGGGGTGACTTAGTTCTCACGAGTTGCAGTCAAGATGTCGGCTGGGGCATCAGTCATGTCATCTAAAGCCTCGGGGGGAGCCAGAGGATCACCCTTCCGAATGGCTGCTCATGTGGCTATTGGCTGGAGGCCTTAGTCCCTCAGCCCACATGCTTCTCTCTAGGGCTGCTTGAGTGTCCTCACGACACAGCAGTTGGATTCCCCTGGAGTGAGTGATTCGAGAGAGAGCAAAGAGGAGCCCACAGTGTCTTTTATGACACAGCCTGGGAGGAAACAGTCCGTCATTTCCACAGTATCATATTGGTTACCCATGGCATCCCTATTCAGGGTGGGAGGGGCTACACAGGGCATGAATTCTAGGTGGTAGGGATCACTGGGGCCATTTTGGAAGCTGGCTGCCGAGAAAAATAATAGGCGCCCTGTAACAAACATAATTTAGCCACTTTGTGTTCTTGGGACATACCGCATCATTTGACCCTTACAATAACTCTGTGTGGGACAGACAGTGGGAGGTGAAATAACTTGTCCAAGACCACCAAGCTAATAAGTGGTAGAGAGGGGTCCAAACTCAGAGGACTGTGAAACCAACCACCCCATCAATAGTGTCCAGCAGTGCCCTCTGCCACACGCCCGTCACCTGGCCTCTGGAGAATTCCTGGACCTTCCCTGTGCTGGGACTTTGTTCCCCAGGCCCATGGTGTGGCCTCTCCTCCCAGCTTTGCCTGGCCTGTGCCCACAAGGGGCCCCCAAAGGCTTCTCCTCTCGCTGGTGCTGACTGCCCCTCATTCTCACTGAAGCCTCAAACCCTGTTCCGTGGACTTCGCTCTCATTCCCATTCCTTCTCTGGGACCCTTGGAAAAAGCCTCCCCAATTGTAGGCAGGCAGTGGTGGTGGCCAGGACTTGGAAGGTCTTTTCCAAACATTGGCTGACAGCCACGGTGTTGCCAATAATCCTTCCTGCCTCTTTGACCTCCATGAGTCTTTTGGTTTGGTTTGGTTTGGTTCTTTTACAGAGATGGTGTCATCTTTGCAAAGAGACGTGTTAGTAAAGGATGGTCAAGTTCAACAACTACAACAGGAGGTGAATCAACTGAAAAGTGAGAACAAAGAAAAGGATCACCAGCTCGAAGCCCTCAGCTCCAGAGTGAGTGTCGGGTCATCAGCAAATTGTAGCTGCAAAAAGCAGACACAGTGGAGTCACATGACACACGGTGGTGAGATGAGGCCAGTGCCCAAGGACACAGGGAGGGTAGCTGCTGGGCAGGTGGCCAACTTCTCTGAAGCCTTTCAAAGGACAGCATGTATGTGGCTCAGAATAAGCATAATAGATTTTCAAATCAAGCAAACATTTTCTAACCCCTATTATAAATGAGTTTGTTTAATCCCAGCAACAAACCCACCTATGAGCATATACTGCCAGTACAAAGTTTAACATTAAACAGAATACGATCTCTCTGTGAGCAAGGATGACCAAACGGCTGCATCATGGTCCCAGCACCACTGGTTCTCATAATTGTCTTCAAAGCAGAATACCTGAAGATCCAGATGCAAACACGCAGACTCTCATTTCTTCCTTAGACTTTAGTGTGTAGATTGTCTCTATGGAAGATGAACGTGGTAGGCAAGCAAAGAGCTTTTTCCATGTAACTGACTCTTTGCAAATCTTGCCTTCAATGCTAACTTTAGAATCCTGACTCTAGAGGATAAGATTTCTCAGTATTTGTATGATGTGCCTGTTTCTGTGAGTCAAGGTAAAACCTCGAAGCTTTCATCTCAGGTGGCAACTCAGAGATTCCCAGAGGCTACCTGATAGCTAGGTCTGCATGGGGGTGGGGTGAGAACAGATCTTGAGGTTCCAAGGAAAAGGCAAAATAAGTAATACCTAGTACATAGTACCATACCCAGTTTGGAGCTGGTGAAAGGCACTGCACGAGCTTTGGGATCAGACAGACCAGGGTCCAATCCCAGAGCTTTCTTTCATTGTAAATTATTTGGCCTCCATTTCCCCATTTGTGAAATGGGGATGACAAAATCGTTTTCTGAGAAGTGGGAGGCTGGTTTTAGTTGTGCTCTTCTGCCTCTGCCCTGGGTCGGCTGCCTGGCCAAGCCCTCTGCATTCGTATCTCCCAAGCAGAGTGTCTTCCCAGGCATGTGCTATAGCTGTTTTATGTGGGGTGTGTGTGTGTGTGTGTGTGTGTGTGTGTGTGTGTGTGTTGGGGACGGGAAGGGGATGCAGAGGTGGTGCTAAGTAGAAGGAATCTGCAAAGACAACAACTGCTTGGCTCTTCTACCTCCTGAAGTGCATTTGGATGATTTATGTCCCCGTTTCCCCTTCCTTGTTGACCTCGGAATGAGGTCCCTTCTCCCCTAGACTGTGCTGGCCAGTAGCACAAGGGCTCGTCACCACCAAGGGTACTGCTCTTGTGAACATTTGAGATGCCTTTTTTTTTTAATGACATACACCATGTGTGTTAATTTTAGAAAAATATGTAGATGACATTGAGAAGAAAAAATAAAAAGAGAGGAGAGGAAATGCTACCTTGAGAAATCAGTGTTAATATTTTCATGTATGTTCTTCCAGTCTTATTTCTATATATTGCCTAGAAATCAATCAATCAATCATTTTATAGTGAATTTATTCTATGCACCTTTTTAAAATTTTTAAATACTTACTATTTTCCCGTGCTAATAAATCAGCGCTCTTATCATTCGTCTTAAATGCTACATACTTTCTCCTGGATGTACCCAGTGTTATAAAGTGGTCTGCTGTTCTAAACAACACTTGGGATGTTTCCTCATTTTTTTTTTTATTCCACGGTTACTGACAATTCTGTGAAGAGCATCCTTGAAACTACAGATTTACTTATTTCTCCAGTCATTGTCCTTAAGGTACATTCCTAAAGTGGGAATTGCTGGGTCAGAAGAAGGCACATCCATCCTTATGCACTTAATGCCTGTTGCCAAGCCACCCTCGGGCAAGACAGCTCCGTTTACCCCTCCACACCAGTCGGGGCAGTTGTGTCTTTGAGACTCAACCTGCACAAAAGCCCTAAGATGGACCCCAGCTCTCTGGCTCAGCCCCCTGCACCCTCACCGGTCACAGCGTGAAAACATCCCAATTCCTGCACCCTAAGTACCCAGACTCTACAAAGCTGGATTTCCCCTGAAGTGAAGTTTGCTGGCTCTTGAAGAGGAATTTAGACGCTCTATTCCTCAGAACTCATGAGAGGGGTGAACTGGGAATGACTGCAGGATCCCGTGCTCCCATCACACAAATGGTCTCGCCTCTCAGAATTCAGAGGTGTGATTGGGTTATACAGCAGGAAACACACCTGGGCGTGAACACAGGTACTTGGGACCCCCAGCCAAGCCCCCGTGGCCTTGTCCTTTTTCTCCACAGTGCTCAGTGCTGAAAGAAGAGTTACAGAAGGAAGATGCCCAGAAGGAGAAGTGGGAAGCCCAAGAGAAAGAGTTAAAACTCTGCAAAACCGTGCGTTGAACCTCCTGACCCCTAGGTGTCCACTGAAAGCCTAGATTGTGGCCTTGAGGGTTTTGGAGGGGTTCCTTGGCCCATTAGCTAGCACAAGCTCTGGGGCTTTCTGGGTGTTTGTCTGTTAATGTAGTCTCCTAATTCTTTGATTTGCTAGCCTCAAAGAGATGGGTGAAAAGACCATGGAAAACACACTCTCCCCAGATTTTCTGGGCAGTTTGCTCAAGGCCCCTCATCAGGTTTCCCCTGGGGACAGGGATGGGAGGTGGCCACCATATGCTGCTAGAAATTCACCGTGGTCCCTACCCCTGGACTTGTGATGCCCAGACTTTCATGATCCACTGTCACAAGTTTTATCACAGCCCTGAGCACTGTTATTAACACAACTCTTCTTGAAGTATTTTTGCTTAAATACATTCAATTTTACAACAATTCATAAAAACAAAATAAAAAGCAAATGTATCACTGGCCTTCTATGGAAGGTGAACATAAAAATCAATACAGTGAAAAGATGACCACTCAATGTAAATATTCACCCCCTGTACAGGCCCGAACCCTCGTGCACATCACCAGGCATACGTTTTCCATCCGTTGGGAAGGACGGTGCCTGGGACGGGGGCAGGAGACGTGTGTTCTTCTCTCTGTCAGGAGCACACTTCTCTGCCTCAAATGAGATAAAAATGTCATTGTTCTTTTCTTCCAAACTGTGCCCATTGTGTCTTCCAAACAGCCCTTATTTAGATTGAACTCAAAAATGTGCCCCAAGGAAAGAGACTCTAATGAGTGGATAGGTATCTTATACTGTTTAATCCAGGATCCATGCTGATCTTCAAAAGAAACTCAAATTTTCCCTCACCCAGCCCTTTCATTGCATCCGTTGAAAGAAAGTCTACTTTGCCTCAAAGATGTGGAATTGTCCCCCAAGGGAAGGAATGAAGCGAATCCCAGACTAGGTTTCTGCCTTAATGAACCAGATGAAATGAGTTGTGAAGTTGACTTCCCTGTTGTTGGAACTCTTTCAGCAAATCCATGACATGGAAAAAGAAATGAGGAAGCTCAGGGTGGAGCTGAAAAGGAGCAGTACGGAGCAGAGCCTGATCTCTATGACGCTGCAGGAAAAGAACAGGGTATGGCAGGGACAGGTCAGCCTGGGAACCACTCTGGGACAAGCACTCCACCTGCATCATCTCTGTTCATCCTCACAATGACCCCATGCGGTCTATACTGGTATTAACCCCACTTTACAGTCGGGAAAACTGAGGCTCACAGAGGTGAAGGAAGTTATCCAAGTTCACTTGCATAAAGTAGTTGTGGCAGAACTTGAATCCAGGTCTGCCTGACTCCAAAGCTCCTGTGTGTAACCAGTACCCTAGACTGCCTTCAGATCTTAATTGTGAAATTATCTAAGAAAGAATTGATCCGTTAAATCAAGTTTGCCAATGATGTTGTTCCAACTTAAATTCTCATATTGATTTTTTTTGTCTTTTTGTTGCATCATTGAGAATGTTTTTAAAAATCTCAACATGTTTGTCATTTGTGTGTTTCTTCTTTTAATATGAACGATTTTTGCTTTATATATTTTGAGGCTGTGTTACTAGGTGCATATGAATTTAGAATCCTAATACTTCCTGTAGAGCAAAACTTTAGATCATCATGAAATGTCGCTTTTCATCTCTAGTAGTGTTTCTCCCTTAACGTCTCCTTTGTCATTCAGCTTCATCACTGGCTTTCTGTTGGTTAGAGTTTTCATACCATATCTTTTTCATATGTTCTCTGTCAATTTTTGTCTTAAGGTTTAGACATATGCCATTAAATAACGTATCATTTTTACAAAATCCAGTTTGACAATCTTTGACTTTTAGTCCATTTATATTATGTAATTACTCATGTACTGGGGTTTAAATCTACCTTCTTGCTCAATACCAGTTGTACCATCTGTGTTATGTTCCTTTCTCTCCTTTCTTGCCTCCTTCTGAGTGGATGGTTTTCTCTTATTCCACTTTCCCCCTCTATTAGCTTGGAAATATTTCACTTTTTTACTATTCTTTTAGTAATAGTAAGACAATAGCATTCATCCTTGACTCACCAAAATCACACATTAATTAAGTTTTTCACTCTTCTACTATTCTCTTTGTAGTCATCCTGAAGACTACAATATGCAATCTTTTTTTTTTTTTTTTTTTTTTTTTTTTTGCGGTACGCGGGCCTCTCACTGTTGTGGCCTTTCCTGTTGTGGAGCACAGGCTCCGGACGCACAGGCTCAGCGGCCATGGCTCATGGGCCAAGCTGCTCCGCGGAATGTGGGATCCTCCCAGACCGGAACACGAACCCATGTCCCCTGCATCGGCAGGCGGACTCTCAACCACTGCGCCACCAGGGAAGCCCTGCATTCTTAACTTACCAAGAGGCAATAGTAGTTGATAATTATGCCCTTCTCCTTGACAGTGCAATGAGTTTCAAACACCTTAACTTCACTTACCCCCTCCAGATTTATAAGCCATTGCTGTCATTTTCTAAACTCCTCTTCATACTTAAAACCCCACAAGACATTATTAGTGTTTTTCTATAGTCAGTATCATATCCACACATTACCCTTACTGTTGCTTGTCTTTTCTGCATCTCTGATCACCCACCTGGGTTCATTTTTCTTGTGTCTGAAAATACCCTTTAATGTTTTCCCTCATTGTGGCTCTGCTGATGACAAATTCTCACATGTGCCTGTGTGTCTGCCTGGAGATGTATATTTAACCTTCACTCTTAAAACACATTTGACTGCGTATTGAATTCTACAATGGCAATTCTTTTCTTTCAGCACATTAGATATGTCACTATTGTCTTGTGGCTCCTATTATTTCTATTTAGAAGTCATCTGTAAGCCTAACTGTTGTACCTTTGCATAATCTGTCTTTTTCTCCGGTTGCTTTTAAGATTGTCTTTTCCCTTGATTTCCAGCAGTTTTATTATGGTTTATCTAGGGGTGGATTCAGTTTTATTTACCTCGTTCAGAGTTCGTAGCTGCTTCTTGAATCCCTGGCTTGGTGTTTTGCCTTAGTTCAGGAGCTTGGGCTCTGTACCACACAGGCAGTGGGGAGCTACTATGGCTTCTGAACAAGTGACTGATGCAATGACCTTCGTGGACAGTAATCAGGGTGACAATGATAGTTACAATTTCTCACTTACTAGGTGTTCCCTTGAACATTTCATCTCTTCATCTTCACAACAGCACTGTGATCTAGAAATCATCCTCTCCATTTTACAGATGAGAAAGTCAAGGCTACTAGTTACTAGTAAAGTAACTAGCCCAATGGCACAGTCGGTTTTGTCTGACTGCAGGTTCCTCTGACTTCAGTTACCCTGGCGTAGCAAACAGCCACATGCTACTGTTTACACTGAAATTAATGAAAATTAAATAAAATTATTTATTCAGTTCCTCCGTCACACCAGCCCCATTTCGAGTGCTTGATCCCCAGATGTGGCTGGTGGCTGCCGTATTAGACAACACAGCCTCGCTCAGAGTACCTGTACCATTGCAGAAAGTTCTGTTGGACAGAGCTGCCTTACAGCTGGGTAACTCTCACAGTACCGTTAAGATTGCACTGGAAGAAACTAAACTTGAGGCAAGGAGGCCAGTTGTCACAGTCCAGCTTGCATGTGAGAGGGACTGGAGGACAGGCGTGAGACGACCGAGTGTGAGAGAGGGAGCAGGGCGGCCGCTGAAGGTGACTCTGAGGCTTGGGGCTGGGAACGGGGGCTGTTCATGCAGAACACAGACAGGGGCAGAGTCCAAGGCTGGACTTGGCTTTTGTAGCACATGAAACAGGCTGCTGACATAGAAGTCAGAGCATGTTTAGACCTGGGAGAAAACTAAGGCCCAGAGAGTTTAGATGACTTTTCCAAGGTAACGGAGCTGGGTAGAGGCTCTTCCACTGGACCACACTACTCAGAAGAAATCTCTTAAGGGCTTTTCTGGGTCTTTTATTAGATCCCTGTGATCCCCCTCTTCAGATCCCTAAAAAAACAGCCTGTGAATTTGTTTCAGCACAAACACTTTCCATTTATTTACGAGAGTTTGCCTCATTTCCTGTTAGTGCCAGGGCCCAGGGCTCAGCAGGTGCATCCAAGAATTGAGCAGCTGCGAGGCCTACACTGGCCAGCCAAGGGTAGCGTGGAGCACTCCCAAGCCTACCGTGCGTTGACTGTTACCCAAGCAAGGGGGGATAAGTAGGCAAGCTTCTCCACTTTAAATGCCTTCGTTTGCAGGCTGCAATTCTTAATAGACATTGCTTTAGCAAGCCTCCATAGAGGTTACCACCAGTGAGTGTGCTCAAAGTGGTAATGACAAACAGTTATGATAATAAACCCAATCATAACATTTCCAAGTACCCATCACGAGTTATTAGAAAGAGACTGTACGGCGGACATTCCCGTCCACCTTTCATAGGTTACAACAGTACTTAACACACTCACAGAGCCCTTAAGCACTATGCCAAACATTGAATCCCCACAATAACTCTATGCAGTGATACTAGTATCATCATCCCCATTTGACAGATGAGGGCACTGAGTCACGGAGCAGTGAAATAACTTTCCGAGTCTCGTACGGCTTGTTAGGGACCGAGCTGGGATGGGAGTGTGCGGTAGAACATAGTTGAGCCCCGGATGCAGAGCTCATCCCTTTCCCGTAGGGGGCAACTCCCTGTGAGTTTGCCTCCACCCTGTGCATGCCTGTGACCCCTGCTGCTGGGCTGCAGCTGTCCCTACCCCTCAGGGACTCCCCCACTGCCACTAGCACCCCCCAAGAAGAGTTTCCCCAGAGGGCATGATGATCACATTAGCAGCAAGCCCTCGGTTTCATCATCCTTTCAGGTTGAAGAGAAGCTTCGGGAGGATTCCAGAAGGAAATTGCTTCAACTGCAAGAAATGAGGAACAGAGCAAACCTCATTAAAGCCAATTTGAAAAGGGCAGTAGGTCAGGTAGGCGTGCTGCAGAGCCCCTTCACGGGCCTGTGCTCTCCACGGAATCCCACACCCAAGTGGCCGGCAGGGATGAATGAGGAGGAAGACGGCCTGCCTTAGTTCACCCGCTTATTTTCTATACGAAGAAGTGTCTAGAAAGAACTAGAGCTGAGATTCTATCTAGATCTAGAGTCTGAGCTCTTAACCACGATGCTCTACTACTTAGCTATTAGTTACTATGCTAAGCATCGTTTTTCTGTGTTTTGAAGAAAGTTTCGTGAACCTTTGTCCCGCCCCCAAAGGTAGTGGAAATGACTCCTGCGTTAGTCCTGTCCCCCATCAGCTGCAGTTCCCCTTCCCCTCATTTCAGATGAAGATCAACAGTTCTCAGGAAACTCGGCAGCATCTGGCAGAGAAGGAGAAGCTGACCGAGGAAAGGCTACAGCAAGAGGAGAAGGTGAAAGCTAGAGTCAAGCAGCTAATGGAAGAGAAATCGGTAAGGTGGTCCCCGTCCTTCTCTTTACTACTGGAAACTGATGAAATGGGCTTTCCTATGAGAAACAGAGGGTGCGTACTTAGATGGAGGAATCTCAGCAACTCCTTGTTGGGAGCTAAATTAATTAAAGAGGGTGAATGATGTAGGAGGAATTAACATGAAGCTTGAATCCTAAAACTCAGAGATCAACTTGAAGATCAACTTGAAGAGGCAAGCTTATTGAAATGTCTAGAAATGATACTTTGTTTATATACCGCAGCTGATTTTATTGATACAAATCCCAGTCGTTACTGCGGGTCCTGGTTTGTGTCTAAGTGTGTGCAAGACCAACCAATAGTATTTCAGTCTTTTGCTTTCTCTTCATGCATATCAGGGGAAACACATGGCCAAAACGGCTACTTACTTTTCCAGAAACCAGCCAATTACAGGATACTTTACAGTGGCACCTCTCAACTCAAAGCTGTCCACAGATCATATGGGGATGTTGTTGAAATGCAGATTCTGACTCAGCAGGTCTCGGGTCGGGGGAGCCTGGGATTCTGCATTTCTGAACAGCTCCCAGCTGGTACCGATAGCACAGCTCTGCAGACTACATTTTCAGCCACAAAGTCATAGAAGAAGGTTTACCCCAAGTTGGCCGATAAGAACCACCTGGGGCTTCCCTGGTGGCGCAGTGGTTGAGAGTCCGCCTGCCGATGCAAGGGACACCGGTTCATGCCTCGGTCCGGGAGGATCCCACATGCCGCGGAGCGGCTGGGCCTGTGAGCCATGGCCACTGAGCCTGCGTGTCCGGAGCCTGTGCTCCGCAACGGGAGAGGCCACAAGAGTGAGAGGCCCGAGTAACGCAAAAAAAAAAAAAAAAAAAAAAAAAAGGCCGCTCCAGGGACTTCCCTGGCGGTCCAGTTGTTAAGACTCTGTGCTTCCGCTGCAGGGGGCACGGTTTCGATCCCTGGTCAGGGAACTAAGATCCCGCATGCCGCATGGTGCCGGCAAAAAAAAAAAAGCCCCTCCAGGAGCAAATTGATGTGATTGTTCAGAGATGAGACCAGAATGACAACAAGTGGAAACCCCAGCTTAGAAGAGCATTAGAAGAACAAGAGAAAGAAAACGTGGGGAGGGAACACAGGGGGGATCTCTTATGTACAGTGATGCTAAGTGGGTAGGAAAGTTGGAAATCTTCCTAGATGTGACTTTGTATTCGAAATGAAATTTTTAAATTCCTTCTCTGCTGAAGCCCTGTAATGATATTTTCCAAGGTACTGAGTAAGTGACAGGGTTGCTGCTAATCCATGATTTGTTCATGTTTCTTCAAATACAAGAGAGGGAGGTTGTGATCACTGATAAAGCTGCTGTCCTCACCATTCTGGCCGCAGGAGCAGTCCTTCAGTGATCTAGGGGCCAAGTGCAAAGCGTCCCGACATGAGGAAGTCATTCAGTGTCAGAAAAAGGCTTTATCTGAGCTTCGTGCACGAATTAAAGAACTTGAGAAGGCCTGCTTGTCAAGTAAGTTTCCTCCTGCCTAGTCACCCCCTCTGTGCTGAGAACCGTGGACCCCAGACTTGAGGGTTCACTTTAGGGACTAACCAATTTGCCAGGACCACCATCTTCTATCCCCATCATTTCATAACTAAAAAAACAGAGTTATAAAAAAAGATGGGCAGGAAAAAAAAATAGATGGGTAGGCATGAGCTCAGGGTCAAGAGCAGGCCTTGATATTAAATAAACAGGATTTCATGAAAAACTCAGAACCTTGTCCCTCTTTTTCTTATTTCACTGTGGCCCAGTGAAAACTTTTTCATAGACTGATGCTGTGCAAGGACCAACCTTGCGGAACTTCCCAAGATAAATACCCTGTTTAGAGGGAATAGGGCTTTCAAGAAGCCAAGCTTGCTGCTGGGTGGAGCCCTGGGCTAGGACACAGAAGCCTGGGTTCAAGTCCATCCTCACACCTGTGGCCGAAGGTTCCCCCTCAGTGCCCCCGCCCTGGGAGGCTGCAGCCTCATATGAGCTGTGTGGCCTTGGACAAGTCATTTCACCTCTCTGGGCCTCGATGCCTCACCTGCCAAGGGAGGATGGTGAGCTAATTAGTACTGGCCTGTGGTAAGGGTCCAGTAAATAGCAGCTGTGACTTTTACATGCAGTAACTTCTTCCTGAGCCTTTCTTTTGAGTGTAAACTTTTTCTTTTATAGATCACAAGGACCACATGGATGGATCATTTCTAGACTTAAAGACCCTCGGGATGGAAAAAAATGTTCGGAAAATATTGGACGTAAAACCTGACTTGCCAACTTTTTCAAGAGTAGAGATCGGAACGGTAACCAAAGAAACTTTGTCTCTGCATTGACTGACACGTGGGGAGGGTGGGCATGAGGACAGACACGAGCCGTGTGCCCTGGCACCACTGTATACATCATTGGTTCGAGGCCAGGTCCTCCCTGATGGGCTGGCACCTGTATGGACTGGTCGGTGCCTGGCCGTAATAGTGATCCAATGTTTGAATAGAAAGGCGGCTTCCCATCATGTACAGCATGATATAGCATTGCACTGATGCTGGCCAGGTCAATCTCTGGGCCCTCCTTTTCACATCACATGTTATATTCTGCAGAAAATATCCAACAAGCTAATGTACAACATTATGTCATGAGCTTGCCTAACATTTGCTTTTTGCTATAAACTGAAAAACATGAACACATAAAGGGCAGCAGAAGGGAGCCATGATGATTAAGAAGACACAAGTTCTAGAATCAGAGACCTGTGTCCTAATCCCAGCTCTGCAAGCTCTGTGACCTTGGGCAGGCTCCTAACCTTTCTGGGACTTCATTTCCCAGCTGTAAAATGATGATGGAAAAATTAAAGGAGATCATCATGTAAAGTGATTATCCCAGTGCCTAGCTCATAGCGAGCACTTTAATAGATGATAGTTATTATTGTCAAACAGTATTTAAAGAGTATTATCCAAGAAAACCTTCCTTTCTTAGGGAGCATAGTTTGTGTTTTCCAGGATTTTCAGAAGTAATTTGATTGTTAGGTTGAAGGTGCCGTGTATCCTAAATGGATGTTTGATCGGGTGTTTGACTGACACATGACAATGGACAGCTCAGGTCAGCGTGGCTTGCTGCGGCAGCTAGTCTAAACCAGCTTTTGGAAAACATAATAAAGCCATCCTATCTGTACCAGCATTTTCTCCTACAATTTTTCTAGACATTTGCTCACACGTCTAGAGATGTGAGTCTTCAGAAACGTGTTGGTTTTCCTGATAAAATCGAACCTTCCTTCTCTGAGGTTGGGAGTAGAGGGCCTGTCTCCAGGTGGGGAGCTCAGCTGGATCTCACGTCCTGATGGTCCTGCTTCCAAGATTGACCTTCCCCTTGGCAACAAGCCCTCATCCCACCACTGACACCACAGAGCAGGAAACCTCCCAACTCTCAATCCTCCAAGGTTGGCAGTAATTAAACGAAAGAGCAGGAGGAAGAATAGCTGACATCTGTGAACTGCTTACTGTGTGCCAGGCGTTGAGCTCAGCCGGCTCCATGCCTTATGTCATTTAACCATCGTAGCAGCCTTGTGTCATAGTTACTATTATTGTCCCCATTTAACAGATAAGAAAAAGTAAGGCTTCAGGAGGTCAAGTACCTCACCCAAGGTCACAGAATAATGATTGAAGACACACCAGGGGTGTGTCCCTGGTGGTGTGTCTGCTAGCCTGCAGAGACCAGGTGGGGACTGTGTGGTTGGATCCTGTAGCCCAGGCTCTTCCTTAGTGACCCTCCCCTCAGGAAAAGAGGGGGCGTCTGGAGAGGTACAGAGGATGCAGCTCAGGGTAGCTGAAGACACTGAACAGCATCTCAGGTTCTTTTTGCAGCAGATCTGCCCGGTTTATTGTCATCTTCAGATACCCTCTTTTATTCTCATCTCCATAGGTACATAGACAAATATGTCCACTCTTATCTATCACAGTCACTTTGGGGCATTTATATTTTTGTAGTTGTTTTGTTTTTAATCTCAGAGGGTTTCAGGGTAGTGCCAACAAATGCTAGGGCTAAGAGGTGCTCATGGCAAGCATTAAAAGCCAATTTATTTTTTAAGGAGGCTTGTTATGGTTATTTGTAGTCGTTCAGATCAGGTCCCCTATTCAGTCTGGTGGCCTTTCCATGCAGTCAGTTGGGCTTCCAGCAGCCAGCTGGCTGGTTGGGGTCTTAGGGAGATGCAGCTGCAAACACTATCTGCATTGTCTCTGGAAAGGTTCTGAAGGGATGCCCACCCACCAGGTTCCAGAGCTAGGAGAAGGTTGGGCCGAATTTTGTGAGGGTATGGTTTCTGCTGCACAGAAATGAGATTCCTTTAGTAAAAAGGAGGGAGGCCATTTTCCACTTAACCTTCATTCGTTCATTCAACAAACATGACCACTATGCACCACTCGGTGACAGGTGCCATGCTGGGCACAAGGAGGGAGATAGTGAGCAAAAGCCACATGGTCTCCATTTTTCTGGAGCTTGTCTTCTCAACATCAGCGGTACTGATTTTTTGAGCCAGGTAACTCTTTGTTTGGGAGACTGCCCTATGCATCATGGGGTGTTTAGCAGCATCCTTGTCCTCTACCCACTAGACGCCAGCAGCAATTATGACACCCACAAATGTGTCCAGGCATTGCTAAATGTCCTGGAGGGGGTAGGGTGGCCAGAGTCACCCCCGGTTGAGAACCACTGGCCTAAAGGGAAGACAGACGAGACGGTGGCCAAAGAACGGCACAAGTGATGCATCATTTCAAAGGCAGTTGTGCTCTGAAGGGGTAGGAGCACAGTCATAAAGAAAGCAGTTCACAGAGTCAGAGTGGATTTAAAACCAACTCTCTTGGCGTGGACATATATACACACACACGCTACCAAAGGTAAAATAGATAGCTAGTGGGAAGCAGCTTCATCGCACAGGGAGAGCAGGTCGTTGCTGTGTGTCTACCTAGAGGGGTGGGATAGGGAGGGTGGGAGGGAGATGCAAGAGGCAGGGGATATGGTGATATATGGATACGTATAGCTGATTCACTTTTTGATACAGCAGAAACTAACACACCATTGTAATGCAATTATACTCCAATATAGATGTTAAAAAAATTAACTCGCTCAAATTATTCTTTAGTAACTTTCCAGTTCTTCCATTATTCTTTGGGTTATTATTCTGGATGTAGAAAATCATAATGGAATGCCAAGAGAGTTTTTCTTCTTTTTTTAATTTCAGCCTCAAAATGGCTTTTCCAGCCCAGGGTCCATCATGGTCTCTGAGAAGTTAGGGAAAATGGATGTGGCTGACGCTTTAGATCTCAGTGAAAACCTGGTAGGTATACCCAGCATCAGTCCCCTCCTGTCCAAACCTGTGTGCCCTGCAGATAGTTTAAACATCAACTCCACATACATGTTTAGTTGTTACAGTAGCTCCACGAGACCCATCTCCTATCCCAGCATGGGCTGGAAATTGCAGAGCCCAATTCCTTGGAAGACTGGGTAGTAAGAATGAATGTTTATGTCTGTTGTCATTCCCCCTCCCCCACCCCAATTCTCAAAAAGGCATAGTGTAAATGGATGCGGGGGAAAATGAAAGTCGTACTAAAAACCCCAAATGCACTCATTTGCAAAGCATGTGTTTCTTCTCTGCAACTGCAGAAAATGAATGAAACAGAGTTAGATGTTTGCCTCCTCAAAGTGGCCACCAGCGGTCTTGGGCCAGGCCTCTTACCTGAGAAATGCTTTCTCGTAGTACATGGATATGAGCAAAACCCTCGGGACTTTGATGAACATCAAAGATATGTCAGGTCACGTGTCCATGAAACACCTCTCCCCAAAAGAGAGGGAGAGAGTCTACCAGCTTCGACAAAGAGACCTGTACCTGGTGTTTGATAAGATCACCCTACTCAAGAACCAGCTGCAGAGAAAAGAAGAGCTTTTGAGACGATACGAGGAGGACATTGAACAGCTCAAGTATGGCCCGTGTCCCCGGCAAAAGGCCCAGGCCTCCATTCTCCAGGCTAAACCTCGGTGCAGCTGCAGACCCGTAGGGACCAGGACAAGAGGACAGAGGCCTGGGTGTGGAGGGGGGAGGCGGTATGGTGACTCAGGGCCTTATGGACCCAAGTCTCTGGGCAAGAAAGCAGCAGTTAAAGTACCCTACTGTTAAGGAATAAGGTGCACCTTTTATAAATGTGTCTGATGTTTCACCATGTGTGTGCTTTTCGTAATTCCACCCTATTTTCAGTGGTATCCGTTCCCCCACCCTCTCTGGGAAATTGGGAGGGGCTGGTAGCATAACCGTTGCCCCCTTCATGCTGCACGTCCACAGCCAATGGGCTATTTATTCTGCCCTCCAGTCCCCACATCTTCAGCCTTCCCCCCACTTGTAAGGAAACCGCGAAGCCAGGCATATATGGAAGTGTTCTGAGGATCTCCCAGGTCGGGAGCATTGGTGGTGAGTGAGAAAGCTGAGGAGAAAAGAGACTTTGTCTCTCCCGTGTGCTCAGGCAGAGCAAAGTGTCGGTTCAGATGTACCAGTCACAGGTGGCAAAGCTGAAGGACGACATCTCCAAAGAGGCCGAAGAAAAGGCGCTGCTGAAGGAGGCCCTGGCGCACATGGAAGAGCGGCTGCACCAGGAGAAGAGGGTCACCAGGGCGATCAGGCAGCAGAAGGTGAGAGGTCCCTGCTCGGAGCAGAGCCTCTGAGGCTGCCCCTCAGCTCCCTTTAGAAACAGCCAACTGAGGTCCCAGTGGAATCCAGGCAGCACAGAATGCTTTCGCTCATTGCAAAGGAAGGTGGCAGAATAGCTTTAGCGTTAGGCAGACTTAGGTTTAGACTCTTGTTCTGCCATTTACTGTGTGACTTCAGGCAGCTTTTATTTTTTTACCATCTTTATTGGAGTATAATTGCTTTACAGTGTTGTGTTCATTTCTGCTGTATAACAAAGTGAATCAGCTATATGCATATGTATATCCTCAGATCCCTCCCTCTTGTGTCTCCCTCCCACCCTCCTTATCCCACCCATCTAGGTGGTCACAAGGCACTGAGCTGATCTCCCTGTGCTATGCAGCTCTTTCCCACTAGCTATCTATTTTATGTTTCGTAGTGTATATATGTCCATGCCACTCTCTCACTTCGTCTCAGCTTACCCTTCCCCCTCCCCATGTCCTCAAGTCCATTCTCTACCTCTGTGTCTTTATTCCTGGCTGCCCCTAGGTTCATCAGAACCTTGTTTTTTTATTTTTTTTTTAGATTCCATATATATGTGTTAGATTAACCTCTCTGAGACTCATAGTCTAGCTTGCCTCTATTTTTTTAAACTTTCTTTTTCTTTAATTTTTATTTTATATTGGAGTATAGTTGATTTGCAGAGTTGTGTTAGTTTCAGGTGTACAGCAAAGTGATTCAGTTATACATATACATATATCTATTCTTTTTCAGATTCTTTTCCCATATAAGTTATTACAGAATATTGAGTAGAGTTCCCTGTGCTATACAGTAGGTCCTTGTTGATTACATATTTTATGTATAATAGTGTGCATATGTTAATCCCAAACTCCTAATTTGTCCCTCCCCAACACATTTCCACTTTGGTAACCATAAGTTTGTTTTCAAAGTCTGTGAGTCTGTTTCTGTTTTGTAAATAAGCACATTTGTATCATTTTGTTTAGATTCCATATATAAGTGATATCAAATGATATTTGTCTTTGTCTGACTTACTTCACATAGTATGATAGTCTCTAGGTCCATCCATGTTGCTGCAAATGGCATTACTTCATTCTTTTTTATGGCAGAGTAGTATTCCACTGTATATTTGTACCACATCTTCTTTATCCACTCCTCCATCGACATTTAGGCTGCTTCCATGTCCTGGCTGTTGTGAACAGTGCTTTCTGAGACTCATAGTCTAGCTCGTCTGTATTTTTTTAACTTTTGATAATTCGTGTATTTTATTTTGTTCTTTCTATCCAGATAACTATTTTTTCCACCAGTTTTATTGAGACATAATTGACACACAGCACTGTACTGAGTTTAAGGGTGTCCAGTGTCATGATCTGACTTCCCTGCCTCCTGCAATGATGACCACAATCAGTTGAGTGAACAGCCCGAGTGTTTTCAAAGGCGGCGATTCTGACTGTCATTGTTCTGCCAGGTGCCAGGGATACACCGAGGAATAAGCTCTCTGAGAATAAAGATCTGGGTTTGCTCTTCTGAGTAGCCAGAATAGTACTCCAGTCTTTCTGACATGGGGCTGTGTATTTGTATACGCATGCTTGCGTGTATGTGTGTACATGTGAGTATGTGCTGTGTGTTGGCATGTGTGTGTATTTGTATGTGTGTGTTTGTTGCCTGCATGAGCTCTAAGGAGGCCAAGGTCATAGAAGGTGTCCTTCTCCTCAACCAGGAGGTGATGGTCAGATAGTTCCTTGCAGAAGCCTGCCCCCCATCCTGCGAACCTTCCAGGCAATAGGTTTCCAGACAGCAGTCTCTCTGGCTTAGAGCCCCAAAAATGAAAAAGTGGCTGTCCTGCTCTGAGGGAGCCTGGATGCAGTGTTTCCAGTGCTCACTGCTGTGAATTAAACATCACAGACCTTAGTCTGCATATGTCATGGGGCTACCTCAGGCAGAGGACAGTTTCCTTTCACACCAAGCAATGCCAGGGAGAGCTGGGCCAGTGACAGAGTTGTGACTTTCCCTTTGATGTGCCCTCTGGAGAGCTCACCCCTCCCCGAAGTGCCCCCACCCGCCCCAAGGGCTTGGCAGACTAGGCCCCAAAGCAGAGACACCAGACCACAGAATGGGACAGCGAAGGGCCCAAAAAAGGCCACTGTCATGTACTGAAAGCCTGAGGATTTACATAATCAGGCTTCACATGCTTTATTCCTGGGCTGCCTCATTCACACACAAGGCAAGGGACATGCCTGCCTGTTTGGCGCTAGATATCCCTCAGCTGAGAAGGGTCTGAAATGGCCAAGTTGAACCTGTGTCAGGGTCCCCAGAAGAGCTACAACTAGTAGCTTTCAAATTCGTGGAATGCACAACTGGGGGAAAGACTTACCAAGAGGCAGGCACCTGCTCCACACCGCACATGCTTCATCTCTCCCATCAACCCGCAAGGGATGCTGGCAAGTGTCGTCCCCTTAGAGAGAGGGGAAAGCTGATTTGACAGAGGGTACCCTTCCCTGGCTACTAAGTGGCAGAAACAGGATTTCCTCCCCACCTGCTGCCCTCCCCCGCCCAGGTTCACTTTTCCACACCCCTTCCTTCTGTGTCTCCCTTACCAGGGTGGCCCCCTTGGATACCTCGCACCATTGCTCCTGGGGGTTTCACTCCAGGACTCAGGTTTGCATTTCAGGCTTGTTGTTAATATGTTGTCAGAAATCCCTGTTTGTCAGGAAGAAAACAATATTACATTTTATGTTTTGCTGGATCCTAAAGGGCACTTGTATACATCTGTCTTGGCATCCGTTCCTTCCAGGGAGTATATCTTCGTTGTCTTTAAGCAGAAATTAACAGAAAGTAGAATTCCTCTTTTCTAAGTTTTACACTTAGTATTTTCACAAGGAGCCTTAGTTTCTTAGCCTCCTGTATAAAACTTTGAAACTCTTCACCCGTTCACAGAGGTGGCAAGGTTGAAGCACTGAGATGAAATGACACATCTTAAGCCTCAGATTTGCCCCCCCCCCCAAAAATGGAGTTTGTAGTTTTAATGTTTGACCATCTCTTCACCAAGCAGACCTTTCAAGAATCAAAAGTCCTATTTCCACACTAATATCTCTGGCTGTGAAAATGAGACTTGGTATAAGATGCTGGGCCTTCACAGCGAACTGGGCCTGTGGCTCTGTCCATGTGGCAGAGGGACGGGAACCGCGGCCCAGGCCGTGCTCACTCGAATCCACTTCCCACATCACTCGAGAAGCCGGCAGTGTCTCTCAGAGTTCAGAGGCCAGATTTGGAGTCAAACAAATAGGGGTCAAGCCCCACCGCTGCCCCGAATGACCCTGAGTAAGTGGCTTGACCTCTGTATCACAGGTTCCTCAACAAAAGCAACCAAAACTGTTAGCAAGGGGCCTACTGCGTGGGGCAGCGGGAGGGTTAAATGGCAAAATGCCTGCAGTGCCTGGCACATCACAAGCCCCGTTTCTAAGGGGGAAGAATAGGCAGCTCATGGATGGGTGGGGATTCCTCTAATTCTTTCAGGGAGCTTCCAGCCAGCCGACGCCTTCCCCGGTCCTCCCAAAGCCACCAGCTCTTATGGGACGTGCTCTTCTCTTTGGTGAATACGACTAGGGCCACGGCCAAGAAAGGACCCGGATACCTTTTGTGAATGGGCTAAGGCTGGGATTTTCAAGAGGAAATTTTTAAATGCACAGAAGTTGCCACTTGGGAAGCACGCAAGCCCTTTCTTAGGGCTTGAAGTGTAAGAAAGGCTGAAGGGCACCGGCTGCTTCTGGCAGGAGAAGCCGCTCAGCTCTCCTGCCAATCAAATTTCCAGCCAATCAAGTCCTGGCTAGCGGCGTGACCACTGCTTTGCCTTGTGGTCTCAGCCAGGAAAACCCCCTAACCTTCCCTCTGCTTAATTAGCTCAGATCCCTCTTCTTTAAGATGAGAATAAAAATGGCACCTAGCTCGTAGCCTTCCCAATGGGAGCTTGTATACAAAACCCTTAGCACATAGGACCACAAAGCATACATGCTCTCCTACCATCGTCATTATCCTCACTATTCTCTTTAACTCACTATCTTCCAAGATTTCCTTGGGCCCAGGTATTCTCAAGATTCTGGCTTCCTCCGTGCCACTTGTGTGTTTTGTTTGTTTGTTACTTTGTTTGTTTTTGCGGTACGCAGGCCTCTCACTGTTGTGGCCTCTCCCGTTGCGGAGCACAGGCTCCGGACACGCAGGCTCAGCGGCCATGGCTCACGGGCCCAGCCGCTCGGCGGCATGTGGGATCCTCCTGGACCGGGACACGAACCCGTGTCCCCTGCATCGGCAAGTCGACTCTCAACCACTGCGCCACCAGGGAAGCCCCACAATTGGTAGATGTTGTGTAGGAGGGGCGTGGGATTGGAGGGGCTTCGGGTGGTGCTCTTCCGCCCACAATGATGAAGTAGAACCATGTGGCCAGGCCTATGCAGCATACGGATAGAAGAAGGCTAAAGAAAAAGACCCTCCCCCACCCCCTTCATCACATCCCAGTGAGTTCAGTAAAGTTCAGGAAAAGCAGGTGCACAGGGGCCAGGCTCTGCCCTCAGTGCCCAGCTGCCCACTGATGGAACTTAATCCAGGAAGGAATTTTGCAGCAATGTTCAAACTGGGGTTCCCTGGAGCCTTTGGGTGCCATGGAAGGGTGTGACTCTCAAAGCACACACACCTTTCTCCCGCCAGAGAAGCTCTCCGTTATCTTATACTCCAAGTTCCTCATGGGATTTTGCTTGGATAAACGGTTCTGCAAACCAAAGGGGGGGGGATGGGGTGGGAGAGAAGAAGGCTGTTGGTTTAAAACTAACCCCTGCTCTATAATATCTGGGAATTTGGATAGTGATTGTCTCAACGGAGTTTGTGATAAATAATGAGTGGCTGCAGGCTCGAGGCCTTCTCCACGGAAAATGCGTGGAGGGCAATTGTCAGTTCAATACGGGCCCATCAGCCTTCACGGACAGTCCTCTGAGGGTAGAGTTAGCATCCTTCTGGGAGAATGGAAGAGTCTTGTAAGCACCTATGCCCTGTCCCAAAAGACAGCCTTATTTCCTCCCTGAGTTTTGTGACTACCCGGTAGGGTTGCCAGATTGAGGGGAAAACAAACAAACCAAAAACACGATGCCCAGTTAAATTTTAATTTCAGATAAACAACAAAAGCTATTCGGTATAAATGTCCTAAATATTACACGGGGCATATTCACACTCACAAATTTGTTGGCTTCATTCTGAAATTCAGATTTAACTGGGCATCCTGTATTTTATCTGGCAACCCCTCCAACATTTACTGAGCACCAACTAGACACCAAGCAGGGAGGTTCTGAACCAGGTGTCGCAAGATGGCAGCCCACAGATATATTCCATTTGGCTCATGGGAGTTTTTTTTAAGTTACATTTCAAAATAGGGCAGTTTCCTGGAATACTCTGGATTTCCAGCTTCTCTGGGAAACTTGGAAGATCTGGTGACCCTAGGCCCACAGACCCACAAGCCACCATCACAAGCCTCCATCTTCCAGGCCCCTTAGAAAGGCGCTGGGCTCGTGTGTTTGCTGCTGTCCACCACCACCCCAGCTCACTTCACCCACTTCTTTTACTTTCCTGGCTGCTGTAGGAATCAGGTTGGCGACCCCAGTGATGCTCAGGGCTCTAGGAGAACGTCTCCTTCCTGACACCACTGCACATTCACCTGCGGAGAGTCAGTCTGCAAGGGAGACCCCAGTTCCCTCTCACTTTTGTGTCTCCAGTGCCTAGGGGATGCTCTTTCTTTGATGAGCTGCCCCTGAGGTGCAGGGTCTTGAGCAGATCAGGGTCAGCAATAGTCATCAAACCCCAGGGGAGCGGCAAGCTCCAGGTTTTCAGTGATGCTGGCTTGCCAACAGGCCCCTGTAGTCCCTGCCAGGGAGGTTAGCCACTGGGGCTTTCAACATTTCCACTGGGTGGAAAGCCACTGGACATCTACAGCCTCTTCCACTGATCTAGGAGGCTCTACTTCCAGCTAAAGCAGATCTGTCCTCCAAGAAGAATACAGTATCCTTCATAGCCTTCTTGGTTGACCACCTCCTTCTCTGCTGGAATCTGGAACAGAGATTCCCTAAAAGGTGCAGCAGGACAGTGTAGCGTTACCCCAAAGCCACACCCGCTTCTGCAGAACTCTATCCTCACCTCCTCACCTAGGAAGGCTCAACATTCCATCCAAATGGGTAGCATCTGAAAGTTGAGAAAAATCCATTTTTCTCTGATGCAAAAGGCAAAGACGAACATAAGCTAAATTTTGTCAATATTCTTTCTGTGTTAAAGAGATGAATGTTTGTAGAGCTGATGAAGAACTCAAAGATGCAGAACTCACATTTCCAGGTGAGCCAGAAGAGAGAAGAGAGAAAACCCTAGGACGTCAGCAAGAAGCCCAGTGGACAGTTATCCCACATCTATTATGTACTGAGCATTTGGCATGTGCTGGGCACAGAGTCAAACACTCGACATGCAGTATCTCTTTTAAGCTTCACAACAACCCTATGGGGTGGGTGTTGTTATTATACCCAATTTACAGATGAGGTGTCTGAGGCTCAGAGACTTTCTTTGTCCAGAGCCACACAGCTCAGTAGGAGAGCTGGGAATCAGTGCAGATCTGACACCCAGGTGAGTGCTAGCTTTTCCTCCTTTAGGATATAAACCTCCAGGTAATAAACCTGATACATTTCCAGTGGCATTTCTCTTAAATTTCAAGGAAGCATCCTCTAGAATTCTCTTCAAAGTTGAGAATTAAGACTATGAAATCTTGAACATGTTGAAACATTGCCATTGACAAATCAGCCCTGGAACTGCAATTAAGCCAGTCCACGTTCCCACTTTGCAGACAGTAGAGGCGAGCTCTCAGGAAGCTAGAAAGCCAAACACATTTTGGTTGAATATGAGAGAGGAGACATTCAAGTTTGATAAAAGGCCACAGTCATGCTGAGGCAACCAAATTATCATGGGAAGAAACGAAGATATTCTAGGTGAGGGATATATTTGGAAAATAGAAGCTTCTCAACCAGCATCCTTGTGCTAAGACCAGAAGGTGGTTACTCCCCAGAGCAGGATGTTAAGAGGATAGAGAGCATCCTGAGGGCCCCACTTGATCTGAGACGTTTGCCACCCTGCAAAGTGGAAACGACTGGAAGTTTGTTACTTATTCACTCACATATATGACTGAGCTGGGAGGAGGCAGAAACTGCCCTACATCTAGGTTGTGTCTGAGGACCACCTGCGGATGTGAAATGGCAGAGGAGATATTGGGATGGGCCCCGGATGTTGTGGGAACATTGTGCTTCTCTGAGATGTGAGACCCCCTGGAACTTCACGCTGCCTCTGGCTTTAACAGAAGCGGGGCAGATGGTGCTTCGGCTAAGAGCAAAGAGCCAGCTTCCCATTCTCCCTGCCCTCCAGCCTGAGCTTAGAAGTTTGGTGTCTAGGATCTCCTCAGTACAGAAAGTTTTCCTCCAGGTTCCTTGCCAAGTGTAACTTGGGCGACTCCTTCCCCACGAGTGGGCCTTGGGCTTCCCTGGTGGCGCAGTGTTTGAGAGTCCGCCTGCCGATGCAGGGGACACGGGTTCGTGCCCCGGTCTGGGAAGATCCCACATGCCGCGGAGCGGCTGGGCCTGTGAGCCATGGCCGCTGAGCCTGCGCGTCCGGAGCCTGTGCTCCGCAACGGGAGAGGCCACAACACTGAGAAGCCCGCGTACCACAAAAAGAAAAAGGCGGGTGGAGGGGGCTTTTTTAAGGATATAGGGGTGAGTGCCTCATAAAAACTGGGAGCTGAAAGTGAGCCTGGCCTCGAAATAGAACTGGTAAGCCATCAGATCTCAGGCATCATCTCTTTTACACACACACAAGCATGCGCACATGCACACATAGGCCGTATCTCCTCTCTGTGTCTCTGTGTGGCTCCCCTGATCTCTGCTCTCTCCAGTCATGTGACAGGAAGGAATGACCTCATGGTCCCCCAGTTCAAAGGACCAGCCCAGGAAGCAAGTAGCATCTTAGAACCCATAACCCAAATCCTGGGAGTGACCATCTTAAAAGCCCAGCCCGTGCCAAGTGCCCGATCAGCTATGACCAGGGACAGAGTCACACACATGGCTGCCTGGATCCAGGAGTAGTGCTCAGAAAAGGGTTAGACAGACCTCCTAGAGTATGCTGCATTTTACCCTCCTAAGACATCAGAGACATAAGGCATTCAGTTCAGTAACAGCTTTTCGAGAGAAAGTCCATCCCAATGAAATTGCCTATCATCAGAAACTCCTGGTTCAAAAAAAGATGCAAATGTCAGAAGAAAACGTTATCTGTGTATCTGGAAGAGTGTACACCAAAATGTGAATAAGGTTACCTGTGGGTAGTGTGATAATGGTGGATCATTTTACCTTCGTTTTGCTCACGTCTATGTGTGTATATAAATACTTTTTACAGCAAAGATTTTATTTTCAGTAAAAAAAAAAATGCCATTTGAGAAATATTTGGGGATCTCCCTACAATTATAGAGTTTGGGCATTTGTTGCTCTTGCTTGTTGTAGGTTGGAGCCAGAAAAGGCACCCCAAATATGGACCAAGGAAGGGAGATGCTGAAGAGAGAAATGTCCAGCAAATCCAGCGAGAGCCTTCTGTTTTCTAAACCTGGTGGAAGGAACTAGAAACGTCGTCCCGCTGGGCCTCGCGTGATCCTCCGTGAGTCAGTGTAACTCTTCTGCGTCAAACTACTAAGATGCTTTTTTAGGACATTAAAGGTTGCTACCCTAGTGTGTTGCTTCCTAGACTGGTATTTTGCAAAATACTGTATTTTGGAGTGTGTGAGGAGAGGGGTTCTTTTCACAGATATTATGAATGTAAACATACACAGGCATATGAAGAATAAGTTTGAAATTCAGACTCCTAGTCGTGGTAGATGCAATTATGTGTTTGGGTAGTGACAAACCCAAATGTCACACCTCCAAGGAGCTCTCAGAAGCCCGCAGTTGAGAAAACCCAGGGCATGTACTGGGGCCACAGGACAGAATGGTAACCTCAGGGCTGTTGGGGCCATGGTATAGTGCATTTATATCTGAATTGATTATAATAAATGTGAACAGCAACCAGTTTTATTGCTTCCATAACAGTGAGTCATGTTTATATGGCGCTCTACGGTGTTCAAAACACTTCTCGTCTAATCCTCTCTCAAGCCCTGGGAGGTAAATAGCATTATGTTCCCCATTTTACAAATGAGGAAGCTGAGGCCCAGAGAGGTTAAATGGCCCATCTAAAGTCACACAGCTAGTAAATTCAAGAATTGGGTCTGGAACCCAGGTTTCTAACTCCATCTCACGCTGCCCATTCTGCCGCACCAAGACAGCCCAGTAGGTCAAGTCCCAGGCCATCAGGACAGACCAAGTACCCAGTCATCAAAGAACACACACTGCCCAGGTGGACACACCCCTTTCCCGTGGTGTTTGAAGAGACCCTCATTTTTGCCTTCTCTCCAGCCATCTGTTCTCTCCCTGCCTTTCTTGTACAGCCAGAGACCACCAAACAAAACAGGAGGAAGAGCCAGAAGCCATGAATATCATTTATTTTTTATTTTTAAAAAGCCACAATAAAAGTATTTTGATATTTTAAAACCAAATGCATTCTTTATACTGATTAAAACTAGAAGGAAATGGGAAAAATGATTTGCATGATCTTCCACTAAAGGTACTTCTTACACAGTGAGAAGGGTGAGCATCACCTGACCTTAAAAATAATCTTGAAAATCCCAGCAGTTTTCCATAAAGAACATATTACTTATACTGTACCATATCCCCCAAATCCAAAACAGCAATCTCCAGCACCAGAAAAGATCACTTGGTCAGGCAGTAGTTAAGTAGCTGGCTCATGTTTGGAAGCCAAATTGTGTGGGAAAAAAATACTTTGGTTGAATACAAATATTTGAATTTGCATAAGTTAAATGTAATGCCTATGTGGCTCCACTGTATTTGAGGTCTTTCAAAGGACGTGTTAATCTTTATCATATCAACATTGCAACCCACAATGGCAATGTCCTTTCTTCACTCCTTGAACTAGATGGTTCTTTAGGTGTCTCCTCAGCCACACACCCCTTTCTCTGAGAATGCACATTCCCCAACCAGGTTTACCCTACCTACTGCTGCTCTCTTGGCCACACCTGACTGGCTGATCAGTAGATAGTCTACCCAAGCGAGACCAATCAGGTTTCTCTTCTAACCCAAGCTGGGCCAATCAGCACCTGTGCCCTTGATATTTGGAAGTGGGACACGGAGTTACCACACAGGTCATTAAGGGTCCGGAGCTGAAAGTCTTGGTGCAGTTCCCAGCTGGGGTGGCCATTTCTCCCACTGTGTTTGGAGAAACAAAGCCAGTCTTAGAAAGAGATGGCCAGGATAGATAAGCAACAGGTAGAGACAAGAAACCAAGACCCAGGGAATTCCCTGGCAGTCCACCCTGCGCTTTCACTGCCAAGAGCCCGGACTCAATCCCTGATCAGGGAGCTAGGATCCCATAAGCCAAACCGTGTGGCAAAAAAAAAAAAAAAAGAAGAAGAAGAAACCAAGACGACCCCCAGTGAGACAGTGCAGCAGACACTACAAGCCCCTTAGTCATTGCCTCCCTCTACTGTATAAGCAGCACAGGAAATGCCCTCATTTCCCAGCCTCCCTTGCAGCTAGACCTGGCTGTGTTGTTCAGTTCTGGCCAGTGACATGCAGGTGAAGGCCCTGGGCAGGGCTTCCCTTCTGGAATTAAAGACAAGGCTTTGCTAGGAGAAAGTTTTTCTCTTCGTCCCTTTGCCTTGTCTCCTTTTCCTCTCCTGGAGCTCGGACTTGGAGCTGGAGCAGCCATGTTGGGGATCACCAGGTAACAAGCAAGAGACCAAAGCCCACTTCAAAGGACAGTGGAGTGGAAAGACATGAAAAGCCTGGGTGGGAGCCTAGTGGCATCACTGTGCTCTGCACTGTACCTCAACTGCCTACCTCTGTACATCCTGTTGTATAAATAAATCATTCCTCTCAGTTTCAGCCACTGTAGTCAGATGTACCTGTTTGTGCTGTGGAGCAAATCACTCAAAAGTTAGTGACTTAAAATGGCAACTATTAGTTCTCATGATTCCAGGCGTCAAGCTGGCCACTTGTACTGGTCTGGTTGGTTTGGCTGGGGTTAGGTTAGGGCGGCTTCGTGTACATGCCTGCCTGGTCATTGCCCGGCAAGCTGGGTTAGGACAGTGGTTCTCACCTGGGGGCGATTTTGCCACCCAGGGGGCATTGGGCAATGTCTGGACACACTTTGGTTGTTAAACTGGGGTGGGGGTGATCCTATCATCTCGGGGTAGAGGTCAGGGATGCTGCTAAACATCCTGCAGTGCACAGAACAGCTGCCCACAACCAAGACTTATTTGATCCAATATGTCAATAGTACCGAGAATGAGAAACCCTGGTCTAGAAAGGCCTCAGCTGGGACGTCTGATTCTGCCTGGTGTGGTCCCTCATCACCCAGCAGGCCAGACCAGGCCACGTGTGGTGGGTACAGGTTTCCAAGAGCAGCAGGAGAGAGAAAGCCCCAAAGCACACTTTTCAAGTCTCCACCTGCCATGTGTCTGCCAACATCTCATCAGACAAAGCAAGCCACATGGCTAGAGTTCATTTGGGAGGGGCTCCAAATTTTTACCATCTACCCACATCCAGGTTTCTGTTATTTAAAGCTGAAGGCAGCGCGCGCCCAGAGCGTTAACGGGCGGGGGCGGGGGTGTGGAGTTGGGAGGTCAACTGGGCCTCCTGGTAGCCTCCCTGAGTTCAACCAATCCAGTGAGGAGAAGCCGTGGGCGGGGCGAGCTCCTCTGCCAGAGCGGCGTGAAAAATTTCCCAAGGCAGAGCGAAAACCTTTCCTGAGCGACTGAGCATGCCCGCTGGTGCAAGGTCCAGCCCAACTTTCACCACATCCCAGACTCCAGAGGGACTTTTCTGAAACCCAGAGAATTGACCATGTCCTCAAACAGCTTAAAAATCTTCCAGGGCTCCCCCATGCCTCCTCAGGAAAAAAAGATCACACTTCAGTGGGTTTTTTATGCTTCATCCTCAACCAATTTCTTCAGCCACGTCTCCCACTACTTTTACAAGAACTCTTTTGCTCCACGGATGTTGAAAACTTGCAGCTTCTCATACATACCATGTTCTCTGTGCACACAGGTTCACCTACCTGCGATTCTCTGCCCAGGCCCTCTCTACCAGGATAATTGCATCTGTGCTTTCTAGGTCTATGAAGACAGTCATGCTTCATCCCTCTGGCATAGCTCTTGTTTTTGTTTTTTTTTGTTTTTTTTTGCATCTTTGTTGGAGTGTAGTTGCTCTACAATGGTGTGTTGGTTTCTGCTTTGTGGCAGGGTGAATCAGTTATGCATGTGCATGTGTTCCCATGTCTCTTCCCTCTTGCGTCTCCCTCCCTCCCACCCTCCCTGTCCCACCCCTCTAGGTGGTCGCGGGGCGCTGAGCTGATCTCCCTGTGCTGTGCGGCTGCTTCCCACTAGCTATCTATTTTATGTTTGCTGGTGTATATGTGTCCATGGCATAGCTCTTCTTATTCTGTGTTGTGAATATACTCTATGTGCTCACATGTCTTATCTTCACTAGAATGTGAACTACTTGAGGGCAGGGGTCTTGGCATATTTTATACCTGGATGGAACTCTAAGACCTAGCAGGGTGCCTGGCACAGGATAGACACTCAATAATTGCTTATTGAATAAATGAATGGATTATGAGCTCCATGAAGGGAAAAAAAAAAAAAGCTGAAGGCATTCCAACTGATGCAGAAAGTTGCCCTGATTCCTGATGACTTTCTGGTTCTTGGTTTCTTTCCTTGGAAAGGCCCATTCCAATGCCTGCCCTTGGGTTCCACTAGGACTTTTTGTATCACTCAAGATTCTCTGGTTGCAACCAACAGAAATCTCCTGTGGCTAACTTAAACAGAAAAGGAGTTTACTGAAAGGAAATGCGGAAGGTTAGAGAATCAACGGGCAAGCAAAGCGGAGGAGTCTGGACAGGCAGGAGCCATCTTTTCTTCCCCGTAGATGTCCCCTTTTTTGCTTCAGCCGGTTTGAGTTTCTGTTATTTGCAACCAAAATGGCATTTACTAAGACGCTCTGCACAGCCCCAACTGGTAGTTCTGAGAAGCTACCAGCGACCTTTCTTTCCCCTGACGTTGTACCAAGGGACAGCAAGGTACCTGCAGTCCCCCCACCAGAACTCCCAATCTTCTGATCCCCAAAGAAGCTAAGCCAAACAACTTCCTTCCACCCTTGGCAATGGGGGCCCATTTGGATTCGTGACTTTGCAGATAAGGTGCCCTTCTCCAGCAACTTGGCAGAGCCAGCAGTGCCTGCTGTTTTGGAAACCGGGGTCATGAAGTGTCTACGGAAGAAAACAGCTTCCCCTGGATCCGTGTTGCAAAGTGTGTTCCTGGTAAGTGGAGTGGTTTCCAATTTTTTAGCGTCTTAGGAATGAAAGCAATACACTAACGATGAGAGGACACCCAAAATCTGCTAATGCATTTACTTTTTTATTATTAGTATTATTTTTTAAATTTATGGCTGCTTTGGGTCTTCGTTGCTGCGCCCGGGCTTTCTCTAGTTGTGTCGAGCAGGGGCTACTCTTTGTTGTGTTGCGCGGGCTTCTCATTCCATGGCCTTCTCTTGTTGCGGAGCACAGGCTCTAGGCATGGAGACTTCAGTAGTTGTGGCTCGCAGGCTCAAGAACGCAGGCTCAGTAGTTGTGGCGCACGGGCTTAGTTGCTCTGCGGCATGTGGGATCTTCCTGGACCAGGGCTCGAGCCTGTGTCCCCTGCATTGGCAGGCGGATTGTTAACCACTGCACCACCAGGGAAGCCCCTCATTTACTCTTAATGCTTCCCCCTGTTGAGGACAAACAGGAGGAAAAAAGAAAGGGCAGGGCTTCCTTGGATGCCAACAGCCACCAGAGCTGGAAGAGGCAAGGGATGGACTCCTCCCTAGAGCATCCAAGGGAGTTTGTTCCTTCTGAAAAACCTTGATTGCAGCCCAGCTGATGCTGATTTGGGGCTTCCAGCCCCCAGACCCATGAGAGAATACGTTTGTTGTTTTAGGCCACTAAGCTTGTGGGAATTCATCACTGTGTTTAGCAAACCAACACGGGGCTCAATCTTCAACTCATTAGAGACCAGCCCCCCACTTTGATCTGAACACTTCTGGACTCTTCCTATACGGCAGGAGTGCTGTGGGAATTACACAAAGGACCTTAGTTGTTTTGTATGTGTGGAAACAATCAAGTAGAAAATTATTCATGTTGTTCAGAGAATAGCTCATGGATGTTTAGTACGTAAACTATGGAGCATGGATGCACCTCCGTCTAAAAGGAAGGCAGGGAGAATGTTAGCTGGGAATGGTAGCAATAGGCTGGAGCCCTGAATAGTGCCTAGGAAGACAAGGAAGTTATCTGCAAGAGTAAATTAAAACCAAAGCAGGAGGTCACTTTCACCTCAAAATTCCCGAAGGCGCACTCATCCTGCTTGTTCACTGGTTCAGACTTCTCAGAGCTCTCTCTCTTTTCAGTATAGAAAAAGCTAAAAAGGTAAAAACCAGAAGAAAGACCCTGGCCCTTCCTTTCCTCTCCGCTGTGTTTTTGTTCTTAGACTAAATATAAGAAAGGCAGAGACAGGGGAGAAAAATCAAAAGCCACCCACCTCACCTGTTCTTGGGCCCTAACTGGCCCCAGGGATATGAAAGAGCAAAGAAAATTCCCCCAGCACTCCCCCCCCACCCAAAAGGAGGAATCTCAGCAGCCATATTGGTGCCATGTGACCTGCACCCTCTCAAGTCACAGCTGATAGGTATGTGTTCACCTGACCCAGGAGAACCAATCAGAAGCTGGGCTGGGCTAGGCTTATCTCTCCCAGGTCCTGGGCTGGGCAATGTGGTATCAGGGATTAAGGGGCCACAGGTGAGTGAAGCAGGGGACGTACCTCAGCACAGAGAGAAGATGACTGCTGAAAGAGGCCGACATGAGGATGAGACCTCAGACATAGCTGTGTCCTGATGACTTTCTGGTCTTTGATCCTGATGCCTTGGAAAGCCCAGCTGTACTTCTGCCCCTGGGTTCCACAAGAAATGCTGTGTCCTCCCAATAAATTCCCCTTTTAAGGTCGGATCCTAAATTTAGTCCATGTCCTTGAAGGCGGGCCCTGCCTTTGCATCATATCAGGCAGTGCTGGGCCCACAGTGGATACTCCACCTGGTCTCAATTTTGATTTTCACTTTTCTCAGACCAGTTACAGTTCTGAAAAGGGGAGCCACAAGCAGATGATTGAGATAAAAGATCGTGTTGGAGCACAACTGTGACTGCAGTGCAGAGCGCTGCCTGGTGTGTGTGTGCAGCTAAGTCAGCTGCATCCACCCACAGATAAGTATGGAGCTCCACAGATATGTGCCAGGGTACTGTTCTGGGTTCTGGGGATAAAGCATGAAGCCCCGCTCTCCATGGGAAGGGTCCTTGCTTGAACAGTGTTTCCCAAAGTGGGTCCCGTGGCCTTGGGTGACCATAACCATGGTCATTTTGGACTGGCTACTTGCACTGGATCTAATCAACTTGAAAGCCACCAGGGAGCCACGTGCACAGAGAAAGCTGATCTGCAAGAGGAGACTCATGAAGCAGAGGTTCACGGAGAAAACAGTCCTTCATAGAAAGAGATAGTTCTGGGCTCTCCTTAGCCTGGCCTCACTCACTGTCCTATAGGATGCCCCAGGCTACTTTCAATAAAGTCCTATCTTATGCTTAAACGAGTTGCAGTGGGTTTCTGTTGCTTGATGCCAAATGTTCTGAGACGCCTTGGCTCTGGATGAACACGTGTGAGATGGGAAATCTAAACTAAACCCACAACTGTGGAGCAAAACTGAAAATGGGACACAGCTTTATCCCTGGAAATGGATGGATCAATCAAACCACAGGCCATAAATGGGCAGTACACGAAGAGCCCTTCTGAGGATTACTGGTCTCATTTGTTGCCTTAAGGGCCCTGGCCAGGCCCATTTAGCTCCTAGGACAAATTGTGCTGAGTATTTAAGTGTGGAGGTACAAAAGGACAGCCCCTGTTCTGTATGCAAGCACAGAGGGCGAGAGATGGGCTTTCAACTGGGGAGGACTTTGTTTTAATCCAAGCACTGCTGCTTCCTAGAAGGATGATCGTGAGCAAATAATTGGATCCCTCTGAGCCTTCCTCTCTACACCAGCAAAATGGAGTTTCCTAATTTTTTTTTTTTTTTTTTTGTGGTATGCAGGCCTCTCACTGTTGTGGTCTCTCCTGTTGTGGAGCACAGGCTCCAGATGCGCAGGTCCAGCAGCCATGGCTCATGAGACCAGCCACTCCGTGGCATGTGGGATCCTCCCGGACTGGGGCACCTGTATTTCCTCTTAATAACAACCACACTGGTGTTTAGGTGAGCCTGGCTAGGCTTACAAATGCACACATAAAGATTACCAACTACCTTCCACAGAGAAGGAAGAGGGAAGCTCAAGCTAAAACACCCCGTGAGGGCTTCCCTGGTGGCTCAGTGGTTGAGAGTCCGCCTGCCGATTCAGGGGACACGGGTTTGTGCCCCGGTCCAAAAAGATCCCACATGCCGCAGATTGGCTGGGTCTGTGGGCCATGGCCACTGAGCTTGTGCATCCGGAGCCTGGGCTCCGCAATGGGAGAGGCCACAACAGTGAGAGGCCCGCGTACCGCAAAAAAAAAAAACAAAAAAACCCCAAACCAAAACAAAAAAAACACCCCGTGGGTAGTCAGAGGAGAGGACGGTCACAGCTCATCCCCCTGAGCCGTGTGCCAGGCATGATCTGAGCACTTGTACACATGTTAATTTATTAAAATACTTCTAACAATCCTATCAGGTTGGGACTACCATCACCCTGCGTACAGACTGAACAAAAGGAAACAGAATATGGTGTCCTCCTTGTGTTCACAAAGCCCGTTAACTGGCAGAGACAGGACTTGAAAGCCACAGTCCGGCTCCCGAGTCCATGCCATGCTTTACAGCCTCCAACTTCTCACGCTCATTCCTAGAGCCACCTGGGAAGGAGGATCCAGGCAACTAAAGACTGGGTTTGAATCAGACTCCACGTCTGACCAGCCACATGATCCCGAGCAGGGGGCCTCGCCTCTCTGAGTCTCAACCTGGCTCCCTTGCAAAATGGGCACATTAATGGGAACGTCAGCCTTCAGCAACGCTGTGACGAGTATCAGTGTAGCATGTGTGAACGGGCTTTGTAAACTCTGGAGTGTTCTGTGAGGTATAAACTACCCTCTATTCTCATTAGAGGGAATTCATTTCATAACCTGCTCCCGGCTCTTGAACTTTGCTGTGCATCCAGTCAGTGCTGGATGATCTGGAACCAACAGCTGGTCTATTTATGGCTGAAAACCCACAGGTCATAGGAAGACAGCAGCACCGGATCCCCTGGGTGGCCACAAAGATAAGGTCCATGTCTCGAGGACCGATGACATGGTGGTCACTGAAGGAACAGGCTCCCTCCTGCCCCTTCCACTAGTGACAACTGAAAACTTTGGTTTCCCCAACACCCCGATCCAAGATCAACCCGACTCTTTGCCCAATGTTGGAGAAGTACCGGCGTGTCCTGCAGCACTGGCTGGCCCCCTCTGACTGTGTGTTGCCTCCTTCCACAGATCAGTGCCCTACAGCAAGGCTTCAACCAGGTGCTGTGCCAGACCCTGTCTGAGAGAAACTTACAAATCACCTCCCGGAAGCACGAGGCCGAGAACTTAAGGAGGGAGACCGCCATCACGTCAGGTGAGGCCCTTCTGCATTCAGGCCCCAGAGCTTCTGCCCTCCCCCTGCAGACATCACCAGTCAACCAGCACACCTGTGCCCGTGACCTGGGTGCAGCCTCAGGGATCACCCGTGTCGGTGCATTAGAGTTCTCCCTCAGTGGAGGTTTCTTGCCACCCAGTTCCGAGGGCAGGGCCTGGTAAATATTTGAGAGAATGGTATCTCTTGGCTACAAGGTCTCCTGAGCACTGGCCCCACCAGGGAGAACACAGGTCGCCTTGTGGCTTGGGTGGTTCCACAAAGCAGCCTGAGTGCAAACTAGAGCGTGGACAAAATGGGGTCACTCCTTTAAGGCACCCATTGTCTCACCCATTTCAGCCGAGTGCACTTGGGCCCAAGGGAAACCATTTTCTAATTTGATCAGAGGTGGTTACCTGATAAAGGGCCTGGGTTGGGAGAGGGGCAGCCAACGCACAGCTGTGGCTGAGCTTTGATTCCCTGGATTCCTTCATTGCTTCAACATGTTTCTTGAGCTCCTACTAGGTGTCAGGCCCCGTTCCAGGCTCTGGGGAGGGAGAGCCAAGCAAGACACTCAGATTCCTGTACTCACAGATTCGGGAGGGGGTGACAGACAATAAAAGTAAACGGATGAATAAACAAGCCCACTTCAGAGAGCAGTGGTGTTGTGGAGAAAATAAACTGTGTGTCGTGGTGGCCAGTGCTTCAAGGGGGGAGGCCAAGGGGGACCAGCTTAGTGGGTGTACAACCATGGAACTCAGGTGGGACTTGAACCCGTGGGCTGGGACTCAGAACCCACTCATGAGAACCCACTATCTTTTAATCGAGATCACGCATGTGGTCTCGGGACTTAATAAAGCTCAGGTTCTTTATGTCTCATGCAGAAAGAATCCAGTGAGAGACAAAGTAAGAAGTGGATTTCTTTAGAGAGAAACACACTCCACAGACAGAGTGTGGGCCATCTCAGAAGGCTAGAGGCCCCTAAATATGGGGTGGTTAATTTTTATGGGGTGGGTAATTTTATTGGCTAATGAGTGGGAGGATTGTGACAACTCTAATATTTTGGGGAAGGGGCAGGGATTTCCAGGAATTGGGCCACAACCCACTTTTTTTTTTTTTTCCCTGTACACAGGCCTCTCGCTGCCGTGGCCTCTCCCGTTGCGGAGCCCTGGCTCCGGACGCACAGGCTCAGTGGCCATGGCTCACGGGCCCATCCGCTCCACGGCATGTGGGATCTTCCCGGACCGGGGCACGAACCCGTGTCCCCTGAATCGGCAGGCGGACTCTCAACCACCGCGCCACCAGGGAAGCCCCACCACCCACTTTTTGACCTTTATGGTCAGCCTCGGAACTGTCCTTGTACTGGTGGGTGTGTCATTTCGCTCATGTATTACAATGAGTCTGTAATGACGCTCCAGTCCCCCTGGAAGTCGAATCTTACGCCCCCTTGGACCTAGCTGATTCTAACCAGTTTATGTTGTATCCTCCACGGCTATGTCCTTCTTTTAGAGAGGACCTGTTTCACGTGGGCAAGGACAAGCCAAGGGCAAGAGAGGTTGCATGGAGTGAACAGGGGATTGTGGGTCTGCTCAGGGTCGGGGGGTCTGGGTTTTTATTCCAAGGGTGTTGGGAATCCAGTGGAGGTTTTTAAGCAGAAACTGACATGCCTAGAGACCTGAAGAGGATGGGACCACTCACAGACGAGGGGAGGGAGAGAAGCAGGTGACAGGGAGGAGGCAGTGAGCCTCGGAGGGGCACATCACTCTGAAAGCAGCCGGCGCGTAACAGGAAACATGCCCACAGGTGTAGAAGCCAGACATAGCATTGAGTCGCACGTGAATCCCCATCTCTGTATGAATCTGTGCTTTTCTTCTGCCTCACTCTGCAAATTAATCACACCCAGCCCCACCCCCTGCTACCCCCACGTCTCTGCTTATGCTCCTCCCTCACTTGGGATGTCCTCAGATATTTTCTGAGCACCTCCCCCAGGCTAGGTGCTGTTCTGGGCACCAGGAATGGAAGGATGAACTCGCTGGTCCTCACCTTCCTCCCGTATGTCGGCCAGTGAAACCTCATCCAAGCATCAAGCCTGTCTCAGATCCCACCTTCTCCGATCAGGGAGTCGGACAGACCTGGGTTGGGATAACGCTTGAGATGGGCTGGACCCACTCAAGGTGTGGCAAGCCCCAGAGGGATTTCCAAGTAACTGAACTGTGTCCTGGAGGCAAAGCTCATTTTTAAAATGAAATTCTGGAGCATTTTGTGCTTTATTTCATAGACATTCTTGATTGATACCTACCACTAAAACTGGGCCTGATGTTCTTTCAAGAAAAGAACCGTAGGAGATAACCTAATACCACTGCATTTATGCACCCTTCTTCCCACTTTTATTCAAAATGATACTACAATGCAAGAGGGAAGAGATATGGGGAGATATGTATATGCATAACTGATGCACTTGGTTATAAAGCAGAAACTAACACACCATTGTAAAGCAATTATACTCCAATAAAGATGTTAAAAAAATGATACTACAGTAATGGAGTAGTTATCTATTGCTGCATAACAAGTTACCCCAAAATGTAATGGATAAAACCCCAACCAATATTTATTATCTCCCCCAGTTTCTGTAGTTTAGGAATTTGAGAGGGGGGTGACTTAGTTCTCATGAGTTGCAGTCAAGATGTCGGCTGGAGCATCAGTCATGTCATCTAAAGCCTCGGGGGGAGCCGGAGGATCCCCCTTCAGAATGGCTGCTCATGTGGCTATTGGCTGGAGGCCTTAGTCCCTCAGCACACATGCTTCCTTCTAGGGCTGCTTGAGTGTCCTCACAACACAGCAGTTGGCTTCCCCCAGAGTGAGTGATTCAAGAGGGAGCAAAGAGGAGGCCACAGTGTCTTTTATGACTCAGCCTGAGAGGAAACAGTCCGTCATTTCCACAGTATCATATTGGTTACCCATGGCAGCCCTATTCAGGGTGGGAGGGGCTACACAGGGCATGAATTCTAGGTGGTAGGGATCATTGGGGACATTTTGGAAGCTGGCTGCCGAGAAAAATCATAGGCGCCATGGAACAAACATAATTTAGCCACTTCTTGTTCTTGGGACATACTGTCTCATTTGACCCTTACAATAAATCTGTGTGGGACAGACAGTGGGAGGTGAAATAGCTTGTCCAAGACCATGAAGCTAATAAGTGGTAGAGAGGGGTCCAAACTCAGAGGACTGTGAAACCAACCACCCCATCAATAGCGTCCAGCAGTGCCCTCTGCCACACACCCGTCTCCTGGCCTCTGGAGAAGAATTCCTAGACCTTCCCTGTGCTGGGCCTTTGTTCCCCAGGCCCATGGTGTGGCCTCTCCTCCCAGCTTTGCCTGGCCTGTGCCCACAAGGGGCCCCCAAAGGCTTCTCCTCTCGCTGGTGCTGACTGCCCCTCATTCTCACTGAAGCCTCAAACCCTGTTCCGTGGACTTTGCTCTCATTCCCATTCCTGCTCTGGGACCCTTGGAAAAAGCCTCCCCAGTTCTAGGCGGGCACCGGTGGTGGCCCAGGCTTGGAAGGTCTTGTCCGAACGTTGGCTGACAGCCATGGTGTTGCCAATAATCCTTCCTGCCTCTTTCACCTCCATGAGTCTTTTGTTTTGGTTTGTTTGGTTCTTTTACAGAGATGGTGTCATCTTTGCAAAGAGACGTGTTAGTAAAGGATGGTCATTTTCAACAATGAAAACAGGAGGTGAATCAACTGAAAAGTGAGAACAAAGAAAAGGATCACCAGCTCGAAGCCCTCAGCTCCAGAGTGAGTGTCGGGTCATCAGCAAATTGTAGCTGCGAAAAGCAGACACAGTGGAGTCACATGACACACGGTGGTGAGATGAGGCCAGTGCCCAAGGACACAGGGAGGGTAGCTGCTGGGCAGGTGGCCAACTTCTCTGAAGCCTTTCAAAGGACAGCATGTATGAGGCTCAGAATAAGCATAACAGATTTTCAAATCCAGCAAACATTTTCTAACCCCTATTATAAATGAGTTTGTTTATTCCCAGCAACAAACACACCTATGAGCATATACTGCCATTGCAAAGTTTAATATTAAGCAGAATACGATCTCTCTGTGAGCAAGGATGACACACGGCTGCATCGTGGTCCCAGCACCACTGGTTCTCATAATTGTCTTCAAAGCAGAACGTTTGAAGATCCAGATGCAAACACGCAGATTCTCATTTCTTCCTTAGACTTTAGTGTGTAGAATGCCTCTATGGAAGATGAACATGGTAGGCAAGCAAAGAGCTTTTTACATGTAACTTTGACTATTTGCAAATCTTGCCTTCAATGCTAACTTTAGAATCCTGACTCTAGAGGATAAGATTTCTCAGTATTTGTATGATGTGCCTGTTTCTGTGAGTCAAGGTAAAACCTCAAAGCTTTCATCTCAGGTGGCAACTCAGAGATTCCCAGAGGATCCCCGATAGCTAGGTCTGCATGGGGGTGGGGTGAGAACAGATCTTGAGGTTCCAAGGAAAAGACACAGTAGGTAATACCTGGTACGTAGTACCATACCCAGTTTGGAGCTGGTGAAAGGCACTGCATGAGCTTTGGGATCAGACAGACCAGGGTCCAATCCCAGAGCTTTCTTTTATTGTAACTTATTTGGCCTCCATTTCCTCATCTGTGAAATGGGGTTGACAAAATCGTTTTCCGAGAAGTGGGAGGCTGGTTTTAGTTGTGCTCTTCTGCCTCTGCCCGAGGTTGGCTGCCTGGCCAAGCCCTCTGCATTCGTTTCTCCCAAGCAGACTGTCTTCCCAGGCATGTGCTATACCTGTTTTATGTATGTGTGTGTGTGTGTGTGTGTGTGTGTGTGTGTTGGGGACGGAAAGGGAATGCAGAGCTGGTGCTAAGTAGAAGGAATCTGCAAAGACAGCACCTGCTTGGCTCTTCTACCTCCTGAAGTGCATTTGGATGATTTATGTCCCCGTTTCCCCTTCCTCATTGACCTTGGAATGAGGTCCCTTCTCCTCTAGACTGTTCTGGCCAGTAGCACAAGGGCTCGTCACCACCAAGGGTACTGCTCTTGTGAACATTTGAGATGCCTTTTTTTTAATGACATACATCATATGTGTTAATTTTAGAAAAATAAGTAGATGACATTGAGAAGAAAAAATAAAAAGAGAGGAGAGGAAATGCTACCTTGAGAAATCAGTGTTAATATGTTCATGTCTGTTTTTCCAGTCTTGTTTCTATATATTGCGTAGAAATCAATCAATCAATCATTTTATAGTGAATTTGTACTATGCACATTTTTTAAATTTTTAAATACTTATTATTTTCCCATTCTAATAAATCAACGCTCTTATCATTCGTCTTAAAAGCTACATACTTTCTCCTGGATGTACCCAGTGTTATAAAGTGGTCTGCTGTTCTAAACAACACTTGGGATGTTTCCTCTTTTTTTTTTTTTCTTCCACTGTTACTGACAATTCTGTGAAGAGCATCCTTGAAACTACAGATTCACTTATTTCTCCAGTCATTGTCCTTAAGGTACATTCCTAAAGTGGGAATTGCAGGTTCAAAAGAAGGCACATCCATCCTTATGCACTTAATGCCAGTTGCCAAGCCGCCCTCGGGCAAGACAGCTCCGTTTACCCCTCCACACCAGTCAGGGCAGTTGTGTCTTTGAGATGCAACCTGCACAAAAGCCCTAAGTTGGACCCGAGCTCACTGGCTCGGCCCCCTCCACCCTCACCGGTCACAGCGTGAAAACATCCCAATTCCTTCACCCTAAGTACCCAGACTCTACAAAGCTGGATTTCGCCTGCAGTGAAGTTTGCTGGCTTTTGAAGAGGAACTTAGACGCTCTATTCCTCAGAACTCATGAGAGGGGTGAACTGGGAAGGACTGTAGGATCCCGTGCTCCCATCACACAAATGGTCTCGCCTCTCAGAATTCAGAGGTGTGATTGGGTTATACAGCAGGAAACACTCCTGGGCGTGAACACAGGTACTGGGAACCCCTGCCAAGCCCCCGTGGCCTTGTCCTTTTTCTCCACAGTGCTCAGTGCTGAAAGAAGAGTTACAGAAGGAAGATGACCAGAAGGAGAAGTGGGAAGCCCAAGAGAAAGAGTTAAAACTCTGCAAAACCGTGCGTTGAACCTCCTGCCCCCTAGGTGTCCACTGAAAGCCTAGATTGTGGCCTTGAGGGTTTTGGAGGGGTTCCTTGGCCCATTAGCTAGCACAAGCTCTGGGGCTTTCTGGGTGTTTGTCTGTTAATGTAGTCTCCTAATTCTTTGATTTGCTAGCCTCAAGGAGATGGATGAAAAAACCATGGAAAACACACGCTCCCCAGATTTTCTGGGCAGTTGGCTCAAGGCCCCTCATCAGGATTCCCCTGGGGAAAGGGACGAGAGGTGGCCACCGTATGCTGCTAGAAATTCAACGTGGTCCCTACCCCTGGACTTGTGATGCCCAGACTTTCATGATCCACTGTCACAAGTTTTAGCACAGCCCTGAGCACTGTTATTAACACAACTCTTCTTGAAGTATTTTTACTTAAATACATTCAATTTTACAACAATTCCTAAAAACAAAATAAAAAGCAAATGTATCACTGGCCTTGTATGGAAGGTGAACATAAAAATTTATAAAATGAAAAGTTGACCACTCAATGTAAATGTTCATCCCCTGTACCGGCCCGAACCCTCGTGCACATCACCAGGCATACGTTTTCCATCCGTTGGGAAGGACGGTGCCTGGGACGGGGGGAGGAGACGTGTGTTCTTCTCTCTGTCAGGAGCACACTTCTCTGCCTCAAATGAGATAAAAGAAAAATGTCATTGTTCTTTTCTTCCAAACTGTGCCCATTGTGTCTTCCAAACAGCCCTTATTTAGATTGAACTCAAAAATGTGCCCCAAGGAAAGAGACTCTAATGAGTGGATAGGTATCTTGTACTGTTTAATCCAGGATCCATGCTGATCTTCAAAAGAAACTCAAATTTTCCCTCACCCAGCCCTTTCATTGCATCCGTTGAAAGAAAGTCTACTTTGCCTCAAAGATGTGGAATCGTCCCCCAAGGGAAGGAATGAAGCGAATCCCAGACTAGGTTTCTGCCTTAATGAACCGGATGAAATGAGTTCTGAAGTTGACTTCCCTGTTGTTGGAACTCTTTCAGCAAATCCATGGCATGGAAAAAGAAATGAGGAAGCTCAGGGTGGAGCTGAAAAGGAGCAGTACCGAGCAGAGCCTGATCTCTATGACGCTGTGGGAAAAGAGCAAGGTATGGCAGGGACAGGTCGGCCTGGGAACCACTCTGGGGCAAGCACTCCACCTGCATCATCTCTGTTCATCCTCACAATGACCCCATGCGGTCTATACTGGTATTAACCCCACTTTACAGTCGGGAAAACTGAGGCTCACAGAGGTGAAGGAAGTTATCCAAGTTCACTTGCATAAAGTAGTTGTGGCAGAACTTGAATCCAGGTCTGCCTGACTCCAAAGCTCCTGTGTGTAACCACTACCCTAGACTGCCTTCAGATCTTAATTGTGAAATTATCTAAGAAAGAATTGATCCATTAAATCAAGTTTGCCAATGATGTTCCAACTTAAATTCTCATATTGATTTTTTTTGTCTTTTTGTTCCATCATTGAGAATGTTTTTAAAAATCTCAACATGTTTGTCATTTGTGTGTTTCTTCTTTTAATATGAACGATGTTTGCTTTATATATTTTGAGGCTGTGTTACTAGGTGCATATGAATTTAGAATCCTAATACTTCCTGTAGAGCAAAACTTTAGATCATCATGAAATGTCCCTTTTCATCTCTAGTAGTGTTTCTCCCTTAACGTCTCCTTTGTCATTTAGCTTCATCACTGGCTTTCTCTTGGTTAGAGTTTTCATACCATATCTTTTTCATATGTTCTCTGTCAATTTTTGTCTTAAGGTTTAGACATATGCCTTCAAATAGCATATCATTTTTACAAAATCCAGTTTGACAATCTTTGACTTTTAGTCCATTTATATTATGTAATTACTCGTGTACTGGGGTTTAAATCTACCTTCTTGCTCAATACCAGTTGTACCATCTGTGCTATGTTCCTTTTTCTCTCCTTTCTTGCCTTCTTCTTAGTGGATGGTTTTCTCTTATTCCACTTTCGCCCTCTATTAGCTTGGAAATATTTCACTTTTTTACTATTCTTTTAGTAATAGTAAGACAATAGCATTCATCCTTGACTCACCAAAATCACACATTAATTAAGTTTTTCACTCTTCTACTATTCTCTTAGTAGTCATCCTGAAGACTACAATATGCATTCTTTTTTTTTTTTTTTTTTTTTTTTTTTTGCGGTACGTGGGCCTCTCACTCTTGTGGCCTCTCCCGTTGTGGAGCACAGGCTCCGGACGCACAGGCTCAGTGGCCATGGCCCACGGGCCCAGCCTTTCCGCGGCATGTGGGATCCTCCCGGACCGGAACACAAACCCATGTCCCCTGCATCGGCAGGCGGACTCTCAACCACTGCGCCACCAGGGAAGCCCTATCCTGTGGTTTTTAAGTATCCCTGCACACTCTGCCTGTCTCTAGAGTATTAAGTCCAGTTGCGCTGTTTTTACCTCTTTGTTTATTGAGATTATTATTTACTTGCATTAAAATGTACCAATTTCAAAGGTACAGTTTGATTATTTTTGGTAATTGTATACCAGGTGTAACCACCACCACGACCCAGATATAGAAAAGTTACTTACCCTTTAAAAGTTTTCCATCCCAATTTGCCCCAATTCAGTTTTGAGACACTTTATTGAGTTTTACTGCTTTCTCTAACATCGACTCTCCGGGTGATTTAGGAAAGTCACTTTACCTCTCTGGATGTGTTTTTGCTTTTATAACATGAAAAATGCCAGAACAGATGTGTTACCAAGGGCCCTTGCAATAATTTCAGAAAATGAGGGGGTAGGGTAAGGGCGGGAATCTCAGCCTTGCGTCCTCATTCTTCACACAGCACACGCATGTGGCAGATCCTAGTGGGAAAAGCCTGTGGTCGCATCAGAGAGAATTAGGTTTCCATCTCCTCTCTTGCTAGTGTGTATGTAACCTTTTGTAAGCATCAGCTTTCTCATCTCCAATATCAGGCTTATTAACAAGGTCTATTTGTTTACTGTTGTGAGGATGAATTGAGATGCACCGGCAGCCTTAAATGTTAGTTGGTATTTGTATTATGGCATAATAGAAAGGCACTGCATTCAACCATCTCAGTTACTACATGTTTATGCAGGCTGATTCTCACAGCCACGCCTGTCGTACAAGCGCGACGTAAAGCGGGTCTGCTTTATGGCACCCTGCTTCCGCCGTAAAGCGCCGTTGGCAATCCCGCGTGAGTGGGTTGAGGAGACGACTTCCAGGTGAAAGACGCGATTCTTGGAGGTTGGCTGACTTGACGTCTTCCCCATGGGCAAACGCGGGAGCCGGAGCCGGAGCCGTAGCCAGAGCCAGCTGCTCAACTCCCTAACTAAAAAGCAGAAGAAGCATCTAAGGGATTTCGGCGAGGAGCATCCCTTCTATGACAGGTATGGAGAGGCGAGGCTGGGACCGGCGCTGCCGGCGTCCTTTCCCGGTGGGAGCCCGCGTGTCCCCGCGTTTGGTCCGCCGGTGCCCCGGGGGTAGTGACAGGGCAGCTCCCGCCGCGTGCCACGCTGCCCCAGCGCCGGCCTAGCTCGCCCGGGGATCCTGGCGGCTTCCCGCCTGAGGTGGGGTTCTTCGCCGGTCTTCCTACCCTTTGTTGAGCCTGTAGTTTTATGCTAGACGGCACGCCTCCTGTGTGGCGACTGGGCAGAGATTTTATAAGCTTGTTTTCGTTTTATATGTTTTTAAAGAATTGCTTGGGGGCTTCCCTGGTGGCGCAGTGGTTAAGAATCCGCCTGCCAACGGAGGGGACAGGGGTTCGAGCCCTGGTCCGGGAAGATCCCACATGCCGCGGTGCAAGTAAGCCCGTGCGCCACAACTATTGAGCCTGCACTCTAGAGCCCGCGAGCCACAACTACTGAGCCAGGGTGGTGCAACTACTGATGCCCACGAGCCTAGAGCCCCTGCTCCGCAACAAGAGAAGCCACCTCTCGCCGCAACTAGAGAAAGCCCGGGCGCAGCAACGAAGACCCATAGCAGGCCAAAATAAATAAATTAAAGAAGTTAAAAAAAATAAAAAAAGAATTGCTTGGGACCCTCGACATCACCTATCTATTCAATGACCATGAGGAAACTAATGTTTGGGTAGTTGTGGGTTCCTCTCTAAGTGTCCAGACTCTCAGTTATGATCTTAGTGCTCATCCCACCCCTTTGGGCTGCTTTATCAACAGTTAGAGGGATAGTCTACTTAAGAAATTTGCTAGAAAAGGTGAACCCCGAGGGCTTTTATTTGCCAAAATTTCCCATCTTTTGGATGAGAGCCTGTTACTGTGTGACTGTAGTATTTGTCATGTGGTCTTGTTAGACTTTTTCATTCGTCTCTTATTATCTATTTGGCATATCCTTCCAAAACCTGTCCAAATGCATATGGAGTTTTTACTTGACAATAGATATAATGTATTTATAACGGTATAGTCTGCCATGTTCATTTAAAGTTGTATCATTAGACTTTTCCTAATTGCTACCTACTAGTAGTTAAAGTTTAACATTGCCTGTTTCTTCTCAGGGTTTCCAGAAAGGAAGCAAAACCACAGACTTGTCAACTGGTAATGCTTTATACCTTCTTTATGATAGTAGATTCTGGACTGTTACTTTTAAGATTATATATGGTAGTAAAGTTTGGCTACATTTCCACTCTCTTTGATTTTAGATGTAAGCTATATTTTAGTAATATTGCTTAGTTTTAAGTGCAGATGTCTGTTAAAATGCCATTGTGATAACTAATATAGTATAGAGTATGGAACTGTCCTGAGAGATTAGCCTGTTAGAACCTGTTAAGGAGGCTTACCAGAGGGCTCTTGGTGAATCCTAAGAGGGAATGTCATGTTTGCTTAACATAAAATAGAGTGCAAAATCATCAAAGGTCTTATTTCATTACCACAGACTCAGAAATAAAGTACACTTTTTTGTTGTAAGTTTTCCTGTTGCTCCTTTAAAGGTGCCAAATGTCTGACACATAGGTTAGATCGCCTTATAACCTAAAGCTCCATGTGTTTAGTTTGCTGTCTTCCCATGTGGAACATGAGCAGTTCAAAGAAGAGGAAGCGCTTCTAGAATCATAGCTAGATTAGCTGTTTTAAACAAATTTGGTGCTCGGTCTGGTTGAATAGATAGGATTGCATATTTGCAGAAAAGCTAGTTTTTATTTAGAAAAGTCTGAACTTGGTTCCACTGTGGGCCTGATGATAGTCGTGGGGTAGCAACAAGAACAGTATAATTTTTGTTTTTAAAAACCCCATTTTCCTTTTAGTCAGAGAGTTTATAGATACTTCAAGTTCTGAAAGTGAAGCATAGAGTGAACCAGACCAAGTTTCTGGTTACAACAGACCACTTGCCACATTAAAGGATGTCTCCAAGGAAGATGAGGAGGAGGAAGAGGAGGAAGACAGTGTTCTAGATGAGACAGAAATGAATCTTGAAGATGGCGATAGTGACGTCATTGTGGAGGAAGAGATGGCAGTGGAGTCCACTGACATGCAGAAGAGTGAGTGTCTTTGATGTGGGTTTATCATCTTTGCAGGGACCACAGACAGATTGCCCCAGGGGCAGGGTGCCTTGTACCACAGAGCTGGGTGAAAGCACATGGATTCAAAGCAGAGATTCTTAACATTGTTGGGCTCTGTGATATCTTCAAGAATCTGATGAAAACACAGGACCCTCTGGCCATAAAAATGCAGAAATGACATTTTTGCTTATGATTTCCAGGATTTCATCAATCCTACTTCAAATTCCCCTGATTGGGAGGAAAGGGAACATAATTCTGTTTTTGTAATGGTCTCAATTTATGAAAGAGATGATTGCTCCTGCCTTAGAGGAACCAAGTTTAATGGAAGATAGACATAAAATATACAAAACTTTTCAAGCACCAAATCTGAATGGAACCGATAAATATAAGGTGTTAAAGAGATGCAAAGTGGTCACATGCTGCCAGGGTAAACGAGGGGAGGCTTCAGAGAAGAGCTGGGACTGAAAGCTGAAAGGGACTCTGTCTCACTCAGACATCTAGGTGACTATTTTTTAAAAAATTATCATTAATTTATTTATTTCTGGCTGCATTGTGTCTTTGTTGCAGTGCGCCGGCTTCTCACTGTGGTGGCTTCTCTTGTTGTGGAGCATGGGCTCTAGGCACGTGGGCTTCGCTAGTTGTGGCACACGGGCTCAGTAGTTGTGGCTCACGGGCTCTAGAGCACAGGCTATGTAGTTGTGGCGCACGGGCTTCGTTGCTCGGCGGCATGTGGGATCTCCCCAGACTAGGGCTTGAAACCACGTCCCCTGCATTAGCAGGCGAATTCTTAACCACTGTGACACCAGGGAAGTCCCCATAGGTGACTTTTTAATTTAACTTTAAAATCAACTTTATTGAAGTATGAATTACATTCAACAAGGTGTACCCATTTTAAGCATGTAATTTGATAAGTTTTGACAAATGTGTATATCTATATTGTCATCGCCAAAGTCAAGATACAGAACACTTCGAATACCTGCAAAAAGTTCCTTCTTGTCCTTTTACAGTCAGTTTCCCAGGCCTGGCATCAGGCAACCACTGACATGCTTTCTTTCACTATGTATTAGTGTTTCCTATTCTAGAAATTCATATGAATGGAAGCATACAATAAGTACCCTTTTGCACGTGGCTTCTTTGGCTCCTCATGTTGTTGTGACTCATCCGTGTAGCTCATATTAGTAATTCATTTCTTTTTATTACTGGAATAATAGTCCATTGTCTGAATATATCTGGGTAACTTTTTATATTCTATTATCTTAATGCCTACTTGCCTTACTGTATTTTTTTCTATACTTTAAGGTGTCACACACCATTCTTAGTATTTTAATTCATCACTTGTACTCGGATAAAGAAATCGTTGCCTCAGACTTAGGGATTGTTTTAATTTTGTTGGTTTTCCAGTTTTCTTTCATGTTTTAGGTTTTTAAAAATGAAAAGTTTGGCTTTTTAAATTATAAAAGTAATATATATTTACTGTAAAAATTTAAGAGGGTAATATAGTTAACGTATATCTCCTCCACCCTGGGATGAACACCTTTAACATTTTATAGAACCTTCCAGACTACTTTTTTATGGATATATGAGTGAATATATGTTTGTGTGTATGTGCATAATGGCCTCATACATTTCTGTAAGTTACTTTTTTCTTTAATAATATAACGTGTGTAACTGTGGGTTACTGCCGCTAGAACCCTGGTGTCCAAACTCCCAGGCCAAATCTCCTTCTACTACATTCCACTACCATGGGGAGGTTTAAAAAAGAAAGGGAAAGTATGAAGGGTGATTTTTCCATAAATTAAATCAACTTGAAAAGGCGCATTTGGAGAGTCAGAGAGTACTGATATTGTTAGAAAGAAGAAAGGTTTAAAAGCTGGTTAAATCTCATTCAAAAAAAATCCATATGTACCACATTGTAAAAAAGAGAAGGAAGACGGCATTCATGATTACTGGGCTGGCAGGGTAGGGGACAGTTGCATGCTGGGGGTGGCTCTCGTACTGGCTCTTCCACTCTTCACACTTGTGCTCGGCCAGGGCCAGGGACCGCTGAGGGAGATCAGAGGAGAGGGTGGTGCCTTGGGGGTTCCAGGGAGTTGTGCAGCTGGCTCCCTTGCCACCCAGACTGCCCCAGGGTTCCCAGCCCCAAGGATTATGGAGCATCCCCACACCTGTTTGCTCTGCGGTTGCTGTTGTGCACGCATTTTCTCCTCCAGCACTTTCTGCAGTGTCTCCTTGGCCTTCTGCTCATAGCTGTTTTCCTGGTCTTCCATCCGTAATAGCAACTTATTCATTCCCCAAGAAGTGTATTTCTGTAAATTTGAGGCAATTCAACAAATACACATTGACCTACTGTGTGCTAAAGCCTGAGCAGGGATACAGAAATGAAACGAAATTGGTCCTTGCCCACAGGGCAGAGATGTCCGTAATCTGGTGGACCTTCGTCCAGGCTGGAGGCAGGCAGGGAGAGTCCCTCAGGTGATGTGAGAGGTGAGTGGGGATAAAAAACTGCCCTGGGCATGCTGGGCCTCCTCCCCTAGGCCTTCCACAGGCATTTGAAATCCGACATTTCCAAAGGGAAATCATCTTTCTAAACCTGCTCCTATCTCAGTGGCCAGCATCACCCCCCACCCAGTCTCCCAAACCCTAAACCAGGGAATCATCCTTGATTTCTCTCTCACCTTCTTCAAGGACTCAGTTCATCATCAAGCTTTGTCAACTCAGCGTCTTTAACGGCTCCTTCGTTACCTGTATCCTCTATCCCTACCGCCACCTCCTTAGTTCAGACCCTAGTGACACTATTATATGGTTTATATAGAGACTATGTGTTATCTTCATGCCTTGCCTCCCTCCAAACCCTTTTCAGTCCTGCAGCTAGAGGGTTCTTTCTAAAACTTAAATCTGATCCCATCACAACCTACTGAAATCTCTCAGTGGTTCTCAGTGTTCTAAGAATCAGGTCCAAACTCCTTGGCATGGTTCCTACTTACAAGCCCAGACTTTCATCTCATGCTGCCTCCACGCAACCTGAACTGCTTGTAGGTCCCCTAAGCACTGTGCTTTTCAGCCTCTGCCTTTGCCCATAAAGCTTCTTCTGCTTAGAGTATCGTGACCCACACTTCTCACCTGGTTAACTTCTACCCATGTTCAAGATTCAGCCCTAGAATCATAAATTCTGACAAACTTGGCCAACCATACCTACCCCCCGACTCTTTATGGATTAGGCAGTTTTACTGGTGTTCACATAGTATCTATATTTCTGATCTATTGACTCATCTGTCTCCTTTAAGGGATTGTAAACTCCTTTGAGGCAGGGAGCATTTTTATTTTTGTATTTTTTCTATTTATTTATTTATTTATTTATTTATTTATTTTTTATTAGTTTCTGCTTTATAACAAAGTGAATCAGTTATACATATACATCTGTTCCCACATCCCTTCCCTCATGCATCTCCCTCCCTCCCACCCTCCCCATCCCACCCCTCCAGGCGGTCACAAAGCACCGAGCTGATCTCCCTGTGCTCTGCGGCTGCTTCCCACTATCTATCTACCTTACGTTTGGTAGTGTATATATGTCCATGCCTCTCTTTTGCTTTGTCACAGCTTACCCTTCCCCCTCCCCATATCCTCAAGTCCATTCTCAAGTAGGTCTGTGTCTTTATTCCCGTTTTACCCCTAGGTTCTTCATGACATTTTTTAAAAATTCCATATATATGTGTTAGCATACGGTATTTGTCTTTCTCTTTCTGACTTACTTCACAGTGTATGACAGACTCTAGGTCTATCCACCTCATTACAAATAGCTCAGTTTCGTTTCTTTTTATGGCTGAGTAATATTCTGTTGTATATATGTGCCACATCTTCTTTATCCATTCATCCGATGATGGACACTTAGGTTATTTCCATCTCCAGGCTATTGTGAATAGAGCTGCAATGAACATTTTGGTACATGTCTCTTTTTGAATTATGGTTTTCTCAGGGTATATGCCTAGTAGTGGGATTGCGGGGTCATATGGTAGTTCTATTTTTAGTTTTTTAAGGAACCTCCATACTGTTCTCCATAGTGGCTGTACCAATTCACATTCCCACCAGCAGTGCAAGAGTGTTCCCTTTTCTCCACACCCTCTCCAGCATTTATTGTTTCTAGATTTCTTGATGATGGCCATTCTGACTGGTGTGAGATGATATCTCATTGTAGTTTTGATTTGCATTTCTCTAATGATTAATGATGTTGAGCATTCTTTCATGTGTTTGTTGGCAGTCTGTATATCTTCTTTGGAGAAATGCCTATTTAAGTCTTCTGCCCATTTTTGGATTGGGTTGTTTGTTTTTTTGCTATTGAGCTGCATGAGCTGTTTATAAATTTTGGAGATTAATCCTTTGTCAGTTGCTTCATTTGCAAATATTTTCTCCCATTCTGAGGGTTGTCTTTTGTTCTTCTTTATGGTTTCCTTTGCTGTGCAAAAGCTTTGAAGTTTCATTAGGTCCCATTTGTTTATCTTTGTTTTTATTTCCATTTCTCTAGGAGGTGGGTCCAAAAGGATCTTGCTGTGATTTATGTCATAGAGTGTTCTGCCCATGTTTTCCTCTAAGAGTTTGATAGTTTCTGGCCGTATATTTAGGTCTTTAATCCATTTTGAGCTTATTTTTGTGTATTGTCTTAGGGAATGATCTAATCTCATACTTCTACATGTCCCTGTCCAGTTTTCCCAGCACCACTTATTGAAGAGGCTTTCCTTTCTCCACTGTACATTCCTGCCACCTTTATCAAAGATAAGTTGACCATATGTGCGTGGGTTTATCTCTGGGCTTTCTATCCTGTTCCATTGATCTATCTTTCTGTTTTTGTGCCAGTACCACACTGTCTTGATTACTGTAGCTTTGTAGTATAGTCTGAAGAGGGAGCATTTTTTAAAAAATAAAATTATTTTTGTAGGCTTGGGGATCTGAACAATATTCAGTAAAGTCAAGTTTTAAAAATTAATACATTTGTATTTTTAGAATTTCTCCTGGCTTCAAGGTCAAAAAGAAAAAGACACAAGAGCAGCTTTGCAAATTCACTGGGGGTCTTGCCTTTCCAGTGCTTTTCATTTTTACGCCCTGTGATTTTTGGGAAAGCAGGAGCCTCTTACTGTCGATTCTGGGTTACCCAACTGGGTAAGAGGTAGTCTAGATAATGCAGATTTAGAGTTCAATATCAAATCATTTCCATTTAGCTTTGGAGTCATCTGAAAATTTGGATTTAAATGTTGAGTGGGTCTTATGTTCTTGGAATTGTCATTAGAAACCAGATACAGGAGTTACTGGTTGAGATCATACATGGTTATGTCCAGGTTATTGGACTTAACCATGCTGGTCACTGACCAGCTTTATCCCCCTTTGAAAACGAGTAGACTGGCATTCTGGATTATATGTCAGTCTCTTATGAGCTTGGTTGGCATTACTGAAAAAATAAAAGTTGTGGATCCGCAAACCCATAGACTCTATAGGCTATGTTCCCCTGCAGAATTCTAACTACATGGCCACCTTATCTTCCTAACATCAAGTGGGAGCAGTCTGGCCGGTCCATCTCGTTCTCTTGATCTTGAGTCCTCTGCAAAAGACATCCCCCTTTTCTGCACCAGCACATACGTCACAGCCCTGAAGAAAGTGTAGACATCTGAGATACGTTAACAGTGGGGGAGAGCTGATATCCCGTGAACAGACACATAGATGCCTGTTAGACCTGGAAATTGAAAACCAGAGAGGCGGGGCCACACTGGTTTTGGCCCAGGCCACCAGCCACTGGTGTTCCCAGCAAAATGTTCCCAATGTGGGAGTTTGAGGAAGCAGGGAAAGGCAGGTGGTGTGAGTTTATTAGGACTTGAGGCCCTCAGCCTCGCACTGAGGCCAGCTGAACCCCCAGAGCGTGCTTCCTGCCCTCCTATGGGCTGCTACTCCTAAAGGTACTTGGTTTCTACAGTTATTTGTGCATCAGGTTAAAGACTGAAGGGAGAGGGAACTGCAAGCCTAAATTCTTCATATCATACGCCACCTCCCTTTCTCTTCTTATTATATAAGCAATTCATGTGAAAAACAAATAAGGCAAACAAACAAGAACAAAATTACCTGAAATCTTGCTATCCAAAAGTTACCATTAGTATTTTGGTGTATACTTGTTCCAGATTTTTCTTTATTTTTAACCTTTCATTAAGGCCATTGTAGTCTTGACAGATGATGCTGGCACAAGCACTTGAGATGAGGCTCCTCTTTTTAAAATACTGTATTTGCATTTGGCTTAATTTGTCTCAGGCCCTGCCTTGCCTGGTCCCCAGCGTGGTGTTTTCTGCTGCCATCTCTGTAAATTGGAGTTGGGGTGATGGGGCGGTCAGGCAGGGCTGTGTGTATCTGTGTCTGTATGAGGGAGGGCGGGCACACTTTCCAGTGTTTCTGGGCAACAAGCAGGCACTCACTGCAGTTTCCTATCCCTCAGGCCTGGGCTGTGGAGACAGGGGAAGTACCAGGAAGGGGTGGACGACCCCGACCCAGCTAAATGGAAGGCCCAGCTCCGCTGTGTGCTCGACAAGAGCAGGGAATTCAACCTGATGTACGACGGCACCAAGGAGGTGCCCATGAACCCAGTGAAGATATATCAAGGGTGTGACATCCCCCAGCCCCAGGGCTCTATCATTAACCCAGGTGAGGCCCCAGCTGCTGGGGAGAAGGTGGACAGTGTGCCAGGTTCCGGGCTGGACCCTTAAAGCGATAGTCGACTTGAAAGTCGCCTCGCTTACAAAGTTGAAGACTGGTAAATAAAGCAAGAAATGCTGTCCCTAGAAAGAACCCAGAGAACAAAAGATATAAACTCAGCACAGTCTTCCTGCCCACCCAGTGGAACAGTAAAGCATTAGAAAGAAGAGGGGGTATTGAGTTCTATAAAAAATAACTTCTCTTGGGACTCAACACTGAGAAGAGAGGCCAGGTAGTTTAGAAGAAGGAGGGCTTAAAACTTAGAAGGTCTGAGTTATAAACCTCGGTCTTTCCATTTCACTACTTGTGGGACACTGAATCAAGTCATTCAACGTTTTGAGCCTCAGCTTCTTCCACTATAAAATCTGGGTTCTCATCTTTCCTGCGTATTTCAAAGGCTGTTCTAAGAATCAATTGCCATGACATTATGAAGGCTATTAAGTTCTCTTTATAAATGATGGGTAAGTGATCATTTAATTTGTATGGTATTTTTCCTAGGAGAATACCACCTGATCCCTATATTTACTCAATGTTGAGCCAGTTCCGACTAAGAGCCAGATAATTTAGACTTGACCTCCAGTGAATCTAGTGAGGCTCTGCCATGAGGGGAGGGTCTGTCTTCACAGTAAGCTTATAAAGGAGAGAAGCTGTGCTCCTTGGGTCCTTAGAAGGGATGCGAATGTGTAGAAAGGGGTTTAGAGTAGGAATTAAAAGATTTCTAGGAGAAGGGAGTAGGGTGTGCAGCTCCTGGATAGGGGAGGGGATGAGAGCTTGCACTGGGGCTCCGTAGGAGGAGCTGGGAGTGGGGTGAACACCCTTGGTTCCCACTCTTTGGCATTGAGGGTGCACACTGAACCCAAGGAACCTCTGTGCTGGCAGTGCCTAGCTTGAACAGTGGGTCAGCTGCAGGGATGACAGTGCAACGTGAGCGCCTCACTTTTGACCTTTGTGTGTGTGTGTGTGTGTGTGTGTGTTTCTCGTGTAGGATCCACTGGATCTGCTCCTTGGGATGAGAAAGATAATGGTGTGGATGAAGAAGATGAGGAAGGTGAGCTGGACCAGTCACAGCACCACGTTCCCATCCAGGACACCTTCCCCTTCCTGAACATCAATGGTGAGTGGGGTGGGGGGTGGGACCGAGGCATGGAGAGGATGTAAGGGGCTTTGATTTTGCAACCGTTGACACCATATCCACCATTGCACTGGGAGCAGCGACCAGGCCCTGGGGCCAGGCTGCCAGTCTGTTAGCAAGTAGGAGTCATAGGCAAAGGCACTCCGTAGGCATAGTTATCCCAGTGGGGTGGCTTCTAGGCAGAGAGAGCATCTTCTGAATATTACGTGATAATTCAGAGAAATTAAAAAATTAAACTCGTTCTCAATCCCGCATACAAATACACAAGCTGTTACAAATTTTGCTGATTTCCTTCAGGCCAAGTGCAGGGATCATTTTCGTGAATTGTAGGCAAACTCTTCTGCTATTTCCCTCGGTACAAATTTTCTGTCACTGCCTTAACAGCCTCTGCTAAGGCTGTATCGTGGGAAACTTGTGGCTCTACAGCTCTTAATACTAGGCTCTGATAAAATTTCTCTACTAGAGACTTTTATCTTTTTTAAATTAATGAATGAATTAATTTATTTTTTGTGGTACGCGGGCCTCTCACTGTTGTGGCCTCTCCCATTGCGGAGCACAGGCTCCGCACGCGCAGGCTCGGCGGCCGTGGCTCACGGGCCCAGCCGCTCCGCGGCATGTGGGATCTTCCCGGACCGGGGCACAAACCTGCATCGGCAGGCGGACTCTCAACCACTGCGCCACCAGGGAAGCCCTATCTTTTTTTTAAATTGACTCTTTGAATTCAGCTTCCCAGGAAAGATGCGTTTAGAGGTTGGAGGGTCCCTGTGAGACAGAGCAGGTACTGCACCTCCCATTGCACGTTCTGAGGACGCTCAACCACAAGGTGAACTGCTCTTCCACAGCATCTTCCCTTGAACTTTTCACTGACATGCTCCTAGTCATATGACTTGCATTCAGTTGAGTAGCTTTTCACTACTTTTCTAAGTTCCATCTGGCTGCTAGGGTCAAAGGAGATACTTTTGCCACCTAGAAAATTTAGTATATGAAGAGGATTCCTGTAGGATTTTGCAGTCCCCTTCCCTAGGTGATGCCCCTTCTTTTGAGAATCAGGAAATGACTCTTATCTGTCTACTTGCCCTCCTTCACTTACCCTGTCATTTATAACCTTGCAACCAAGTGATGAGTAAAGACAACGATCATAGAGCTCTCTCAGGTTAATACTGCCACAGCTACATTCCCACTTGGTGCAATTTTAAGATTTGGACGTTTGGAAATGTGAGATCCTTTCCCAAATCTTTGGCTCACTCATTCTGTTATTCTCACCCCTTAAAAGGATGCAACCCATTTCCAGGATCATGATTTCCCTTTTTTTTTTTTTTTTCATGTTTTTTTAAAGCTAATATTGTGTGTCCTTACGTTATGGGCCACCTTGGATCCTTTATGGAAACATGTGAACATATATTAAAAAATAAAAAAGTAAAATATGGCCCTACAGCCACACCGGGATTTCATTGCCCTGAGAGAGGAGTTGGGGTGCATCAGTGACTTCCACGAAGCCTATACTTTCAAACAGGCTCCGGGCCAGCCAGTTTCCGGCTTCAGCAAGGAGAATGTTCCAGCGGTAACCAACAAGGAGAACCTGGCGACGCCGGTCTCGACTGCATTCCTGGAGCCGACCCTGGGGAGCGACGGCTCTGTGGTCACGTTCGGGAAAACCCAAGAGGATCCCAAACCATTTTGCGTGGGCAGTGCCCCACCGAGTGTGGACGTCACCCCCACCGACACCAAAGACGGAGCTGACGAGGCAGGATCAACCGATGGCAAAGTTCTGAAACCGAAGCCATCTAAGCTGGCAAAGAGAATCGCAAACTCCGCTGGTTACGTGGGTGACCGGTTCAAGTGTGTCGCTACCGGACTGTACGCAGACTCCCGTCAGCTCAGCCGGGAGGAGCGGGCATTGCAGGTGAGCCCCCCCCACCCGAATTTCAGGAGCCTGACCAGTTGTCAGGTTTTTTTAATGTGTGAAGAGGAGGGGGCTGGGGGTATGATAGGGCAGGACACTGGGCTGATTTGGTTAATGAAGCTTAGGATAATTTAAATGTTTGAAATGTGTCCAGTAAGGGGACGTAAGTGGATACTTGAAGTTATTCTGTAGATTTTAAGCGAACTCCACTCGAATGCTGATAACGGAAGTTTTAATTATTGCGAAGGATGTCTAGAAGACTGCATGACATTTACCTATCAATCGCTTTGATTTCTCTGCCGTTACTGTACGTTAACAAATATACCTAAAAGCGCTGCTTAGAATGCCTTACGTGATACTTGGTGGAGGTGTGTAGCGGCCGCATGTCTGTGAGATTCGTGCAATTTTTTTTTCCACCCAAAAAACAAACAAAACAAAAACACAAACCTTGCTTAAAGGGATAGAGTATGTATTTAACTTGCTAGTGAATGATAGATGTTGTATAGGAATTTCCTTAAGATATTTTACTTTTAATTAAAAGACAAATAAAGCCAAATTGTTTTGCAATGTTAAGAAAAAAATTGGTTTATGCTTATAAAAATGGATGAAGTTATCTAAATGATCCATTGAGTGCCCATTTTAATTACATAGATGGAAGGATTACAAGAGGACAGTATTTTATGTCTACCCGCTGCTTACTGTGAGGTCAGTTCTTCAAATTTTTATTACTGGAATCTTCCATAAACCTTTTGAGTTAAATTTCATTTCCAAATATACAAAGGGAAGTTTGTGGGCCATGGTCGTCTTTATTCACTGTGCATTTGTTTTCTTTTCTGTTGTGTTTTTGTTTCGCTTTCTTTGTGTTGTGTTTTTGTTTTGTTTTATTTACCTTCGAAAGAGAATGTCTGTCTGTATGCCACAGTGTATGTATGGCTATATATACACACCACATATATCTCTACATACGTATGGCTTTACGAATAAAGAGTGTGTGACTAGTTACACATAGACACTCTTACGTTTTTATCGTTCAATTTTAAAATATCTCAGTTGTATCATAAATTGTGGTTGGTTTTGGGCAAACTTTTCTTTGAAGATACCTTCCTTTAAGGTAAGGGCAGTGAAATAGCTTTGGTGGTAAGGTGTGTCTTTTTTCCATCTCCGTTCTCTTTGTAGCGTGCAGTGATGCGCTTCTCAGAGTTGGAGATGAAAGAGCGAGAAGGTGGCCACCCCACGACCAAAGACTCCGAGGTGCGCAAATTCAGCCCCGCTGACTGGGAAAGGCTGAAAGGAAGTCAGCACAAAAAGCCAAAGTCGGTCGCCCCGGAGGAGGCCATTGCCGACCAGAACGACAGTGAGAGATGTAAGTGAACCCAGGCGGCTCGCGTGTGGTACCACGTCGGTGGGAACGGGGCGCTTCCGCTCCCAGTGCCGAGGGAGGTGAGAGGAAACAATACGCTTCCGACGGCCCAGCGTCTGGGTGCTGGCTGTTCGGAGAACGGGCTGCTCTGGCCACCCTTCCCAGCTGTGGATTGCAAGGCTGGTTGTCCTTTGGAGCGTTGCGTCATCCAGGAGTGAAGCACCTATGAAATGCTGTTCCCTGGCACGCGTCTCCTTTTTCCGGAGCAATGCTAGTCCTGTAGTTAGTAATAGTCTGATACAGTAGAGCAGAGGAATGGCAGTGCAGGACCTCCGGCGTAGCAGGTATGTGTTCTGTTGTGTAGCAGGTACGGACACGGGTTTTTGGTAGCAGTGGAATGACACTTGCAGCCAGAGCCAGACCCTCCAGAGTGACAATCTCCTGTGGGAGGGGGTGGAGAGTACTCGGACTCTCCCTCCAGAGGCAGAGGTTTCGTTCAAGTGCGATGAGGGCTGATGAAGGCCCCAGAGAGATGAGCATCATTGTGTTCTGTGGAGGCTCGTTTGCAGTCATGAGGAGCTGACACCACGCTCCGAGGCCGTGGGATCAGCGAGGCCGTTCTTCCCACCAGACGGCTGTGTTCTGTTCTGGAGGCCGAACTGGAGAGAAAGCTCGTGTTGCCTCGAGTCACACTCTGCGGTCCCATCGGCTGCTCCCCCACTGGGGTTGACTTCGGGCTTGGCCCTCGAGACTTCCTGGGCGAATGAGATGCGTTGGCAGCAAGTGGAGGTCTTTCTCCCGCTTTCTTCAGTGTGCGTGCTGGTGGCCTGTGGCCTGCAGCCTGCTCTGGACCCCAGAAACCTCACCGGTGATGGTGAGTGAGGGCACCTCGGTGAACGTCGAGGACAGGGTGGGCGTGCAATCCTCCTGAGACGGGACAGTCGGGGGTGGTGGGCACGTTTGGGAGGCCCAGGCCCTTGGACCCAGTCGTAGGGTCGGCGTTCGCCCGCACGCTTAGGTCGTGGGTGCCTGATGCAGTTCGGGAAAATTGTGGTCAGCCACAGCGTGTGCTTCTCTCTGCTGCTTGGAGCACTGCCCTCCCCCAGCTCATCTTTGGGGTCAGACAAAGGCCTGTGGCCACGGTTCTGGGTAAGCCACACTGGGACTGGTCTGTCCCACGTGGCTCCCGTAGAAGGGGATTTCTGGGGCTAGTCAGTGGTGGCCTTACCCGAGGGATGGGGCTCTTGATGTGCCTGGAGTAGACAATTCCGAGCTCCTCCCCCTCGGGATTGGAATGAAAAACGGAGGGTCCAGGCCACCCTGGAGTGAAGCAGCAAGAAGGCCTCCCTCCTTGCCTGTGCTCACAGCTGACACGCAGCCCTTACCCTCCTGAGTGGCCTCATAACTCAGCTCCTAGGGAAGTTTCTCAGAGAGATGTGGTAAAAGTGGGCAAGGCCAAGTTCACGGGGCTGCACTTTTCTGAGGAGGGGATCTGCCTGTTGGGGGTGGATGGTGAGGGAGGCTGGAGGAAGGGAGCGGGCAGTTAACCGGCCTCGAGTCTTCTCGCCCTTTTCTCCAGCAACGTGGCCAAACCCAGGGTGGCCGCTGCCCTTCATGTCTCAGTGGCCTCACCCGCCCTTCTTCCCAGAGACGTTAGTGTGCGTCCTTCCCAGTCTTTCCTGCTGAGCGTGGAGACGAGAACTCGGTGTGGCTGATGGGGAGCAGGGCCTGAGCCCCAGATGATTCCGAAAGCCCCCTCCCCCCACCGCCTGCCTCCAATCTCAGACCGACCGACAGGTCTCTTCCTGGAGCACCCGGGACGTGGCCCAGTGAGCCATGAATCACCACCATGGGAGGGCAGGAGAAGGGTTGGGGAAGGTGAGGGGCTCCGTTTGAAAGGTTGGGGCAATGGAGGTGGGCTCCCCACCCACCCTCTGTCTTGTAGAGACGTGGGGTTTGTAAATAGCTGGTCAGGAAAGGTCACCTGAAGGGGCCACTGTTCTTACTGCGGCCTCCACGTCCAAGGCCCAGCAGGTGTTCATTCCATTCAGCTGGATATGAATGGGCCTTCTTGTTCTTGGGCCATCATGTCTTGAGCTGATATGGGCTCAGGTCCTTCTCATGGGTGTCGGTGTGGCCGAGAGCCGAGCTGTGAGCACCTGGGAGCTGGGGCGGGGATTTGGGGCGGGCAGGGGTCCCAGAGAGGGTCCAGGATGCCTTCAAGATGCCTTCCCCCTTCTAAGGCAGCCCCTACCCATGGAGGGCCCAGGAGCTTCTAAGGTGGTGGGTGCTGTTTGCGCGGCCCTGGTTGTCCTGGTGCGGGTGCATCTTGTTGCTAGGGGCTTGTTTAAAAAAGAAATTAACTTGAAAACACAGTGGCCGAGATACTCATTTATTCTTTATGATCACATGGGTGGCTGAGTGAAATTTTTATTTTGGAAGTTCACCAAATGAGTTTGGAGGTTCCTCAGACTTGGAAGTTCATCACTAGGAACCCTCAGTGGCATTTGAAGATGGGGCGGGGCAAGGAGGCATTGGTCCCTTCCTTCTCAAACTTGGAGTAACCATCTCCCTTGCCAGCCACTTGGCTAGGACAGGCCTAGGACCTGCTCAGTGGCAGTGCCTGGCCAGGAGCTGGAGGAAGCCTCAGTCGAGGGGCTTCATGAAACTTCTTTGCTCAGGAAACTTCTCTTCCAGCTGAGCACCTGCACGTTTGTAAACTACTTTGGAACAGAGATCCCCTGCACTCCTTGTGTAGCGGGTGTAACTTTGAACAAGGTTAGCCCTCACTGGAGGTGCTATTATAGTTAAGCTACGGAGAAGGGGATTTTAATCCTGGGGAGCCTTGCAGCGACTCAGAACCCTTTCACCTTGTTTAGGCCTCACTGGGCATGGCTCAACAGTGGGGAGGGTGCTTTGCTGCCACAGTGACTTGTAAATGTTGCTGTGGTGATGCTTCTGTGAGGTGATGCTGTGGTACAATCATAATGAATTTGGGATATATGTGCTGTGAGTCATAGGACCATGCTGCAGGGACCACGTTCACATCTTGCTTAGACTGGGTGACCAAGGGCACATGGCTTCCCACTTTTAGAAGGGCCAAAAGTAGCAATGATGGCAAAGCCTGATGGTTAGGATCCCCGTGTATCTATTTATCTCCTCGTCTCCTTTGCCCTCAAGGGTCATCCTCCTGTGGGTCGTGGTTAGAACAGTCTTTGAGAAGCTCCAAGTGACACGGAGCCTCTACCCCATAGCTGGTGGCCATGGGCATCTTGGGCAGTCGGGGTGGGTGTCCTTCAGGGTTATTACTGGCCTGGGTAAGGTCACACTAGCGTAAGGTCTTGGGGGGCCTTAGCTGAGGGGAATTGAGGTCTTTGCCCTAAAAGGCTCCGGGGTTGGGGGATGGGTGGATGGACCTAGTTTGGAAAAAGAAACTTTCAAATTGGACATGGGGGTTCTTAAGGTAACCCTTCCATTCCTCCATGCATCCCCTCCCACGGAGCTTTTAGGGAAGGCTGATTGGACCAGAGAAGTCCAATGGTGTAACCAGCAGGGCTCACCTCTTAAAATTTCCTACATTTCAGGCCTGAGATTCAGGCTGGTCTGAAAGTCTTGGCATCTTTTGGTTAAAGGGATTTTTCCAGCCTTTCTCTGTGCTGAGCCCGGCCCGTGATTATGAAGCCCACCCTGGAGGGAGGCTAGCAATAACATTCCCACTTTACAAGTGAAGGGGGCCGAGTTGTAAAGCGGCGCCATTCCTGCCCGAGTGTTTAAGAGGGTCACAGAGCAGCCCGAGTGAGAGTTGCAGCACGCCGTCTTCACCGGGCCTGCGGTAGCCTGGGCTGCATCACCTGTAAGCACAGGCCAGGAGTTTGGGGTTTCTCCTGCTGCCATGACAGGAGACCCTCGCGGTTGGGGTGATTCCACCATTCCGGCAAGAGTAGATGGGGATCTCTCCCACCTTGGGATACCCTTGGAGAAAAGCTAAGTGTGTTCCACCATTGAGAACACAGGTCAGGCTAGCCCAGGCCAGGGTGAGGTTCATCCCCACAACTGGCTGCCATTAAATGCTGGGAATGCCCCCCAAGACAGGCTGATCAGGGGACCAGCCGGCTGGGCAGAAGTGGGAGTGATACTTGAAGTGGTCTAGGGAGAGGAGGAGGAATGCGAGCAGCATGTGAGGGGTGTGTCCATGATTTCATCTAGAAAAACGGGCTGTGGGAGCTTAGCTCAGGTGTTAACGAAATACCAAACTCATACACCCACCCCCACCCCCGGCCGGTGATGGACACAGGGTCATCTTCGGGGAACTCTTTAACAGCACAGTGATCATTATGGAATTATTTGTGTGTTAGAAACAATGTGACTAGCAAAGCAGTTGAACTGTTTCTTTGGCTGGAGCAAAAGTGAGGAGTGATGTTAGGCTGGGGTGATTGGAGGAAAAGCCCCAAGTGGATGCTAGATTGAGCAGGGGGGCAGGAGCTACACAGGCAGAGCTGGGGTGTGAGCAGTTCAGCCCTGCCCGCCACCCCCCCACCCCCCACCCCCCATGAAGGGGGTTGGAGTCTTGTCTTTGAAATGTCCTTAGATGCTTGTTGCCTGGGAAGGAAGGCGTGGAGACGTGCCAGGTGGGTGACTGGTGTCACTGAGGGCCTTCTTCCTAGACAGGAACTAGGAGCAGCCCCTCGATGGCAGTGAAATGCTTTTCCCCCCACGGGTGTGGAAAGAGGACAGACGGACTTGTAGCAATCTGGTTGAGTTCTTTGAAATTGCCCTTGACCCTTGTGTGTGCACCAGGAAGCCTTTCCTTTCCCTTTGCCAGGCTCCTCTTGCCTTGGTCTCCCCAGCTTCCCAGCCTCCCACCATTCTTTCCCTACCCTTTTTCTTCACCCTCGCCCCTGCTGACCCAAGTGAACATTGGTGCTATGTCTGTGTAGATGGCAGTTGGGGGCTATTTGGTCTCTTGATGACATCAGCCTTTTTTGTTTACTAGCAGCTGTTTCCATAGTCATTTGTAGCTCTGCCCTGATTGGTTGGATCTTACTGTGAGGTCACTCACCCCCCCCTTTAAAAGTAAGCCACCTTGGAGAGTTAAGCAGTTAGGGAGTGATCTCACATGCCTATAGAGGAATGGTGTAGATGCCTCACCTTGACCCTTGAAGGATGGATTGTGAGTGGGCTACGCACCTCATTTTCTGCTTTCTTTGCTGGTTGTGTTCAGCTGTCCTTCCTTTGGGACGTCTTTCTGAGGGTTTTGTGCTTGCGGCGTGTGAGGCCCCTGGTCTCCAAAGGGGGGTGGTCTGTTGGTAGCAGATTGCCTTGGGCATGGGGGTCCTGCCTGCTCCTGGTGACCTTTGTTCCCTCCTTTCCGGGTTGTCTCCCCTCCCCTAGGGGAGTGTTTTGATGGAAGCAAACCTGACCGCTTTGAAGCCCCAGAAGACAGTGATCTTCCTGAGGACATGGACACGGAGCCCCCCAGAGAGTCCCCCGCCAACCAGGCGGCCCCGGACGCGTCACGCAGCCCCACCCTCCGGCTGAACAGAAAGCGCAAGGTCTCTGGCGATAGGAACCACACTGAGACCACTGTGCTCCCGGAGGACTCTCTGCTGAAAGCCAAGCGGAGACGGGTCTCCAAAGGTGAGCTCGGTTTGGCTTCGGGCCCGCAGGGCACCCTACGGAAGTCCTGGAGCGGAGCAGTGGAAAGTTCCAGTCCCACCCTGGATCCCTGGGGGGAGCCACTCACACCTCCCCACCCCCCACCCCCATCCCACCCCCCACCCCCCCAAAGCCAGTTGCCGGGGCTGGAGCCCAAAGGTGGCCAAAGGCAAATAGGCCCCCTCCCGAGACTTGGTGACAAGTTCCAGCCAACACAGTGACCACACCCCTCCCCTCCCCCACCCCTGTTAGTGATGTGTAAGACAGTTTGTTCGCCCCCCCGCCTCGCACTGGGGGGCTTCTTCTTTAATTTGTAGTTATTTCTCCATTAGCTGACTGGCCTGAGAGGGAAATGACAAACAGTTCCTCTAACCACTTAGAAGAGCCACATTATAGTGAGCTGACCAACCTGAGGTGTGCATTGAATTAACAGGGCTCCATCCCAGAAAGCAGCGCCGCTTGCTGCACCTTAGAGGACGGCGGGAGCAGAGAGCAAACCTGGCCGGCAGGGCAGGAAGGAAGTGACCCAGGCGGTTCAGCCTGCGGTCACCCCCCAGGGCAATAGCATCTCCGAAGAGAAACCTGGCAGGAAAAGGGCAGAGGCCAAAAGCAACAGCAGCTGGTTGGAGGAGTCCCTTAAATGCACTGACAATGAACAAGGTACGCACGGGGCGGGGGGTGCTCCTGGAGGGTGGATCACCCGCCCTCTGTGGGAAACGGCCCTGGAGGGGACCTGAGGGCCATCCAAGTTGACAAGAGTAGCGTGTGGCAAGCGGGGAGTTTTCTTCATGAGGTCCTTTCAACCTGCACACTTCCTTATGGAATGGACAGTGAGGCGGGAGCTCGACTTCCTGGGCTGCTCCTCATCACCCAGCCCGCGGCTGGGCAGGAAGGGAAGTCTTGGGTGACCCCGGGCGCTTGTCAGTGCCCTCATTCCAGCCTCAGGCTGTCCCCAGTCGCCCTGTCCCGAGCACCCAGACCCCCCACAGGTGGGGACGGGAGCGCACGAAGGGCTGGCTTCTGCCCTCTCTTGCGGCCCTTTGAAGCGACTTGCCATTTGGCGTTTCGTGGGTTAGCCTATTTGCCGGTTGAATGTGGGATGATTAAAATACTAGTGCTTTGAAAACATAATTGGTATATCTTTAAAAACTGAAGCTGCTCCAACGATCAGTGCTAACAATGGGCTTTTCTCTCCTCACCGGCTACAACTGTGTAACGCCCGCTGCTTCTCCCCCTGACAGATGTGCTGTGCATGGACGAAGAAATGGATCGGCAGCCTTCGCCCCTGCCGCAGAAATACACCGACAACAGCGAGAAAGCATCCGGAAAGCGACCGTGCAAAACCAAGCATTTGATCCCTCAGGAGCCCAGGCGGGGCTTGCCGCTGCCAGGGGACTCCTAGGTGGACAATGCGGATGGCAAGGTACCTCTTGCCCCTGGCTCTCCCCCGCCCCCCGGGCCCGTGCAGGCACATCCCGCCTGCCTGCTTCTCTGCTTCTGGGGACAAAGCTTTCCTTTTCCTGAACCCCTCCCCCCAAAACGTCCCTGCCCCTTCCTAGGGGACCTGTCTCCTGGGTGGTGGTGAAGTTTCCAGCTAGTAAAAATGCAACCCCTTCCTCGCGCCCCGCCTCCCGCAGACAGAGAGGAGGAAAAGTGCTTTCCTCCACTCAGCTTTGTAACTCAGGGAGGAGGCGAACCAGGCGGGTGGTGGAAGGACAGCCTGAAATGTGTGCGCTGCCTGGTTTCGTGATAGGTGACCGTCCGGAGATTTTGAAAGCGGCCTGAGCCCAGTTCCGACTATGATCTTTCGCCGGCCAAACAGGACCAGAAGCCCTTGGACTGTTTGCAGCAATTGTTACCTGCTTCCCAGGCCTCGCAGCTGACATGCTCAAGCTCCCCTCCAGAGACCACCCAGTCCCGCCCGATGCCACCGGAAGCGCGGAGACTTATTGTCAATAAGAACGCGGGCGAGACCCTCCTACAGCAGGCCTCCCGGCTTGGCTAAGAGGTGAGCATCCTTGTGGGTGCCCCGGATCAGTATCCACCGGCTGCTGCTCCTTGGGTGGGGGACACACTGGCTGGGGATGGGGGGCGGGTCTCAGAGCCCAGCCCCCTCCACGTGCCGGGCTGGGCTGGGTGTTCCAGCAGGGTGTTTGCGTTGGCTCCCGCTCACACTGCGGGCTCTTTGGTGGCTTGTTCAGTCGTGGTGTGAAAAGAAAGGCAGGCCTCTCTGATGTTCCGTTCCCGTTCAGGCAGGCAGGCTGCTTCGGCCAGTCTGGCTCACTTATCTCTGATATAAAATCTGACCTAACCCAGGGCGTGGCGACCAGGGGAATTTTAATGAGCCCTTTTGGATTCTGAATAGCAAGAAGGAGAGTAGGAGAGTAGTTATTAGCTCTACTAACTTGTGCTGTTTGGGGCAGAGTGATGCCCCTGTGGGGTAGCAGGTGGGAAGTGTCTGTGCAGAGTAGGGGTGGGAGTGGGGCAGACCTGAGCAGTCTCTTTCTGAGAGGGCACGGGAGCCGAGGGCTGATGGGCGGGGAGCAGGGCTTGAGCCTTGCACAAAACTCCCTGTCCACACTGCTGTATCCCAACCCAGCACGGCTGATGACAGTGATGGCCTCTATTGCTAGAGCAACATAGAAAGATAGCTGATATCTGCCTAAGCCCGTGTGATCTGTAGTAACTCCTTTCACCCTGTTAACATCTTCACTTGGGAGTAACGAGTACTAGCCCACTCTCGGATGAGGCAACTGAGCCTCAGAGGGGTTAGCTGATACCCGTACAGGTAGCAATCCAGCCGTGCTCCACAGCCCACCACGCTCCTCAGCAAGACTGGCTCACACTGGAATTGCCCTTTTTACAGTTCAAAACCTCTGTGAGACAGATGACTCTCCATGCCCTGTGCAGTTCCCCCACCATACTTGTCAGTAGCAATTGTGATGTAATAGCCCACAGGGCAAAGGCATTTTTCTGTGCTGGCATCAGCCCTCTGGGAGTTGAATGCTGACAGTAAAACGTGGTTCAGCAGGCTGAGCGTGGAGGTGTGGATGAGCACTGGGGTGGCAGGACCCAGGCTGGCCCGGAGCCCTGGCGCCCACACCCTCAGCCAGCTCTGTGCCCCTGTCCCCCGTCTCCCGTCGTGTCCCCCCACCCCGGTCCATAGTGCCGTGAGCCCTTGGAAGTGTGCCTGCCTTGGCCCTAAGGCATGCCTGTGGGTGGGAAGTTGGAAGCACTAGGGCTATGCTTAGTTTGGGGTGTTTTGTTGTTGTTGTTGGGGGTTGAATGTGCTGTTGTTTATATCTACACGTCTCTTGGAGACCTGTCCATTAGCTAGAGAGCACTTTGTGGTAGTTAGCGCAGTTACTTGCAGGTGAAGTCCAAGGAGCACCCAGTTGGTTTCCCAAGAGCTGAGAGCGGGCGCCTAGGAGGACAGAGCAGATGTTGCACATAGTGTGGAGCTAGACCCCCCGTGGTTGAGAAGATAGTCTCCTTCCTTCCAGCAAACGCTGGAGGTGGGGGGGAGGCCCCTAACCCCAACTTTTGGGTTAGGGTTGAGAAAGTAGACTCCCGCTTCCAGCAAATGCTGGAGATGGGGGGGCGGGGTGCTGCTGCACCCGCCGTGGAGGGCGGGGCTCTAAGCCCCACCTGTGAACTTGGCATCATTTCCAGCAGCCTCCCTTTGGGACCAGAGACGTCAAAAGACCCTCGTTGGTCCTCTAAGACAGTTTCCATTTTGGTTTGGTGGCTCTGAGGCCTGGACCAAGGGGCACTTGATCCATCCTTTTTTAGGCTACCTGGCCTTTGATTGCACAGGAAGCCTTGGGAATGTTTAAGGTCGGATTTGTTTTTTTCTTCAAATGTAAATTTCAATATGTAGATGCCACAGATCACCAGTGTTGATGCTGAACATTGTGACAAGTAGATGAACGCTTTCAACTTTGAATCCAACTTTCTGGGATTTCTCTGGGCAGAATTTTAAATGTTGGGATGAAGGCCCAGTTGGGAGATGTGGCAGCTTCAACCTTTTCAAATTGAAGGACAGTTTGCTTAAGCAGATAAGGGTGTGGTTTGGGAGGGTTTTCCTGAAGTTTTGTCTTCAGCATTCTTGGTTATTTTCTTCTGCTTAGCCAAAGATACCATGTGCAGTATAAAGGCTGTCTGAGCTTTATGTCATGATAATCTGGTTCTGGAAGTTTAGAAACACACTCTGGCTTCAGATCCGCGTTAAATAGATCACTTGTGTGGCCAAAGACCTCAAACCTTTCCCTCCTGGGAAAAAGGCTTCTATTTCTTAGGCTAAAACGCTAGTGTGCAACCACATGCTTGTGCCTTTAGCGGTGATGGTTAAATTTTCTATGAACTGAATAAGTCATGTTTCTTAAAAAGTTAATGAGGCATTTAATTAACTCACAACGTCGGGCTTATGGCCTTTATGGTTACATTTTGCAGGTAATGGCATTCGGCTTATAGCCGCTGAACAGAGAGCTGTCCGACAAAAGCAGTTTGACTTTGCTCTGGAATGGCTGGGCTGCCCTTCAGACACTCCCGTTTATTTCTAGCGGAGAAAATAAACCAAGGAATGTGTTGCATCGACAGACTCGCCCCGCCTCTACACCTTTCAGTTAGAGAAAGTGTTGGTGGCGACGGTTGCCATCCATTTAGAGGCCATCACCCTCTTAGCTAGGAGAGTGTAGTTAGCCCACTTGACCCCCAACAGAGAAGGCCTGTGGGGTGCTCGTCACAGCTGGATTGCATCCCTCTAACTGGGGCCCTCTTGGGCCTTTTGAATCTTCCCAGCTGACCAGGTACCAAAGACCTGAGTTATAGGTCTAGTACTTCATGTTAATTGAACTTGGGGTTTAATATCTCTGGGCCTCAGTTTCCAAGTGTTGAATGAGGATAGTACTACCTTCCTTTCCTGCTATCTCCTGGGTTCCTGTGGGTGACAGAAGATGTCCTCATCTGGGGAAATGAGAAGCACTGTGTAAATAGTGGTATCAACGTGGTTGAGTTAGGACAGCCCGTGGCAAAAAGTCTGACCTGGCCGTGGGGCTACTGCTGCCTTTGCTGCCATCTTCCAGGAGAAGAGAGTTGACTTACCCACCAGCTTGGACGGCCTTTCATTTCTAGGTACCCTTGAATCTGCCCTAGTAGTGATGAAGGTTTCCAGGTGAAGGCCATGATTGTCACAGTAAATAAACCCTGGGTTGAGTAAATTGATGTGTGCACAGCAGTTGGTGGCATTCAGACCTGATCCCAGAGCCACGTGACAGGGCCTCTCCGTGGCTGGGGCACACAACTCATTAGCTTGCAGCCGTCCACTCAAGTCTGGCTAGTGAGGGCCTGCTAAAAGAGCAGCAGCTTCATGCGGTATCCTGGATACCAGGGCTCGGGGCAGGTGGCCTGGGAGCCCAGAGGATTGTGGGCTTTCTGGCAGGTTGGGATGTAAACGGAGAAACGCATTCGTGGGCGTGCCTTTTCTCTTCCTCCTCTTGTTTTGGAAGGGAGCTGCTGCAGTGACCTGAAGTAACAGGGCACCAATGGCCAGGTTTACCAGCATGCCCCATTAGGTTCACGTGGTAAGCAAATGGAACATTCTAGTTCGCTCCCAAGTGAGTGGTCACCTTTGATTGGCGTGTCCTCCAAGGGGCATAAAAGGTTTTACAGAACCCATCTCGCACTTATGGGCGGCTAGAATGACCCCCGTTTTAGGTTTAACAGATGAGTTACCTGAGAGATGTCACAAGGAGGCCTGTTCTGACCCCATCCCATCCCCCCTTACCCAGCAGACCATGTGTTGGGCCACATGCACGTTCTGCCTACTCCCAGCTCTCAGAACCTGACGGCTCTCTGCTGGGCACGACTTACCCAGTATAAACAGTATAATGTGTTTTCTGGTGGCAAATGCTTTCGATGTGTCTGAAAACTTTCTTAAGGTAATAAAACATTGAATAAGTTCCTGCTCTGCTTACTGGGAGTGGTTCATATTAATATTTTAACAAGCCAAAGAAATAAGGTTAATAACAGTGATCCTAATGCACAGTGTTGACACAGAACATCTCCGGGGGCGGGGGTGAATGTTTTATTTGATTCTTGAAATGTGGAGGTTACAGCCTGTGGTGTATCAGGTTCCTGTCATTAACTTGAGTAAATATGAGAATATTAGACTGATTCTGCCCCGAGAGGGTGGAGTGAGGCAAAATAGAGGGTGGGGTAATTGGAGGCATTTTGTGTCATTCCTCGAGGATGGAGGGAGAGAGCTTCTCTTTAACTCTACTTAACGTACAGACAAGAGCATCTGAGGCCCAGGTTCTGATTTGGGGTCTTAACAGGGGGCGCGAGGATGTAGCTGACCTGTGTGTCCCTGCTTCTCTAAGCTGGGGAATGTTCTCTGGCTGATTTAAGCTCTCTTTAAGTGTTGGTCATCCATACTTTTATCTAAACTTGTGTTATCGTCCACTGCCACTGACTGAACAGACCCATCAAGTGAGAATGGTCTGTGCTTGGCAATGTGTCATCTAAGATGTTAGCAGCTGTGACACTTCTGTACTGGTCACGTCGGCCCCTGGGCTGAGGGCTTTCATCGCTATCCGAATGCGTCCTCTCAGCAGCCCTGTGGAAGCTTGGAGAAGTTCAAGGGTAACTTGCCCATGGCCAGGCCACTGGTGCAGCAGAGCCTTAGACAACACTGTCTGCATCTCTAAGCCCTTCTCACGCACTCTCACCCCCCACCAGGGTGCCTGCCGCCTGCCCGCGCTATGGTGGGCTTTTGGCCCCAAGGATGTATGCCTTTGAAAGTGGGCACCGCCAAGCTATGGGGAGGTCACCCTTACAAGGTTCACTGTATGGTTGTCTGATGGTATCTCCTCTCCTCTCCTCTCCTCTCCTCTCCTCTCCCCGTAGGAAGTGGTCTTGTACTGCCTGGAGAACAAGATTTGTGATGTGAACCACCGCGACAACGCGGGTTACTGTGCCCTGCACGAGGCTTGTGCAAGAGGTTGGCTCAACATCGTACGACACCTCCTTGAATATGGCGCCGATGTCAACTGCAGTGCCCAGGATGGAACCGGGTCAGTGGCGGTCTTGCTCTTGGCCTGGCTGGGGCATAGGCAGTGGTTCTCAGGGTGTGCGGGGAACCCCAGAAGGAAAGATGGAGAGTGAGTGCCATGTAAGCACACTGATGGTGGAGTCCTCTAGAATGGAATCGGACAGATCTTTCTGGCAAATTTACATAGAACTTTAAAACTCTGTGACACTCTTATGGACAGAGGTCCCTGAAAATGTTGAGCCTGCATGAATAATCAGGGGTGTTCTCTTTTAAGACCCTGGACTCTTCACCAGCATCTGTTGAATCTCACTCTTGAACATATATGTGAGTTGAAAGTTGCAGGAGTACAGACAGGTCCAGTGGCAACTGGCTTGATAGGACCTGCCGTGTCCACCCACATCCCCGGGCCTGGCCCCCACTCTGTCCTTGACCTCGGTTTATTGGCCAGAGGCCCAGGTCTGAGTCAGCCCAAGCATCTTCCTGGTTGTACCTGGGATGCCACCACGAGGCAGGGCACTGGGGCTTTCCTGACGGTCATAACATTAGCAAAACCGTAAGGTATTTGGTGGTTCGTGGTTTCCAAATCGCATCCTTTCTGGATGGGACTGCGGACAGTGTTCCTGACCCCAGCGGACACGGGCAGGAGGACTCTGTATCCTCCTGAGAACTCGCCCTGCCTGTCGACTGCTTCTGGGCGAGAGGGTTGATCACTCATCTCCAAGTTGGTTTCAGGAGAGGTTCCACTTTGCCCCCAGTTTCTTTGACAAACTGCACTTTTTGGGTTTTGTTTGTAATGGTATAACAATGGCTTGTCGTATCTGCTTCCGTGATGCTGGGATTCTTCCCCCCACCCCTCCGTACATTACCTTCTTACAGTCTGTCACTATTTAAGTTCATTGGAAACGTTTTCATCGTGGCCTGAGTTCCTCCTTGGGCCATGCATTAAGAGAGATTTGCATTGAAGAATTAGGCCTGAGATGGTCCCTTCACCTGTCCCGTAAAGGGTTATGTGTTGAAATAACAGAGTAATTTGTCGCAGCGACCGTACACTCACCTCCTCGGTGAAATAGCGCGCCTACGAGGCTTGGCCGCACACGCTCGATTTTGCCCCGTGTCCTTAGAAGCAAGCGTCACGTGCACGGGTGTAATCCCCCCCACCTCTCCTAGGCCTCTCCACGATGCTGTCAAGAATGATCATCTCGAAATTGTCCACTTGCTCCTCTCCTACGGTGCTGTTCCTACCCTGGCTACGTACTCAGGTAGAACCATCAAGAAAGTGAACCACAGCGAACTTCTGGAGAAGTTCTTAACAGGTACGGCAGAGGTCAAGACACGGTCTTGTTCAAGCATCTAGACGGTGACTTCACAGCCTTTCACCTGGGTTCCCCCTACCCCCACCCCCCCGTTTACTCTAAGTGACCCTTTACTGGGAAAAGCGGCCCAACGTTAGTCTGTCAAAGAAGAGATACGTACTTTTAGTTTTGCGAGGTGGGGGGCTGGAAAACTCTTAGCTAGCCAGGCTAGCTTTTGTTTGGCAGGCTGGGGCGGTGAGGCGGGCAGTCCCTCAGGAAGGCGGGTGGACGCGTGGGGAGGTTTCAGTCAGATACCTGGAGGCGTGTGCAGTGGGACTTGTCAGGAGGTGACACCAGCCCCAGCGTGAGATGTTCCCGAACTCCAGCAGCATTTGCCTCTTACCAGCAGGCGTTATCTTGTTTCTCTCTCTCTCTCTCTCTCCCCCTCTCTCTCCACACTGTTGAAATAACCTGCAGGCTCCTGACGACGGTAACCCCGGTTGCTCTTCGGAGTTCTCTGGCAGCTCTGTGTGTGGTGAGCAGCCTTGTTCGTTTCAGTTGGGCTTGTGGGGGTGGGGGTAGGGGTGGGGGTGGTGCTGTGAGCAGGGCTTGCTTGGGAAAGAATTTTTCCAGGGTCCTTTTTGGAGAACAGCTGGAATCTTGCTCCAGCTTACTGACCTCTCTCTTGTTTGCCCCCCCGGTTAGAACCAGATGATGAAAGTGGTTACGATGTTTTAGCAAATCCCCCAGGACCGGAGGACCAGGATGACAGCAACGAGGCCTATGGTGACCTATTGGAATCTGAATTTTCCGAAGACCCCGTTTTGCCGTGTTATAACGTCCAGGTGTCCGTCGCTCAGGGGTGAGCGTGGCCAGCGTGTGGTCGAGAGCCAGCCCAGCTGCTCTGTGGTGTGGCAGGAGTTAGAAATCCCCTTCAGCAGATGAGGGTGGATGGGTTGGGGGGTGAGTGAATTCCTCACCAAGTGTCCACCGACCTCACATAATGCAGTGGAACTTTTCCAGAAAAGTTTGGGGGATGGGAGGGCTCCCCAGCCAACTGCCCTCATTGGAACACAGCCCTAGAGCCCAAAGGACACGGGAGTCAGCGACTGCAATTGCACAGTTTCAGTCACTAAACTCTTGGGGAAGGGATCCTCCCCAAACGGCTACCATAGGGGCCTTCCAAGGCGCGTGAGGTCCACGGGACAATACTGATGTGTACCCTCTTCTCGTATAAGATTAGAGAAAGCCGTATGTGGCACCTGGGATCTTATGTGTCTTCAGATTTGCTTAGATCGAGTCTTGTCCCCACAGTCGGGCCACTGTGCCCCATGACCAACCCTTCGGAGTGAACACATCAGGAAACCTTGCTCTGCTGTGTGTTGACCCCGGTGCTTAAGGAGTAGCATCCTCCTTGGACTCTGAGGCTGGGACCGTGTCTGCCTTTGTGGTGACATTGTATTCGGGATAGAGATCATAAAGCGTGGCAGGGTATCAGGAAGGATTGTACCACCTCCCTTCTCGAAAAAGCCTCACTCCCGGCAGCATTGAGGGGCGGGTTGGAGGTGTGGGAAAGGCAAGGAAAGCCAGGTGACCTCGAGTGTTTCTCATGCTCTCTCCGTGAGGGCCGGAGGAGAGGAGAGGTCAAAGAGGTGTTTGCCATCTCCCTTGGGTTGGCATACAGACTGGTTTTCCCCAGTGACTAGAACGGGGTGCACTTACTTGGAGAGGGGTGACCTGAGTTGTGGCCAGAGCCAAGGCAGCACTGGGGTGGCCTGCAACGAGGCTGGTTCAGGGGCGCTGCTCCTGCTTTTGTCTAAGTTGGCTGATCTGCCCTAGGTGGTCTCTTAACACATGCACATGAGTCCAGAGTTCCCCCGCTAGAAGTAGATCTTCCGGGCTTCCCTGGTGGGAATGAGAATGAAGTAAGTAATAAGTGATATTCAGGTTCAGAGGCGGAAGAGAAAAGACGTCTCACCTTGAGTAGAACATTTTGTTGGATTCTCCAAAGTGGCAAACAATAAGGAGAACACTCAATAACTAAGACTGAATAAGTTGAGAAATAAGATGAAAGCCTAAGATGGAGGTCAAAATGTCCCCTAGATTTAAGGATACATTTAGGCTGAAAGGGAAACTATTGAAAAAGATGTAGAAAGTGCTAAATATTTCACAAAAAATTATTAGAACAAAAAATGTATTAGAATAAACTTAGCAAAGTTTGTTTGCAGAATATGAAATCAACATACACACATCACTTGCATTTCTGTACATTAACAATGAACAATCTGAAAAAGAAATTAGGAGAACAATTCCATTTACAATACCATCTAAAAGGATAAAATACTTAGCAATAAGCTTAACCAAAGACATGAAACACTTGTACACTGAAAACTACAGCAGTATTGAGAGAAATTAAGGAAGACATAAATAAATGGAAAGACATCCCATGTTCATCAACTATTGTTAAAATGTCCATGTTACACAAAGCTATCTACAGATTTAATGCAATGCCTATCAAAATCCCGTTTTTGCAGAAATAGAAGAAACCACTCCAAAATTGATATGTAACCACAAAGGACCCTCAATAACGAAAGCAAACTTGAAGACCTCACACTTTCTTTTGAAATGAAGTTTTCTTGTTATTGTGGGTTAAAAATCCAGTCCTAAGTCTCCATAAATTATCCTCCTAAATTTATATTTTGGTTCATTCTCAGTGACAGGGCTTTCAGTGCCTGAGTGGTATTGAGGGCCCCTTCAATATCTGTAGCTTGGGCTCCTGTCACTGACATGGTGTGGGTATCTCACAGCCTTGGCTGTTTTTACCAGTTTATCAAGTCCCAGATGAACCATGCTCAGAAGGGCCCCACACTTGCTTGGTTTCATGCTCTGATATTGCTGTCTTAATATTCTTAATGATTTTATCTTTGAACTTATGTTCTGTAAGTAAAGTTTATGGGACAATAAAATATACGCATGAGCAGAGGAGACGTGTGCAATATGTGTGTCTGCCACCATTCCTGCTGCCCCATTCACATCTAGTTTTCACCCTGCTTATGGTGTGCTTTCCATGACATGCTTATTTGGTACCCATTTGGAGTCTTGCTGTGTTCCACCAGAATTCTGTGCTACTGGTCACATCCAAGACTAAGTGAAGGTGTTAACAGATGTGGAGGCCATGCTTTCCATTTGAATCTGAACTTACTTCTGACACAGAAAGAAAGTGTTGTTTTTTAAGAAACAAGAATGTCCAAGGAATCTTATCATATCCTTTCTTACTCGTGTTACTTCCCAATATTAGCCAAACAGTCTGCTGAAAAAGATGACATGTATGAAAAAGAGAAGAGAGAACAACCCACAGAACCCATTTAGAACTCATCCTAATCTAGTATGATGTCATCTTATCTCGATTCTATCTGAAAGAAGAATTTACTTGGGCACATTCACAGGTTCCAGGTGAACATGAATTTGGGGAGGACACTATGCACCCCAGTGCAAATACTTTCAACAAGACTTTTTCTTTGCAGTTTGAACAAGAGGCACTATATTTTCATTTTGCACTGGAGCCCACACATTATGTCACTTGTTACCGTTAGAGCCCATGTTGGAAAATGGGGCTTCATGACATAGCCAAGTGAGTCTGTCAACTGAATTCTAGAGTTATCCAGACTTACCCACTTTGTTGCAGCAAGTTGGTTCCAGGCAAACCCAGGTGAGAGGGGCATGTCCACAGTGGAGCAGAGAACTTCTGTCTCTCTATCACCAGACTCACTCCCAAGAGGAAGGAAAGAAGAGCTTAGCAAAGCATGGCCAGTTATTCTTCCCAACTTTGCCCGTCAGGTAGGTCACCTCACCTAGCCAGTGTCAGTGAACATAAGAGCAGGGAGGTTAAAAGTTACACTAATCAAATTCCCTTCACATGCTGGTACCCGTAAGAATGAGAAGGGAAACTGTCACTAATGCTCCCCTGGTGTTTTCAATCTCTTAACCCACTCAACGATGCTTTTAAGCCTATAATTAATGGAATATGGCTCTCCCTTCAGGAAAGAATAGACCTTTATCAGGACAGCCCTGCTCACACTTTTATGGGGCTACTCGTTTGAGTGGCCTCCAGGAACTGCTGGTGGATGCCTTAGAGTTTCATCCCAGAAGTCTCTGATATGGGTGAGAAATTGCATTAATTCAAATGAACTCCAAGGCTACTCATATACAATGATCAGAAACAACTTTTTGTTCTACCAGCCATCCACAACATAGCTAACCATAGACATTTGATGAGGTCAAATGACAAACTAAGATTAAATACATAAAAGCATCCAGTAATACAATTCAGAAATCATAGAAATGTTGCAAATTTGTAAGTACACCTTTGCCAGTATCAAATTCTTCACAGACAAATTAAAAGGGCACACATGACACGCTCTTATGAATTAAGGTTCCAAAGTATTAAATCCCAATTTTGAAATCAAGTTTCCTTGTTACTGTGGGTTAAAAATCCAAAGTCCTAAATGTCCATAAACAATCCTCCCAAATGTACATTTGGTTCATTCTCAGTGACAGGGCTTTCATTGCCTGAATGGGACTGAGGGCTCCTTCAGTATCTGTAGCTTGGACTTCTGTCACTGACACGGGTGTGGGTCTCTCAGGGCCTTGGCTGTTTTATCAGTTTATCAACCCTCTCATGAACCATGCTTTTAAAGAGTCTAAAGAGTTACTAAGATACAATTTGATTTTACAGCACTATCCCCAACATTTAAAAACAATCTCAAAAGCAAGCCAATCCCCCACTCTTAGAAGAGTGAAACTAGGCACATTTTTGTTCCCGGAATCCAGTAAAGACTTTGGTCAAAGAACATAGCGGAAACTCAATGGCATTTGAGAGAAAGAGAAAGTCTCTTTGGTTTTAGCCTCACTAGAATGTCCATTAGTCTATGCCATTTAACTGAAATTTCTGACCTGCGAACTTCGAACCAGGAGGAAACTTTTAGCTTGACATTGATTTGTCACTATGAATTTGCCATGTGCAGTGCACAGCCCTGAGCATCTGTCACACATGGACTCTTGCGTTATCCTTCCTCTTTGATGACCTTGTTGTTTACACTGCAGTACTGAACTGTTTATGGGTTCTGTCGAGTGACATTACACCTCCAGGTCTGAGGCGTAGATTTGACAGTCCTATGCCGCCATGGCCATTTTCACTGCCTCCTGCTATGGAACTACATAGACCAAAGGCGGCTGCCTTTAGGACAACATTTCTTTCTCCAATATAATTGACAAATCCAGTGTCAGCTTGGGTCCACATGTGAAGGGCGTCACTTGAGCCTACGGTAGACCATATGTGTCAGTGCCGACAAGTTCTATAAAACATGTTTTCCTTATAATTGAGTCTTTGTCTCAGTCAAGCCTGCTTGGGAAAAACTGTACCTGAAGAGTAAGGCAAGGTGGACGGCTGCCTGAGACTTTCCTGCCCTGTAAACTCCTGCACACTCTCAAGTCAAGTGCCAGGTAAAGGTCTCTGTATACTAAAGACCCTCCAGGTGCCTTATTCATTCCGCTCCAGGTATTGCTCAGTCACCTGCAACTCCCTAATGCCCCTTTTCTTTATATCAGACCTTTACTTAAGTGGCTCGAAAGAAACAGCCACTCTCCCACACCATAAGCTGCAGCCATCAGCCAAAATCAAAGTATCTTATGGCTGGTGTAGTGGGTTGGATGGTGGCCCCCAAAAGGATATATCCATGTCCTAAGCCTTGACTGTTACCTCATTTGAAAAAAAAAAGGGTTTTGCAAACGTCATTAAGGATCTTGAGATGGGATTTCCATCCTATATTAGCTGGATGGGTCCTAAATAGAATGACAATTGTCCTTAATATACAAGAAGGGCAGAGGGATATTTGAGACACACAAAAGAGAAGATACAGACACAGAAAGGGGGTGATGTGAAGACACAGACCAAAACTGAGTGACGTGGCCTCAAGCCAAGGAAGCTGGCAACCACCAGAAGCTGAAAGAGGCAAGGGATAGAATCTCCCCTAGAGCATCAGTAGGGAGAGCAGCCTTGCTGACACCTTGACAGCACACTTCTGGCCTCTACAACTGTGAGATCGTAAATTTCTATTGTGTTCAGCCTCCAAGTTTATTAGTCTCCCAGCAAGCACGGCACATTTATACAGCATGCATTAAACGTTTTCTAAGCTTCAGCAGTTTACTGCACAAACCTAAATATTTTCAAACAGTCAAAGGTTTCAACATCCCACCATACATTAAAGACCAAGGCAGTAGACTACCTTCCTTGGCAGTAACAAAAGATTTTCCACATGGACATTTTCCTCTCCAAAATGTCTGCTCCTTTCTTTTTATTTCTCAGTGTTCCCAGGTAATGCACCAAGTGTCAGGAACTTCTAATTACCTTTCAGCAAGTACAATGCCTTAATTCCATTTGGTTTGGAATAAATTACGAAATAAGATAAAAGAGAAAAGATGGAGGGCCGAATATTCCTGTTACTCTTGATAACCCTGGCTTGAGAATCCAGTTTGAATGAAATGATCACATAACTGAACCGCAGAATTGGGCAGATTTACTAACTAGTAATACACAGAATGAGAGAAACAGAAGACACTCACACTCTCAAGGGAGAGAACAGAATTAGTCAAGGCAAGCATGCTCACTTAATTCTTTTCAAGCTTTCTATATAAGTCACTTGATCACCCTGGGGCAGAGTCAGTAAAGAAGCAGCGCTGATAGGACCCTACGAGCTCTCTTGACAGGACTGAAACATCAGGAGCAGGAAAGCAACATTCCCTCACTCCCCACCACCGCCACCCCCAGCAGTTAAAAATATGATCATCCACATAGACAATGTAAAGAAATCAGAAACTATGCTAACTCTGATTCACTCTTAGTATACCAACAGCTAATCGGGAGCCTTGTGAAAAAACATCTTGATTAGTTGCTAATAAAACTCCTTAGGGGCCTGGGGGAAGATGGCGGAAGAGTAAGACACGGAGATCACCTTCCTCCCCACAGATACACCAGAAATACATCTACACGTGGAACAGCTCCTACAGACCACATTCTGAACGCTGGCAGAAGACCTCAGACCCCCCAAAAGGCAAGAAACTCCCCATGCACTCTGGGTAGGGCAAAAGAAAAAAGAATAAACAGAGACAAAAGGATAGGGACGGGACCTGCACCAGTGGGAGGGAGCTGTGAGGCAGGAAAGGTTTCCACACACTAGGAAGCCCCTTCAAGGGCAGAGACTGCAGGTGGCAGAGGGGGAAAGCTTGGGAGTAGCGGAGGAGAGCACAGCAACAGGGGTGCGGAGGGCAAAGCGGAGAGATTCCCGCACAGAGGATGGGGGCCGACCGGCACTCACCAGCCGGAGGCTTGTCTGCTCGGCCACCGGCGCGGGCGGGGCTGTGAGCTGAGGCTCGGGTTTCAGGTTTCTGTCGGGAGCACAGGGAGAGGACTGGGGTTGGCAGCCTGAACACAGCCTGAAGGGGTAAGTGCACCACGGCTGGCCGGGAGGGAGTCCGGGAAAAAGTCTGGACCTGCCGAAGAGGCAAGAGACTTTTTCTTCCCTCTTTGTTTCCTGGTGCGCGAGGAGAGGGGATTAAGAGCGCTGCTTAAAGGAGCTCCAGAGACGGGCGTGAGCCGCGGCTAAAAGCGCGGACCCCAGAGGCGGGCGTGGGATGCTGGGGCTGCTGCTGCCACCGCCAAGAGGCCTGTGTGTGAGCGCAGGTCACTGTCCACACTCCCTTTCCGGGGAGGCTGTGCAGCCCGCCACTGCCGGGGTCCCGGGATCCAGGGACAGCTTCCCCGGGAGAGTGCACGGGACACCTCGGGCTGGTGCAACATCACGCCGGCCTCTGCCGCCGCAGGCTCGCCCCGCACTCCGTACCCCTCCCTCCCCCAGGCCTGAGTGAGTCAGAGTCCCCGAAGCAGCTGTTCCTTTAACCCCATCCTGTCTGAGCGAAGAACAGATGCCCTCCGGCGACCTACATGTAGAGGCGGGGCCAAATCCAAAGCTGAGCCCCGGGAGCTGTGCGAAGAAAGAAGAGAAAGGAAAATCCCTCCCAGCAGCCTCAGAAGCAGCGGGTTAAAGCTCCACAATCAACTTGTATCCTGCATCTGTGGAATACATGAATAGACAAGGAATCATCCCAACTTGAGGAGGTGGACTTTGAGAGCAAGATTTATGATTTTCTCCTCTTTTCCTCTTTTTGAACAACACAATAAGTGAAATGAAAAATACTCTAGATTGGATCAATAGCAGAATAACTGAGGCAGAAGAACGGATAAGTGACCTGGAAGATAAAATAGTGGAAATAACTACTGCAGAGCAGAAGAAAGAAAAAAGAATGAAAAGAACTGAGGACAGTCTCAGAGACCCCTGGGACAACACTAAACGCACCAACATTCAAATTATAGGGGTTCCAGAAGAAGAAGAGAAAAAGAAAGGGACTGAGAAAATATTTGAAGAGATTATAGTTGAAAACTTCCCTAATATGGGAAAGGAAATAGTTAATCAAGTCCAGGACGCACAGAGCGTCCCATACAGGAAAAATCCAAGGAGAAACACGTCAAGACACATATTAATCAAACTGTCAAAAATTAAATACAAAGAAAACCTATTAAAAGCAGCAAGGGAAAAACAACAAATAACACACAAGGGAATCCCCATAACGTTAACAGCTGATCTTTCAGCAGAAACTCTGCAAGCAAGAGGGGACTGGCAGGACATATTTAAAATGATGAAGGAGAAAAACCTACAACCAAGATTACTCTACCCAGCAAGGAGCTCATTCAGATTTGATGGAGAAATTAAAACCTTTACAGACAAGCAAAAGCTGAGAGGGTTCAGCACCACCAAACCAGCTTTACAACAAATGCTAAAGGAATTTCTCTAGGCAAGAAACACAAGAGAAGGAAAAGAACTACAATAACGAACCCAAAACAATTAAGAAAATGGGAATAGGAACACACATATCGATAATTACCTTAAATGTAAATGGACTAAATGCTCCCACCAAAAGACACAGATTGGCTGAAAGGATACAAAAACAAGACCCATATATATGATGTCTACAAGAGACCCACTTCAGACCTAGAGACACATACAGACTGAAAGTAAGGGGATGGAAAAAGATATTCCATGCAAATCGAAATCAAAAGAAAGCTGGAGTAGCAGTTCTCATATCAGACAAAATAGACTTTAAAATAAAGACTATTAGAAGACACAAAGAAGGACACAACCTAATGATCAAGGGATCGATCCAAGAAGGAGATATAACAATTGTAAATATTTATGCACCCAACATAGGAGCACCTCAATACATAAGGCAAACACTAACAGCCATAAAAGGGGAAATTGACAGTAGCACATTCATAGTAGGGGACTTTAACACCCCACTTTCACCAATGGACAGATCATCCAAAATGAAAATAAATAAGGAAACACAAGCTTTAAATGATACATTAAACAAGATGGACTTAATTGATATTTATAGGACATTCCATCCAAAAACAACAGAAGACACATTTTTCTCAAGTGCTCATGGAACATTCTGCAGGATAGATCATATCTTGGGTCACAAATCAAGCCTTGGTAAATTTAAGAAAATTGAAATTGTATCAAGTATCTTTTCTGACCACAACGCTATGAGACTAGATATCAATTACAGGAAAAGATCTGTAAAAAATACAAACACATGGAGGCTAAACAATACACTACTTAATAATGAAGTGATCATTGAAGAAATCAAAGAGGAAATCAAAAAATACCTAGAAACAAATGACAATGGAGACACCACAACCCAAAACCTAGGAGAGGCAGCAAAAGCAGTTCTAAGAGGGAAGTTTATAGCAATACAATCCTACCTTAAGAAACAGGAAACATGTCGAATAAACAACCTAAACTTGCACCTAAAGCAATTAGAGAAAGAAGAAGAACAACAACCAAAAAAACCCAAAGTTAGCAGAAGGAAAGAAATCATAAAAATCAGATCAGAAATAAATGAAAAAGAAATGAAGGAAACGATAGCAAAGATCAATAAAACTAAAAGCTGGTTCTTTGAGAAGATAAACAAAATTGATAAACCATTAGCCAGACTCATCAAGAAAAAAAGGGAGAAGACTCAAATCAATAGAATTAGAAATGAAAAAGGAAAAGTAACCACTGACACTGCAGAAATACAAAAGATCAGGAGAGATTACTACAAGCAACTCTATGCCAATAAAATGGACAACTGGAAGAAATGGACAAATTCTTAGAAATGCACAACCTGCCAAGACTGAATCAGGAAGAAATAGAAAATATGAACAGACCAATCACAAGCACTGAAATTGAAACTGTGATTAAAAATCTTCCAACAAACAAAAACCCAGGACCAGATGGCTTCACAGGTGAATTCTATCAAACATTTAGAGAAGAGCTAACACCTATCCTTCTCAAACTCTTCCAAAATATAGCAGAAGGAGGAACACTCCCAAACTCATTCTACAAGGCCACCATCACCCTGATACCAAAACCAGACAAGGATGTCACAAAGAAAGAAAACTACAGGCCAATAACACTGATGAACATAGATGCAAAAATCCTCAACAAAATACTAGCAAACAGAATCCAACAGCACATTAAAAGGATCATACACCATGATCAAGTGGGGTTTATTCCAGGAATGCAAGCATTCTTCAATATACGCAAATCAATCAACGTGATATACCATATTAACAAATGGAAGGAGAAAAACCATATGATCATCTCAATAGATGCAGAGAAAGCTTTTGACAAAATTCAACAACCATTTATGATAAAAACCCTGCAGAAAGTAGGCATAGAGGGAACTTTCCTTAACATAATAAAGGCCATATATGACAAACCCACAGCCAACATTGTCCTCAATGGTGAAAAACTGAAAGCATTTCCAATAAGATCAGGAACAAAACAAGGTTGCCCACTCTCACCAATCTAATTCAACATAGTTTTGAAAGTTTTAGCCACAGTAATAAGCGAAGAAAAGGAAATAAAAGGAATCCAAATCGGAAAAGAAGAAGTAAAGCTGTTACTGTTTGCAGATGACATGATACTATACATAGAGAATCCTAAAGATGCTACCAGAAAACTACTAGAGCTAATCAATGAATTTGGTAAAGTAGCAGGATACAAAATTAATGCACAGAAATCTCTGGCATTCCTATACACTAATGATGAAAAATCTGAAAGTGAAATCAAGAAAACACTCCCATTTACCACTGCAACAAAAAGAATAAAATTTCTAGGAATAAACCTACCTAAGGAGACAAAAGACCTGTATGCAGAAAATTATAAGACACTGATGAAAGATATTAAAGATGATACAAATAGATGGAGAGATATACCATGTTCTTGGATGGCAAGAATCAACATTGTGAAAATGACTCTACTACCCAAAGCAATCTACAGATTCAATGCAATCCCTATCAAACTACCACTGGCATTTTTCACAGAACTCGAGCAACAAATATCACAATTTGTATGGAAACACAAAAGACCCCGAATAGCCAAGGCAATCTTGAGAACGTAAAACGGAGCTGGAGGAATCAGGCTCCCTGACTTCAGACTATACTACAAAGCTACAGTAATCAAGACAGTATGGTACTGGCAGAAAAACAGAAAGATAGATCAATGGAACAGGATAGAAAGCCCAGAGATAAACCCACACACATATGGTCACCTTATCTTTGATAAAGGAGGCAGGAATGTACAGTGGAGAAAGGACAGCCTCTTCAATAAGTGGTGCTGGGAAAACTGGACAGGGACATGTAAAAGTATGAGATTCGATCCCTCCCTAACACCATACATAATAGTAAGCTCAAAATGGATTAAAGATCTAAATGTAAGGCCAGAAACTATCAAACTCTTAGAGGAAAACATAGGCAGAACACTCCATGACATAAATCACAGCAAGATCCTTTTTGACCCACCTCCTAGAGAAATGGAAATCAAAACAAAAATAAACAAATGGGACCTAATGAAACTTCAAAGCTTTTGCACAGCAAAGGAAACCATAAACAAGACCAAAAGACAACCCACAGAATGGGAGAAAATATTTGCAAATGAAGCAACGGACAAAGGATTAATCTCCAAAATTTATAAGCAGCTCATGCAGCTCAATAACAAAAAAACAAACAACCCAATCCAAAAATGGGCACAAGACCTAAATAGACATTTCTCCACAGAAGATATACAGACTGCCAACAAACACATGAAAGAATGCTCAACATTATTAATCATTAGAGAAATGCAACTCAAAACTACAATGAGATATCATCTCACACCAGTCAGAATGGCCATCATTAAGAAATCTAGAAACAATAAATGCTGGAGAGGGTGTGGAGAAAAGAGAACACTCTTGCACTGCTGGTGGGAATGTGAATTGGTACAGCCACTATGGAGAACAATATGGAGGTTCCTTAAAAAACTACAAATAGAACTACCATATGACCCAGCAATCCCATTACTGGGTATATACCCTGAGAAAACCATAATTCAAAAAGAGTGATGTACCAAAATGTTCATTGCAGCTCTATTTACAATAGCCCGGAGATGGAAACAAGCTAAGTGTCTATCATCAGGTGAATGGAAAAAGAAGATGTGGCACATATATACAATGGAATATTACTCAGCCATAAAAAGAAATGAAATTGAGTTATTTGTAGTGAGGTGGATGGACCTAGAGTCTGTCATACAGAGTGAAGTAAGTCAGAAAGAGAAAGACAAATACCGTATGCTAACACATATATAGAGAATTTAAGAAAAAAAATGTGATGAAGAACCTAGAGGTAAGACAGGAATAAAGACACAGACCTGGGGCTTCCCTGGTGGCGCAGTGGTTGAGAGTCTGCCTGCCGATGCAGGGGACACGGGTTCGTGCCCAGGTCTAGGAAGATCCCACATGCCGCGGAGCGGCTGGGACCGTGAGCCATGGCGGCTGAGCCGGCGCGTCCGGAGCCTGTGCTCCGCAACACGAGAGGCCACAACAGTGAGAGTCCCGCGTACCGCAAAAAAAAAAAAAAAAAAAGACACAGACCTTCTAGAGAATGGACTTGAGGATATGGGGAGGGGGAAGGGTAAGCTGTGATACACTACCAAATATAAGGTCGCTAGCTAGTGGGAAGCAGCCGCATAGCACAGCGAGATCAGCTCGGGGCTTTGTGACCACCTGGAGGGGTGGGATAGGGAGGGTGGGAGGGAGGGAGACGCAAGAGGGAAGAGATATGGGAACATATGTTTATGTATAACTGATTCACTTTGTTATAAAACAGAAACTAACACACCATTGTAAAGCAATTATACTTCAATTAATATGTAAAAAAAAATGTCATGAAGAACCTAGGGGTAAGACAGGAATAAAGACACAGACCTACTCGAGAATGGACTTGAGGATATGGGGAAGGGGAAGGGGAAGCTGTGACAAAGCGAGAAAGTGCCATGGACATATATACACTACCAAACGTAAAATAGATAGCTAGTGGGAAGCAGCCACGTGGCACAGAGACATCAGCTCGGTGCTCTGTGACCACCTAGAGGGGTGGGATAGGGAGGGGGGGAGGGAGGGAGATGCAAGAGGGAAGAGATATGGGAACATGTGTGTATGTATGACTGATTCGCTTTGTTATAAATCAGAAACTAACACACCATTGTAAAGCAATTATATTCCAATAAAGATGTAAAAAAAATATAAATGGTTTAAAACAGCACGTAAATATCTATGTATTGCTAGGAAAGAGATAATTTAATGATGAGCTTTCTTTATTAGTCATATTTTATACTGTTAGAAGAATGAGACTGTCAACTGAATTCTGTTCCCCCAAAATTCATATATTCAAGCTCTAAGAAAGTGATGGTATTTGGAGATGGGGCCTTTGGCAGGTAATTAGATTAAATGATGTCATGAGGATTAGGCTCTATTAGTGCCCCTATAAGAAGAAACCAGAGAATTTTTTCTGTCTCTCTCCAACATGTGAGGACACAGTGAAAAGACAGTTGTCTGCAAGCCAGCAAGAGAGCCCTCACCAGGCACTGAATTGGCCAGCACCGTGATCTTAGACTTCCAAGCCTCTAGAACTGTGAGTTGTTAAAGTCACTAAGCCTATAGTATTATGTTATGGCAGCTTGAGCTATAACAGTACTAAATGGAAGAGACATGGAGGAACCCTAAACGCATATTGCTAAATGAAAGATGCCAAACTGAAATGGATACATGCTGTATGATTTCAGCTATAGGACATCCTGGAAAACGGAGGGCACTTAAGCTATTCTGTATGACACTGTAATGGTCAATGCTTGTCATACATTCGTCAAAACCCATAGGATATACAACAGAGTAAACTGTAATGTAAACTATGGATATTAGTTAATAATAATGTATGAACATTGGCTCATCAATTGTAAAAAAATGCCCCACACTAATGCAAGACGTTAATAATAGGGGAAAGTGTGGTTTGGGGAATAGATGTGAGGGGGTGTATGGGAACTCAATACTCTGCTCAAAAATTCTCTTTAAACTTAAAACTACTGTAAATATAGTCTACCAATTTATTTAAACAAAATAAATCTAAGTTGCCTCATCATATTGTGAGGTTATTAACCATCTTATAGTTTTTCTATATTCTATTTCTATTTCTAAAGACCTACTTCTTTAATGTTCATTTCTATCTTCTTTTATCCTTGTAAAAAATATATCAAATGTTTTGTATTATTTCACCTCCCAGCCTATTATCTTTTTAGTTATATGTCTTTCACAAACATTCATTAGAAACTACATTAGATATCCTTGACTTATTACACTCTATGCCCATTACTATTTTCACCACCTCCCTCGTAATGCTTGAACCTTGGCTATGACCCATTGTCACCTCTGGACAAATCGTTTCTGCTCTATTTTCTGTCTTCTGTCCTTCTGGGCCACTTCTATCTACCATCATTACCCAAAGAACTGACTTTACAGATTCTATATGCCAGTGTGTAAGACTTGCAGTGTTTTAAGAAGTATCCCAACTTCATGATGGTGATTTGGGGTCATTACTAAAGCACTCAGGATCATACATATTCTTTTAAGGTAGTTTTACAGGACAACGCACATTGGTATTTTTCTCCTATTAACAGAGTAGGAAATTGTGGGTTGATGTGCAGTTATTTTGATTAAGAAAGCAAGATATGAACACTGCTTCTTTGCTGGGGTACTTGGCACTGCTCTTTCTCGTGCTGGGACATATTTTGCGCCTTTACAGCCTTGCATCTAGGCGTACTGATCAGACTAATGTTTGGCTTTATTGGATACGTTGACCAGTCTGATTGATATTCTGGTACATACAGGGTACTTGGTCATGGTTGCTCACCTCTGAACCTCAGCTTCATCACCTGCAAAGTTCAACTAATAGCATATCCGCTTTGTGGGGTTTTTAGGGATTTGGCAAGCGTCATAGTGCCTGGTACATGCTAGAGACTCAGGTGATGCAGTAATTATTCAAATGTGCATTTTCAGTGGATCCTTCCCACCTGGACAGGGTGACTTAACAGCCTTGGGAGAGTAAGAGCAGGACAAACAGCAAGGGCAGCATGGGCCAAGGGAAGGAGGTGAGAACTGACATGCAGGGAGCCCTCTTGCTGGTATCACCAGAGGGCCCATAGTGAGCCAGGATGTGGGGAGAGACTGGCCGCTCAGTAAGACCAGGCCAAGAAAGGCCATGTGAGGGGGCTTAGCTTTTACCTTGTGGTAGAGGCCATCCAAAGGAGAAAGTGGAAGATGGGTAGGTATAGACTTCTCCCTTAGGAATTGTCCTCAGGGTCTGTTTATCTCCTGGCAGGGTGCGTTCAACGAGTTGGCCGCTCCAGCACATTCTAGAGAGGACTGGCCAGGTCTGACCTTCTGGAGATACAGCCCTGACCTCCTGGCCACCTCACTGAGGAGAGGGCTCATGGGGGAATCAGCTTCACTCTGCATCTGTCCACCAGTCCTGCACCCTGGACTCCAGGACCACTCACTTGCAAGAGGCACATCCAGCTGCCAGAGGAAGTGACATTTCCTGACTCATCTGGCTAAGAATGAGCAGAGTATCGCTGACCACTCCAGGGGAGTAGATGTCACAGAAGATCAGGATGCGGACAAGCCACAGAAGATCAGAAGGAACAAAGGTCAGTCCACGTGGGAGTTCACATGGGTGCCTCACAGTCCCCAACAGGCCCTCGAGTTTCCCTTCCAGCCCAACACACACTCCACCTGCCCACAGTCACCTGTGCCACCATCACAGAGCCCCACAGAGCTCCAAACATCCTCAAACACACAAACTCCCTACTTATGAGCAAATGCCTGACTGTGTGCCCAGAACCCTCCTGCTCCAATATACATGCACTACAAACCCCAATAAAACCACAGCCACAGTCTTGAATACAAAATCACACCCGCAACAGCCCCTGATAATCAAACACCTAAATCCTCATACCCCACAAAAATCCACCCAACCCCATATAACCCCTCAATGCAAACACACAAACCCTTCAACAATAGCCAAATATATTCAAACCAAACTCACAGACTTCTTAATAGAAGACACAACCCCCCAAATCCAAGTAGAACACATACAGTCCGCACACAGCTGTCAACATCCACGTATGTACAATGCCTCAGAAGCTGAGACAAACACAAAATACCATCAGAGAGACACAATGTTTCCAACCTTCTCCTAAATACTCCCCCCGGAACACATCATGACCTCACACCCCCGATACAAACACACACCCATCTCCCTCTTGAGACACTATAAACCGCCTGTCACACCCCCTGATGATACACACACAGCTGGCGGCCCCAGTTTACACTGACAACCCCAATCTCTGCAAATTCCTCCACATCAAAAATACACTCCCTGGACTCTTACCCTACAGGATGAGCATGTGTATAACCCCTGCACTCTGAATACACACGGATCCAACACACAGAGCATTAAAATGCACACCCCTACCTCTTCTCAAATGCCTGCACACATAGCCTCAAAACACCCAGAAACAGCCCACCACCCAGCCACACCATGCTACACCAACCGTACACTCACAAAGGCACTCGTGCCCCTCATCTCTCCCCAGATCACACATACACAGTCTCTACACAGCTTTACTATTACCCCAAACCATCCTATGCCCGAAACATACATCCAAGAGTTCCCCACACAGCCCTAACCGATGATAGAGGCAGCTGTACCAGGGGCATCACGGTACCCTGAACGGGCAAATGCCGCTGAGGTAAGTGCCTCCTATGTTGCTGCATTTCTTGCTGCTGTTGCAAGTCATCCCTTGACCCCACCCAGGCTGACTGGGACACCCTAAACAGGAAGTGGCAGCGTATGAGTCAGGAAGAGGAAACTCCATTCCAGGTGTTCCCTGTCACCATCCATTGCACCAAAACATCAGATGACCAGCATGAACAAGAAACAGAGACATGTAACTATACCATGGTTGAAAGGCAAATTTTTCTAGAAAACATTTGTCCAAGGGAAGGGGGAGAAGGGTGCTCCCCCTAATTGTAGAGCCACGCTGTTACGATTCAAAGAAACGTCAGATACAGTCCAACAGGCGTGGGACTGCATCCATGTTGTAGCTGGATACGAAAAAGATAAGTTTTCGGAAGCCCCAAATCTCGCTTGCCAGTAAAGGCACATGGGCCCCGCTGCCCCACTGGCCAGGAACCCAGCAGAGGACCCTTAAGGGATATAGGGACTTCTGGGACCCTTACTGAGCTCCACCAAGGGGTGGTGCCATCACACAGCTCCATCCTTCATGAGATGACTAACAGACCTCCCTGTATTGGCAGCTCTGGAGATCGGGGGTCCCTAATGATGTCAACTTGAGACCGCCCAAGCACAAGTTAGAAATTTTTGCTCAGGCGCTGCAGACTCTTCCGGAGACTGGAGTGATGGGTAGCCGTCACCTCTCCGAATCCTCTACCCTGACCTCTGCCAACGCCTCTGCCTTAGGGACCTGGCAGATCCCTGGAGCGTGGCCCTCCTCTGGGACATTTGCCCATATACTTCTCTAATTTTCCTTGGGACACACATAAACAAATCTTCTTATGGCTCTCATTGACCACGGGAGCTCAAATTACAGTGCCTCCTGGGAACCCCTCCAATTATAAGCAAGGGCCACACTTTAGATTACAAGGCATAGTAGTCAGGGGAGTAGAAAGCATTCAACTTCCATTGAATGTCACTATTGAAACAATCTTTATTAAAAATCTTTTAGGGGTGGTAGCCCTTTGGCCCTACCCTTTCCCGTTACAGCTATGGATGCCTTGATGTACTGCAACGCCATTTGGAACAAACCCAAATTCCTGGCCTTCCTGGTGGAAGCTGAAACTGGGAGCCCATAAGACTGCCACCTAAGACAGTAAATATCCCCCAATAACATGTATGACAGGGGGCTGTGGGATTGCAGCCCATAATTCAGATTTTATGAAAAGAAGAAGTCATTAAACACACCATTTCTCCTTTTCAATTTCCCCATTTGGCTGCTATTAAAGCCTGCTATTAATGAGTGGTGACTTATAATCAACTATTGAAATACAAATGCTGATCCCCACTATTAAGGCTCCCATTTCCAACACTGTCCAGTTCATTAAGGATATCCAAAGGGCTCCAGGGAATTACTTTGCTGTGACAATCTAGCTATTATGTTCTATTCAGTACCAGTTATTAAGGAGTCCCAGCTGCAGTCTACTTTTACTTCAGAAAGCACCCAGTATGTTTTAACCTGTCTGCCTACTGGCTATCTTAACAGCCCAGCTATTGCCCACAGTCTTTGCTGGCAAGACCTGGGGTCCCCTTGCACCGTCTGGCACTATACGGATGTTCTAATCCACAGCCCCTCAGGAGACTGGTGCACAAGGCCCTAACATGGTTGGTGACCCATCTATAACATACAGGTGGGCTATTTATTGCCCCACATAAAATTCAAGGGCTGTCCACAACTATTAAATTTCTGGGCATTAACTGATCCTCTAAAAGCCAGGAAATTCCTTTTGCAGCTAAACCTCAGCTGTTAACTATTCAGCCCCCAAACACACTATAGCAAGCCCAACACATCTTACTTAGGTCTCTCCACACTTTGGAGGCAACGAATACCACACTTGTCCATCATTCTTAGACCCATTTATGCAGCCACGTACAAACCCTCCATAGTTTACTGGCCAAGAGCTAAACAATAAGCTTTATAGCAGGCACAAAGCTCAATTAGTCAAGCCCTCCCACTGGTTCCCCCTGGCTGCTCCTTCTGGGCTGAGAATGGACTATGTGTCCCGGACCCTTTGGACTAACACAGCTCCTCCTAGCTGCCTGTGGGCTTCTGCACCAGACGGCTGCTCTCTACACCACTACACCCCCTCAGAACCGATTTGGGAACTGGTTCCTTGGTTTTGGTCTTGGTTTTGTGTGCACTGATGCCAGAATTTGTTTGCGTCTTTTGCGTTTGGGTGTACAAAATGGGAAATACTCCATCAACCCTGAAGGAGAGCCCTTTGGGGCCTATAGTAGATAAATGGGTGTAACATAGCCCTGAGCCTATGACTAAGAAAGACATGTATACTATTGTAATAGGGTGTGGACCCAAAATATAGGATCACAAGGGCGGTAGCCCCTAAATGGCTCACTCAATTTTTATAGGATCTCGCAGTTAGAAGTGTTTTGCAAAACAGCAAGCTGCACCGGCAGTTGTTCCACCTGCCCACCCTCCCCCCATGCCGCCATCATATTCACCACCTCCTGTTTCCCCTACCCACGGGGATCAAATAGAAGTTTCTGTGTTAACCCCCAGAGGACAGGAGCCTGATTTAGTATCACCATCTAAGACTCCACAAGCCACCCAATTTGGACTGGGAGCCACATCCACAGCAGGGCAAGTTCCCTTGTGCGGACATCCTATAAGAGGCCAGGGGGACTCCCTTGGACTTGAGGCGTCCGATTCTAATTTCCCCACAGGAGCCCCGGGGAACTTTGACAGTGGGGAACGAGTTGATTGACTCTCCAATAGATACCACTCCCCAAACCCTCCCTGTTTATCTTAAGAGGCTTGTAAATAGTAAACAAAGGGGAAACAAAGTCATCCTAGGAAAAACTTGCCTGTATCTTTGAGATGCAAATGTCCTTTCTGGTCTTCTCAGGAACTCTCATCTCTGCCATCTTTCTAAAATGCACCTTTTTGAAAGAGGGTAAAGTAATTTAGAAACTGACTTATCAAGGATAAATAAAAAACCTAAGTGTCTTTTCTGTAAAAATTCAGCCATCTAGACAAGTGAGTTGGATTTGTTCCATCTGCCAGAAACCTAATTTGAATCCAACCTCTTTTTCTAAACTGATGGGCTTCACATGGCTGTACCTGACTCAGTGCTGAAATTCTGAAATGACAACCATGACGTCTCTGTATGTTTGTGTCCTTGTATGTGTCTTTGTCTTTGGATAACATTGCTGAGGTTGATTTGTGGATGAGCTCTATTTAATTGGCTTAAAGAAAAGTAAGCACTTACACACCAAACTATTCTAAATACAAGAGAAACTGAGCTAAATGAGCTTCAGGTTCATGTGAACTGGGAAATATTCAGTATTAATTAAGACCTGCTATTAACGTTCGTTTGTTGATCTAATTAATATAGACATGCTGTTAGAGTCATCAACATTAAGTATAATACTTTTATTGTGCCTACGTTTAATATAAGCTAAATAAAATCTTGTTATATCTGTTGCAAATTTGTCAGCAAGGAAATAACTTGATGTGAAGAAACTTTTAAGGAAAGAAAAGGCAAATGAGGTAAGAGCTTTAGGTGAACTTTTTAAAATACTTATCTTTTAGGAAGGTCTATCTAAAATTAATCTCTCCAGATATTTGACCACTTGAAAGTCAGAATTGTGCTAAAGTAAGTGACAGAAGGTTTATGGAAAGTGGACCCTGAAAAAAAGAGTTCTGTACGTGGTCAGGACTAAGTTTAAAATAAGTTTAATTGGGTAAATACATTTTAAAAGTAAGCTGGTGCACAACTTGAATTTCGCTTTTCTCTCTGTTAAGAAGACAAGGTTTTTGGGCTTCCCTGGTGGCGCAGGGGTTGAGAGTCCGCCTGCCGATGCAGGGGACACAGGTTCGTATCCCTGTCCGGAAGGATCCCACATGCCGCGGAGCGGCTGGGCCCGTGAGCCTTGGCGGCTGAGCCTACGCGTCTGGAGCCTGCGCTCCACAGCGGGAGAGGCCACAGCAGTGAGAGGCCCGCATACCGCAAAAAAAAAAAAAAAAAAAAAAAAAAAGAAGACAAGGTTTCTTAAGATTTCGGACTGCCTTTGATACCAGATTTTAAGTTTTTCTACCTTTTAAGAGATCTGTTCTGTACTTGCCTTTGAAATCTTTTATTGTTACTTTGGCTAAGTGAATAACTATTGTTTCACAGTGACATGGCATCCTATCTGTTTTAAACCCTTTTCTTATTTTTTTGACAAAACTTCCCAAATCAAATTATAATGAAGTTCCTTTGACCTCTAGCTAACTTTGGGGTGCTTCAAAGGGCCCCTGAAACACCCCAAGTGAGATATTAACTAATTAGGTTGAATGACATGGGAAGTGTTGTCAAATAAGCAATAAATCTTCTTAGGTTCTATTGTATGCCAAATGACACAGGTATTCTACAGATTATATGGAGTTCCTAAAATTTGGTATGTCCTGGTAAAATGTTACCAGTCAGAATTCTCTTTATTATCTGAAAGTGTTGCATGTCACCGCAGTAACCACGTTACTTTCTCAATTGCACTGTAATCAGATTGAAACGTGCCTTCTTAAGTCTTTCACCATTGTACACAGTCATGGTTTCACTCTGATGCCTTTGCAAAAATGCTTCCTCTTCAAGAAGATTTATAGAAACGACCTTTGGATAAATACAAGTTTCTGATTTTCAAACCATAAAGGTGAACTGGGTAAGAACTTGAAGAATTCTAATGGGAAACCTGATGGCTTCATAAAGCTGTTAACAAAAACGATTAGTTGCACATGCCTGGGTAAAAGGGTTATAATTTTGGTTATAATTTTGGTTATAATTATGGTTATAATTTTTATGGTTTCTATCTGAAAAATGACTGTTTTCAATCTGTGTTTTCCAGGTGTAAGCAAAACGCTCCCCTTAAACTCATTATGATTTACAGTCATTTGTTAAATTATACCCTTGTAAGCAGAATTGAAACATTTATCTTTTTCTCTCTACCTGGGTGATCCTGCCAGTAGCATATGCTTGTCTCAAAGATTAAGCCATGCACGTCTAAGTACGCACTGCTGGTACACTGAAACAGCGGATGGCTCACTAAATCAGTTATGGTACCTCTGGTCGCTCGCTATTGCAATTGGATTACAAGTAGTTATACTGATCATTGTTCTTTGTTTCCAGATTGTTTGCTCTTTGTGTCTCCCTGCTGTACTGTGTCTTTGTTAATGTTACTAGCTGCATTACTTATATCCTGTCTACTTTATAAGATTGGTGTCTCTTACAGTACCCAGTATGGAACCAGGCCTCCAACAATACTTCAATGGCTAAACATCTTGAGGAAATAGACCACATTTATAACATGAAATAATTGTAATAGTGTGATTCTAGGTACAGGAGGAAGCAACAAGGGAAAATGTCTCCTGGATCATAATTAGATAGAGGATCCAGAAGATCTTTAATTATCAATAGGGCCTAATCCAAAAACTAGCACCTGGAGTGGCATATCAAGAATTCTCCCCTGGCCTGGGATGAGCCTCCCAGCGCCATGGGACAAAATTTGATCCTGAAATGTCTCCCAAATATTGGTCAAAATCCTGACCAAGAGGAGAGGATCTGAGAAATGGAATATTTCCTGACACATCAGTCATTAGCGACTGCAGCCCCCCAACGTGAGCCGGTGAGCCCTGACGAAATTCAGGATATGAGAATATAGGATACAGGCCCCGGAGAGCTGAGGCACATATCAAATGACTGATTTCAGTGAGCCCAGACTCTTGCATCTTCCCGTCCATAGAAAAGTGCTGAATTCCTTAACTTGAGATGCTGCCTCCCAGGCTTGAAGCCCTCAAAATTCCCATCAAAGAGGTCGTAACTCTCAACTTTTAGGCTGAGAATATTTTTTTAAGGCTACAGGTGTAAAGAACACACTTTCCAGAGAGGAACAAAAAAACCAAAAACCCAACGTTTGGAACACCGGCACCAATGGTGGACACTCCCGGAAAGATCCATCTGATGAAGCAATTGGAAGGGCCGTCACCCCCTTTTATCCACAAGACTGTGGAATGGACATTGACAGTAGGGAATTGTAACAGGGAAGAGCCAAATCAGACTACACATGGGATCTGTTCCTTTTACTTTAACCGTTGCCTTCTGCTGCTTTTGTTCACTAAAAGGATACTGTCTGTACCTGTACATAATGGCCTGCCTCGGGGAACCCTGTCCCTCTGTCTGAATGTTAAACCAAAGTGCCTTTGTTCAGGGAAACATATGGACTCCTTCCACCTGTGGATGGCTACAATTAAGAAGAAATTAACACATCTCCTCCCCGAGGCTGGCCATTCCAGGGGCTATTCGCAAAACTTATGGCCTTCTTACTTTACCTCCTCATTTCCTCCCCATCTCTGTATTATAAAAGAAACTGGCACCCAAACCCCGATAAGATGGTTATTTTGAGACTTTACTCTGCCATCTTCTCGGTCTGCTGGCTTTCTGAATAAAGTCATATTCCTTGCCTCAACACCTCATCTCCGATTTATGGCCTGTCGTGCGGCAAGCAGAGCAAGCTTGGACTTGGTAACATCTTTACTCAGGACACGGTGTCACAAAACGGGACACTGTTTTCTGTTTGTTTTGTTTTTGTTTTGGGCCGTGCCATGTGGCTCGTGGGATCTTAGTTCCTCGACCAGAGATCCAACCCGCACTCCCTGCAGTGGAAGCTCGGAGTCCTAACCAATGGACTCCCAGGGAATTCCCATGGGACACTGTTACCTGGCAGTCACGGCCCTCACGTTTGTGAGGCAGAGGTAGTAGTGTAGCAGGACTGAGAACGGTGTGACGTTTAAAGATTAGGTGGTGAAAGCAGGATTTCACAGGACGTTAATCCAGTGATACTTGCGGAGAAATGTTGTCAATTCAGCGTTAAGAAGACTGTGGACAAGGTGTGGAGTTTGCAAATAAACTTCATTTCCTAGAGTCAAATCTGCCAAGGCTTCCACTAAATTTGCAGTTGTGGCTATAACCTTAAGACACCTGACACAGGCAAAAGCAACTGAATCAAGTTGTATGCTATAACAGGCAATAGGCCTGTGTTTACTACCATGCTCACACAGTTCTGCGCGGCCTGATTATGCCTTTCATGCACAAATAAAGGAAAAGGTTTTGAATAACCTAAAGTTAATCTATTAAGTAGAGATCTCTTTTCGAACTTAAAAGGGCTAATATACTTTGCCTCTAGTGGAGATCTCACCTTAAAGTATCCGGATCGGGCTTCCCTGGTGGCGCAGTGGTTGACAGTTCACCTGCCGATGCAGGGGACACGGGTTCGTGCCCCGATCCGGGAAGATCCCACATGCCGCAGAGCGGCTGGGCCCGTGAGCCATGGCCGCTGAGCCTGCGTGTCCGGAGCCTGTGCTCCGCAACGGGAGAGGCCACAACAGTGAGAGGCCCGCGTACCGCAAAAAAAAAAAAAAAAAAAAAAAGTTTACGGATCAACCTGAACCTGATCATTTGGGTAACCCTAAGGCAGGCAGCTCTTGCAGTGCTTGTTTTAGCCTTATAAAAACCTGCTTGTGTTTACCTTCCCAAGCAAAGGATTCAGGAACTAAATCTTTAGTAAGTTCACAGAGTGGAAGAGGTAACAGAAAAATTTGGAACCTAGAGCTTGCAATAACCAGCTAAACCTAGAAATCCACAATGCTAGCACTTAGTTGTGAGTCTAGGAAGTTCCTGTATCAGCCTAATTCTCTCTGGAGATAGCTGAATTCCTTCAGTGCTTAGATTACATCCTAGGTAATGAACAGCGTCTACGGATAATTGTAATTTTTCCTTTGTTCTTTCTCAGCTAACTGTTGCAGCAAATAAATGGAATCTTTTATGAATGCCTTATGGAACCTTTACAGTAGCTGAGTACAGCAGGAGGTTATCTCCATATGGTAAAAAGGCTGATTTCTCAGGGAACTAGAGGGTACTTAAATCTTGGTGAAGTACTTGGGAGGAAAAAAGAAGGAGTCCCAGTGAACCCTTGAGGCATAAAAGTGCAGGTATATTGTTGATTGTTCCAAGTAAAGCCATGTAGATATTGGCTGTTGGGTCTCCGGGATGCTGAAGAAAGGTGAACAAAGGTCTCCAACTGTAAACCATTTCAAGTCAGTTCAAGCTTGTGACACAAGGGTGGCTAGGTTTGGAACAACAGGAAAACAGGGAAAAACTATTTTTATTAACAGCTCCCAAGTCCTGGACAAATCGCCATCCTGCCAGGTTTCCAACCAGGCAAGATTGGCATGCTGCAGGGACGAGTACACGAATGATTACCTCCTGGGCAATTAGGTCTTCTACAATAGCTATGGGACCTTGTATGACCGCAGGCTTTAATACCTGTTGAGGAAACCTAGGGAGAGGTTTAGCTACATCTATCTGAATCTTTATAGGTTTGCATTTTTTTATTCTTCTCATGTTAACACTGTCAGAAGTAGCCCCCAAATTTGCAGGCATCTCCATGCAATTAGGGAACTTTTGTTGAACTTCCGCTTTTAGGTCCAGGACAGATTGTAAGGAACATAACTGATCAGGTTCACGTTGATCAGGAAATTTTAAGGTGAGATCTCCACTGGAGGCAAAATGTACTGGCCCTTTGAAGTTAGAAAAGAGATCTCTACTGAATAGATTAACTGGGGCTATACTGCATAGCAGAAAGGAATCTTGGATGAGATAAAAATTCTCTCTGAACTGTATTAGGTACTCCCACTATGGAAACATCCTCTTTACTCAGAGGCACCTGCTGTTCTTTGAGGGTGGGATTTAGAGTAGAAAGCACAGCTCTGGTTAGGGCTAGGGGTAGGGTGTTAAAGGGTTAGGTAATTATGTTTACAGTTAGGGTTAGAGTTTAATGTAGATTTCAAAGTAAAATATGAGAGTGGGGTTTCAAGTAGAAAGCATAGCTCCAGTATCAACTAAAATTTGGCCGTTTATCATTATATTTTCCTCTGGGCTGTTTAAGGTCATTGCTGCTAATAGTTTACCAGAGAACCTCTGGAGTTCTGCCAACTAGGGGAGAGGGTCACGGGGGGCCATCCCTTTGAGACAGATACGAGAGCATTTGTGAAGAGTTTGCATAGGACTTTTGAGGACACCTCTTTTTCCAGTGTCCTCACTGATTACAAATGAAACATCAACTTTGGGTCATCAAATTGATCATGGACCCCTAGGAGGTTGTAATGGGGGAGGCCCAGGTGTCATTTTGTGTTCCTTGCCTTAGAGCTGTTGTAACTGTAAGGCTATGAGCTTGGTGGATTTCTGTTTGTGATCTTGCTCCAAGGTCCTTTCAAAATGCTCAGCTATAGTCACGAGTTCAGTCAGGCCTATAGCCTCCCACCCTCTTTTCTGCCCTTTTATCAATCCACTCATCTCAGAAGATAATCCACTTACAAAGAGGACAGTTAAAGCAGGCTGAGTGGCCTTTTTATTCCTTGGAACACCAACTGCTGTAAAAAGAGAGCTTCCAAACTGGCTCTAAAGTCTTCCACAGATTCACCCCTCTTTTGTTTGTATGAGTGAATAATAGAGCAATCATTAGGCCAATTAATAATAGACCAAGTGTGAGCAGGGAAGATTTTAGGAATAGCTTATAAAAGGTTAGTTGTTATTCTGCAAGCCTTTTTAGGTTGAGGATCTTGAATACCATCCTAGGGATTATGTCATTTTGCTTCCCACATCCATTCTGGGGCTTCCCCCAGTCCTACCAACATGTGTACAAGTGGATAAAGATCTAGCAGTTTGGGGACATACGCCCTGACAGTGACTCTAAGTTCTTTAAAAAATGTTGGGGGTTCCTCCAAGGTGTAGAGAATTCTTTGACTACAGCTCTCAGTTCAGTCTTTGACCAAGGGGTAAAGGACACCTGAGGGGGCTCACCTGCAACCTCAGGTAGTTTCACTTTAAATGGCAATTGTTAAATATTCTTTTTGGAATAGAGAAGTATTTCAGACAGGAAATGAGTAACACAAGAGTCCTCGGGTGACAACGGAAAGGGGGGGACAGTAGGAGGTGCGTCTGCAGTCACATCCGTCCTACGGTCTTTTGTCTCAGGTACCTTTTGTCTCTTTAATGTTTCATTAGCTTTTTGTTCTAAGTCTCTAAACGAAGCTATTTTGGAATCTTGAAACCGTCTGTAAACTTTTACATACCAAGTAAAGCAGGCATCTCATTCTCCCTGTGCAATCTGTGAACCCGTGCTCTCTAGTGTTTTCCTTAAATGTACAATCTTGTCTAACTGGAACATGCCCCACAATGACCACTGTAATTCTAGATCAATATTAGTATATTTTTCCATCTTTCTAAATATCTACAACCTCCAGGACCATAGTTCTTAAATATAAAATAAGCAGGTGTGCCAGAAGCTGGCATTCTCAACTCTTGGGCGATAAAGGATCTCATTTCCTTAGCTAGCCTTTGTCAACCCAAAAGAACACACAAAAAACCTGCGCCTTAATATATCAGCAGTAACAAAGAGATGTTACTATGTCCTGGACAAAAGAAGGCCTGGTATGCACCACCACCGATTCCCAGGGATCCTTGGACTGAGGAAAAAGATCCAAACAGCAAATCCCAAGGAAGGGGGACTGCAAACTGATTCCAAACAAAATGGAGAACTATAGCCACCACCAACAGCTCCAAGCATGGAAACTGGGGGCTGATTCCAAACAGATGCGCAAGTGCAGACTACAGTGTCAGCAGTGCCCAGTGTGGAATCCAGGGAACAAAATTAGGGGCTATGGTTTACCACTCAAAAAATATACTGGCAATAACCAAGAGATGTTACTGTGTCCTGGGAATTTCCATCTGAAAGGCTAGGGGTTTGGCCTCAAGGAGAATCCTCTACCAGCCAAACTGACCTGCCCTGTAAAGGAAAGCCAGTTAGATTGGGAGCACAAACGCAAAGAGAATGGAGCTCAAACCAAGAGGAGCTTACCAACAACCTTCAGGAATGGCAAGAAAGACAGTGAACTCAAAGGAGTTGTGGGCACCACACCTGTTCCTCCTTGTCCCAAATGTTATCAGAAATTTGCTTCAGATCCCACCACTGCCACCAATATATTTACCTTTTTCTTTTTAAAAAGATAAGCATTTAATCATAAAATCATCTTGTTAGCAGTAGCAATCATAAGAGTGGATTTTAGAAAAGTGCACATACATATTTTTATACAGAACATTTCTGGAGGGATACATATTAAACTGTTAGTGGCCACCTCTGCATGCCCCCAATGTATTAAAAAACAAAATTTAACGGAGTAAATTGGAAGATTTACTTTGAATTTTGAATAAATTGGCCTTATTAAACGATTCATGAATCAGGCAGCATCTCATCTGATAGAAAGGGAGATACTCCAACGGGTTACACAACATGGAAGGCTTTCTTTTTTTTTGGCCATGCCACATGGCATGTGGAAATCTTAGTTCCCCGACCAGGGATCGAACCCATGCCCCGTGCATTGGAAGCGTGGAGTCTTGGCTGCTGGACCACCAGGGAAGTCCCAGAAGACTTGTATAGTAAGGAGGGTGGGACAAGGAAAGAAAGTCATCATCAAGGGAAAAAATGGAAGTTCACTGGAGGAAAGTAAAACTTCAGGTGACAACGGCGTCTCATTGGCTAAACTGCGGAATTTTCTATTAGCTATTTCTATTTTCTATTTCTTGTTGCTGGCCAGGAAGGAAGTCTTCCCTCCTCCAGCTGGGGTAGTAAAGTGGTTGCACTTCCTCTTTGGGGTCAGTAAATGACCTCTTCCTGTTGGGGTAATTGATGATGAGTGGCACGGCATGAGAGCTCCCTCTACGGGCCTTCCAGACTCCAATTCTAGTGCAGCTTTCCTTTTGTTAACATTCACAGCATGTTTTATTGGCAGGAGGAGTCACAATGAGGGAGAAAAGGTCACAAGACTCACCATAAAGAAGGCTCAGAAATGCTTGGGTGGGTCCAAGGCAGGCACAAGGTGGCTGTGGGGTCAGCTGGTGGCTACAACGATCACATGGTTCCCTCTGATGGGTTTGCAGCTCGATGTGGAAGAGTGAATAAAACGGTCAGTTCATGCTATCAGAGAAACATGAAACTGAGATAAGCTTCCCACTGCTAGAAGCATCTTGAGCCTTCAGAAAAGAACAGAGAACATGTCTAAAGGGTTTGGGAACATCAGAGCCACATCTCCTCAGAGTGGGACTCCCCAGGCTCTCCAGGTCTCAGTCCCCAACTCTCCCTCAGTGACAAAGCCTCCCTACCTCTGTCCTTGTCAGCTCAGTGATCCCTAGAGGTCCTGCCTATCCGTGAGGACTTAGGTTTCCATGAGACAGGTTGGTTGAGACCTAGTGATACAGTTGACCAGCCTGATATGCAACAGTTCCCACCACCCTGGGGCAGTTGGGCTCAGGGACACATGGCTCTGGACCCCATGTGGAGGGTGTCCTTGCACGTCCGCTGTGCCACAGAAGAGCCAGTAATGCCTGTAGCTGTCCAACTGATTCTCAGGGGGTTTTCCTGGGAGAGCCCTTGGTCATCTGACCTCCTATCCAGGAAGCCCCATGACTTTCTGATTGCTGCCTGTCATGCCAACAACACACCTGTGAAGGTTCTGCTCTGCATGACCATCTGTCCGCCAGGCGCCCCCTTCTAGGGACCCAGATGCTAGGACCACACAAATGCTGAAGGAGTGTCCACCTGCCTAAGGTACAGACACCCCTGTATCCATCTGCATGATTTCTACTGGGAATCAACAACATTTGTGGGGATTCTCTGGCCCTAAAGAACAGACCAACCTGATAGGAGCAATGCAATGATTCACAATTACCAGGGTCAATGCACATATACAAGGGCCCATAGCCCCAGATGCCCCACTCACAATTCACATGAGGGTCCCATACGTACCCACCGATGCCCAAATATTCTTGCTTCATACATACACAATCCAAACACGCACATCAGTGGTACGCTGCTAAGTGCTTGATAAAAAGCTCTCCGAGAAAGGCGGGAAAGACTTCACTTATGGTATCTACATGGTATAAATATTCCCAGCAGGACCAATTTCAAGCTACCCACCTGACATCACTAAACACACAGCTGGGAAGAGATATGCACCATTGACTCTCCCAAGACAGTATGAACCAGTTCCAGCACATCCCATAACTTTTCCTGTGAATATGTGCACAGAATCCACTTACACCCCAAGGAGAACTCTCAACTCCCACCACAGATATATAACCAAAAGGACACCACATATACATTTGTGTTTGTACATAGATATATATATATATATCTCCTGAACACACACCCTCACCCTGAATAAATACACAAACAGACCACCTCTTACTACCTAAGTTTTTACAGATGAAACCTTACTCACCCTGAATATTCACATTCCACTCTCACAACTATATATACACACACAACATGGGCCTGAAAACAAACATGTGCAACCAATATGCCATCCAGATGTACACACTGAGTACCTAAGCACACAGGGTCACCAAGTACACAACTGTCTCATGTGCAACCCAAAAAAAGACCCATATGCAATCCCACAGCCCTAAAATACATAGACTGCAGGACTCCTGCACACACACAGAACCTACACAGCCTACTGGTTTCCAAACACACAAACTAAACTCTCACGTCCCACAGAATACATACCCCAGAAGCCCCAGGAACTCAAAAACACACACAGACACAAATAATCTATACTTATCAAATACAGCTGACCCTTGAACAGCTTGGGGGTTAGGGCGCCAACCCTCCATGCAGTGGCTCTGCATCCATGGATCCTGTAGTAGTCCTGTAGTAGTTACTGAAAAAGAAATCCACTATAAGTGGACCCGTGTGGCTCAAACCCATGTTGTTCAAGGGTCAACTGTCCATATAAGTCCACCTCACTAATACTGAGAACACACATACAAGCAACACCACTAAATTCTTCAGGCATTACATTTTGAAATAGACACACAGAGGACTCGAAGCCTCCTGCTACACTCACAAATCACAAATACACACATCCACAAACTACTCATGAGTATACACCCCAAATGCTCAGACACACTCAAAACAGAAAAACACCGACAACCTCTGCAGTCTTACTAATATACATACACAATTCTCACACACCTATGGACACACACATGCAAATATTCCTAACCCCTGAACATATGGATCCCCTCCCAAACACTATACATTATGCTACCTCTCCAGAATACAAGCTCCCCACCACTACTCCAACATACAAACTGTATATGTGTGTGTGTGTATATATATATGTTTCTACCCTCACCCTGAATATATAGACAGACCACCTCTTACTCCTACCAAACACATGTATAGACACCCTAGCGTTCTCCAAAGAAATACACTTTGAATACTCCTAACAACTCCATACCTTATGAACAAACTCTGATAATGCATGCACCTGATGATGGACACGCACACGGACTAGAATACACAAGTAAGATACATGGAAATATCTCCAGCAAACCATTTATGAAACAACTTCCATATATCAAATTATCCCTAGCTATCAGGAGCCAGCTCACACATATGCAAGTACTAACAAATACCCGTATCACATATTTCTAATACATACAAATGCAATTGTCCATCTTCCCTGTAGAAACATAGAACCCCACCTCTCTATCACATACACATATACTCACTTCCCAAAATACATAAGCCTAAGAGGCTCCTACTGAAAATTACAAATGCACAGCCTCAGCAAATATTCCTCCAAGTGGCCATGCCCCTTGAATACACACACAAACTCATTTAACACACAACTCTCCACAAGTCCCAAATAGAACCACGATTACCCAGTACACTACAAATAGACAATAATGTCACCCTATACGCCCTTTGTTCCAAATACACATACAGTACCACACTACTGGCGTATACATAACCCCATATTCCCAACCTCTCACACAGAATGAACTCTGCCATCTTGCAGAATACAGGATCATACAAACACAACATACCTACACATTCAACATCCACCAGCCCCATAAAATAGTCACAGACTTGCCCTCTACACATCCAAATATACCTACACAGCTCCTGAAAATGCACACCCACAAACACCCCATAACCATACAACATGCCCTGAATACACAAATGATCAGCCTACATTCCCCAAATATACAAAATTAACAGACTGGACACCCAAAGTAATATACACCACTACTTTTCCTGACATGGCCCTTACGCATATGCAGATAATCCTTCCAAATCCACCATTACACACACACAAATCCCCAAATTCATGGGTGAAAAAAACACATGTAAACATTTTCCCCAAACACCAAATTACAAACACCTAACCACCAACTCCTTGAGTATGCCTGCGTCACATCTCAACACCCTCCAAATACAACGCTCACTCTTACACACTCTCACAAAAACACCGGCATGACCTCCCTTCAAACACAAATATCCACGGACAAAACCAACCCACACATTTGACTACCTATCAGATTCCCACCAACCAATTAAGTATGTACAGACCCCATCTATGCTTGCAAATCAATCATGATTTGACACCAGACTACAAATACATGTTTATTACCACATTCAGCAAAGTTGCTCGCATCACCGACAAAAGAATGCAGTTTGAACATAAGTGTTGACTGATGTTTTTATGATAAGAAGGAAGACACTAGTGAAACGATGAGTGTGTTCCTTCCATCTTCACTCATTTTCCAATCACCTGAGCTACACCTTCGGAACCAGATGAGGGTTTTCAACTCGCAAGAACTTCCTTCTAGCTTTTGTACTCTTCACAACGCGCAGACTAGAACGGCACCTGTTTAATAGCTCGCACACACTATTTAGCCCCCACTGTAGGCCCCGCAATCACTGAACCCTTCATGCAGCCGGCTCCCCAGTGGTGCCGATAATCCTGGGGTAAACATCTCAAGGGAATCGAGCTCTATGGGGGCGTGAATCCACATTGTGGGGAGTCTCCTTACATGGACAAGGGCACAAATAACCCACAGGGTGAACAACAGTGCAGAGCGGTGACACCTGAGGGGTGAAAAGTCCCCGTACCCCTTACCTCAGGATTCCTAGAATTGACTCTACAGGCCGCCATGACAGGCCCCTCCCCCGCCGGACAGCCATTGGGGCCCCACCCTCCGCGCTCCCGCATGCGCTCCTGTCTTCCGGAGCAAACTGCCCCAGCAGACGCCGGGAGCTGTTGGAGGACGGCGGTCCGCCGTGCCCGAGAGCCCCGCCCCAGTGGGCGTGCACAGGCGTGCGCGGGCGTGCAGGCGCGGGGTGCGCGGGCCTAGGAGGTCTCTGCAGGAGAGGACAGAAATGGAGGGTCGGGCAAGCTGCGGAACTTCTCTGGCGACGCTCCTCGCTGGGAACCTTCGTGACGGTCTCTTCTTAAAACCAGCTCTTGGGAAATGTGCACTCGTGAGTTTTATATTGCACTCGTGAAACCCATGCACTTAGCTACAAAGAGTTCTGGAGAGCTCCGCTGTAAGCACAGTAGCCTCAAATTGGGGCAAGTACTTTCATGCCCTTTGGACTGCCGTTCCTTGGTTCTTGTTAATGCCTTTCAAAAAACAGTAGGTCCTTTTTCCTAGCACACCTGAAGTTTCCGTTAAAGAACAATGCTAGCAAAGAATTTCAGACCTGGGAAACACTCTTAAGATACTGTCTCCTGACTCCGTTCCTAGAGTTTTTCCAACGCATTTACTCTACTAGAATATTTTTTCTCCGTGTTCACAGGTGTTTCCTTTGTACGGTTTTGGGGTTTTTTTAAAAATAATTTTGAGAAAGAGTTGACAATCTGGGCCAATTTCAACAGGTAGTATGGGAACAATTTTATTTTCCCTCCCTCCTTTTTTATAATATCTTGCAGAATTTCAGTTGACAATAAAACAACAACAACAAAAATAGTAGCGGGATCAACTTACTGACCTGACTTTGTAATACTTCCCAAAGAAACTTCAATCATCAGATCCGCTTTCTGGTCAAATGCAAGATTAGAGCATTTCTCACTCAACAGGATGCCTCTGAAGACCCCTCACATGTAACAGCACTAAGCGCCTCCAAGTGCAGACTTGAAAACTCCACAAGACACAAACATGGTATCTCTTCGTTTCTTTAATGTTTCGTGATTGAGTGGAAGATGAACTGTCTTCTGAGGCTTGTGATGCATGTCCAGAGATGTTTTTTCTCAGTAGTCAATGCCCGCCCCCACCTTCTGTGCAGGAATAGTCAGAGATCATGATCCAAAGGACTTTTAGATACTCCCTTCTGTGACTGGTCTTCCCAAGTTACATTTGGGCTAATTTGATTATCTCTGTCTGTGGGGTGTAGGATTTTGAAGTATTACAAAAGTGATTGCAGTATTGGGACTGGCTAATTTTTGCACAGTGCAATTTTTGTATCAGTGGCCTTGAGAAGAGTCCTTCAAATACTGTATCAGAATTATGAGTGAGAATCTTGTAAATAATTGGTTGAATGACTGAACAAAGGGAGGAAGCAACAAGGAAGCCTGCCTTTCTCGAGTGCCTGGGTACAATATTTTGCCTCACCATTCCTCTAGTATGAAGTTATTGGTTGCAAATCATACAAGTTTTCCTTCATTATAAAAGCTCCAGGGCTTCCCTGGTGGCGCAGTGGTTGAGAGTCCGCCTGCCGATGCAGGGGACACGGGTTCGTGCCCCGGTCTGGGAAGATCCCCCATGCCGCGGAGCAGCTGGGACCGTGAGCCATGGCCGCTGAGCCTGCGCGCCCGGAGCCTGTGCTCCGCAACGGGAGAGGCCACAACAGTGAGAGGCCCGCGTACCGCAAAAAAAAAAAAAAACAACCTAGGTTGATGGATAAAGACGTGAAAGGAAGGGACTGTCATGCTCAACCTCGGTGCCGTGAATCAAAACAACAGTTTATAAACTGCCTAAAGAGGCACACGCCAATTGCGTTGCCACTGTGGGAGGTGGAAGGAACTTCCGGTTCTTGCCTACCTGCCAGAGCCCTCGTGGAATGTCCCCCCAGCGCACGCCACCCCACCCACGTGCCCTCTGCCCCTCCCCCACCGCAGAACGGTTCAGCCCGCATTTTCCGGTTTACTTTCAAACGTGTCCCTCGTTGACTTGGATCCCGAGCGTTTGCTGAAGCAGGTCGCTCTCTGGCTCCTGGTCTTGACTTTTCTCATTGAGGCTACCAGGCAGCAGTAGTCCGTGCCCAAGCCTGCAGGATGGCTTCAATAGGAGGTAAGCCTATAGGCTGGGGGTGTGTTCTCAGAGACCCTGCCATCCTCACATCCTTCAGGTTCACATGTTACACTTAACTGTGGGCACCTAGTTGGACTGAAGTAGAGGGAGAAGAGAGCACTGGACGCACAAGGACATTTCACCTGGGGAGACTGGGGAGCCTGAAGAAACCTGAGACTGCCCTGGGGAGGAGGGGTCGTTGGAGGTGGATCCAGAGGAATTGCCCTGGCTATGGAGAAAGGATGGCAGCAGACAGTCTGATTCTTTCTAGAAGGGAGACAAGCCACTTTGAAACGTGTGTGTAAGGATGTGTGTGATGTCCTGGTGGTGACACAGGGAGGGTCATGAGGAAAGCCTAGAGCTGTATTGTGTTCCTCAGGCACCTGAAGCTTGCCTCACCACATCTTGCAAAGGGGTTTGAACAGGAGCATACTGTATCTCAGGGGGCCGTGGGGAGAGATGGTCTTGGTGAGAAAACTATTCAATGGGGCTGTGTGTGGCCACACCTGCAGTGAAGTGTCCTCTCCGAGAGCTAGGCAGGGGGTTACTCTAACTGCCGCAGCCCACACCTCATCCACTCCTCCCAGCCCAGAGCTCACTTGTCAGTTCAGGTAACTGTTGCCTTGGATTCAACAGGGGATGGGCAACCATTACGAGTAACTTCAGCCAAGAGAGGGCTCAGGTTCCTGAGTTGCTCTTAATTGTTCTTCCTTTTGTGGAATGGCAGTACTTCAGACCTACTTCATCTTGTCCAGTATCTCATGGTGGACCCTCAGGCTGCCTTGAGAGGAAGAGTTTGTTCCTATTTCAGGTCACTCCTTCATGGACAGGGAACAGATGTGGAGTGGGGTTGTTTCGGGTGGAATGTCTATGAAGCCTGCTTCCTCTTTTAAAGGGGGAAGGAGTGTAGCCCAGGATCAGGAAGATGATCTTCTGTGTTACTATTAAACGTCCTATGACATCTGTTCTGGTGAGTTAGGTGCACCGTGGTGTGTACCTTGTTCTCCTGAACAGGGATGTGTTTCAGACAACTTGATCGCCATGGCATCTGGCTTATGCCTGCATCTCAGATTGTCTCTCCGTTATTGGGAGCTGGAAGGGGAAGGACCACAGGCAGTCTATACTCCCACGACCAATGTAACATGACAATTCCCTGGCCCTTGTTTAATCCTCTGCAGCCATCACTGGCTGTGAAATGACCGAATCTAAGGGACACGCGCCTACTTCTAAGACCACCCCAAGCCCCTAGGAACAGAACTCCTGACTGATGACAGTGACTCTGGGCACTGGGGAAGGGGTGGCAGGACCTGGCCCATGTTACGTATCTGCTGTGGGTTGTTCGGAGATGCAGGTGCTTTCTGGGCCAGTGTCATGGGTTTGTATCAGGATTCCATTAGAGATATTTTCCAGCATTTTGTTTTGTTTTGTGAGGCTAGGAAAGAAAGAGGGGATTTATACTGAGCATCAGGAAAAGGAGGACTGAGGAGGAGGTGGGGCCCTAATATTTTACACAGTGCCTGTCCACAAAGGGCCTTTGGGGGCCTAGAACTTACCTTGCAGAAGGCCCCACCTGCTAGTACGCCGGCTGAGGGGCATTTCTCACAGAGCAGATGTCCACACAGCTCCAGGTCTTGGGAGACAGCCTGTGAGGCTTAGGTGCCAGGGTGTGCCTTAGGGAGGCTCTCCAAGTGAGTGCTTGCTGAGGCAATTTCTTCTCGGCAGGCAGGGGTCAGGGAGCTTGGTGGATGGGCGTGGGGTCACCAGTGGAATAATTCTCAACTGGAGGTCAGGGCATGAAAATCACTTGAAGACATTTGCACGCTGCAGTTTCCCTTGTCCAAGAGTCTCTCATCTGTGGAGATTTACACTCTGATGCCGCAGAAAGCCTCAGTCCCACTTGCCCATTCTCCTCCTCCATTCACTCCTTTCCTTTGCCTCAACAGCATCTGCAGTGCTGGGAACGGATGTCACCATGAACCCCGGTGCCTCCTTGTCTACTTTCATGGCAGTGTCCTTTCCTCCACCCATTCCTGGCGCCCAGCACTGGCCACCCTGGGAGCAGCACCTGCCACCTCTCATCACCCCCGCATTCCCTCCCGGCAGCAGCCTGCGGCTGCCAGCTTTCCCCAGGATGCCTTTGGTGGCTAATGGTGGCTGTGGCCCCAGTGCCCCTGGGGCTTGCAACTTCACTGTCCAAGTCAGGTCACAAGGGAGGCCAGTGCAGGCCCCCCAGACTCAGACCTTTATCGTTCCTCAGGGCCCCCTCAACTGGAGCGCTCCAGGGGCCCTCAGCGGGAGTGCTGCATGTCCTGCACCCATATTCTTAGCAACCCCTGCGATGGAGACCATTGTGACTGCTCCAGCTGTTGGAGTTACTCAGGCTGGCAAGGGAGGCTGGACCCCAGGCTTTCCTCCTCAAGCTCCACCACCAGCTGCCCAGATGGCCCCTAACATTCGCCCAGTGAACTCTGGGCCATGGCCACATGGCACTTCCAGGGAGGGCAGCCTGGACACCAACCAGCCCTATGCCTCGCAGGAGGACTGCTCTAACCACCAGAGCGTGTACAGTAACTTCCGACGGTGGCAGCGCCTCAAGCCACTGGCCCGGAGACACCTTCCCCAGAGTCCTGATGCAGAAGCTCTTTCCTGCTTTCTCATGTGAGTGAACGCTCAGGGGGTCATGAACGCTCAGGGGGTCATGAGCTTATCGGAGCTCTTAGATAAAGAGGAACTGGGGATGGACTCGCAGGTTAGGTTTCTAGGGATACTGGAAGCAAGGTGTGAAGGTGATGTCCACGCCACGAAAAGGCACACTGTCAGTCATACGGGCGAGCCTGCTAGTCCATGACATCATGACTGAAATGTGCCTTATCTCAACTGACCCCACCCCCCTGTGAGTCTAGCCAGCTTGCTCTTCCATGATTCTCCTGGTAATACGGCCTGAAGACTTGCAGTCAGAGAGGGTCGTGGTGTAAGTTGAGGAGCCAAGGAGTGGATGCCACACTCTCCTGTGCTGACGTCTCCTTTCATACAGCACTTGAGTGTACGTGGCCGGGGGAGGTCACTTCGGAGAAGGGGGAGGAGCGCGGGGCCCAGGAGAGCGCTTCATGCACGCCTCGACTTTGTTGATGTGGAGAATTCCACTAGGAACAGGGTGATGGTAGAGCTCTCCTAAGGGCATGGGCTCTCTCCCACTAGAGTTGTGAGCCTGGCAGGCATTTCCATCCTAAACCTGCGGTCCCTCGTAAAAAGGGGACAATCACACTTCACCTTCAGAGGACCGTGCAGAAGACTCCTTGGGCTAATCTATGAAGTGTGAGCAGATTGCCTGGCACATGCCACGCCTCACTGATGATGGTGATTTTTATTATGAAAAGGCAGCCTTGAAGAGGAAAAGAGCTCCCCAAGGCACAGTGTCCCAGCTCTAGCCTGGGAGTGGATGGTCATCCTCGAGTGAGTGTGAGGCGGTGACAGCCGTAGCCGGGAAGGCTTGTCTCTGCTCTCCCAGACACCTGCCTCTCACCCTCCTGTTGCTCAGTCATGCTGTGTTGAGTGATGTGTGGTCCACATTGGTGGGTGGGGTCAGGCAGGTGGGGGCTGGGCTGGGCACAGAGACTGACCCCGAGTGCTTACAGCCCAGCGCTTCGATCCCTGGCCCGCCTGAAGCCCACCATGACACTGGAGGAGGGACTGTGCAGGGCCGTGCAGGAATGGCAGCACATTAGCAACTCTGACCGGATGATCTACTACGAGATGGCGCAAAAGGGAGTCAGCGTCCTGGGCCCAGGGGCTGCGTGGAGGGTGAGGCGAGTGGGTGAGGGCAGGGTCTGGCCGTGGGGGTGCTCATCAGAGAGGACAAAGGAGAAGGGCTGTCGCTCGGAACGGGGGGCCCGCAGCCCAGAGGCCCTACAGTCCTCCAGAAACCCCTCCCTCACCTTGACAGTTTGGGTCTTCTGTCCTTCCTCCACCACGAGCTCTGCCCTCCCCTGAGTTTGACCTACCCTTGCCCTCACATGAAGGTCTCAGGACGGGGCAGGGTGAAGCTGTGAGTCCAGTAGGGGTCCAACTCCGGCCATATGGGCTGGGCTGGGGAAAGAGCTCCACCCGCCAGCCTGCTGCTTCCTTAGTGGTGGCTGGCTGGCGGCCACTGACATAGATTTGGGACCCCCTCTCCTCACGAAAAGTGGCCTGAGTGGGTACCCTGGCATCCCTCAAGAGGCTGGGGAAGCCAGCTGTCATCAGCCCAAGGGTCTCTGGCCCTTCCAGTGTTTGCTCCACGGTAATCCCCTCGGTTTAAGAAACAAAACCAAACAAACAAGCACCTCTCAGAGGAAAGGAAGGCCTGTCCTCTAAGCTCAGCATCCACATCGTCCAGCCTCTCCTGAGCCCTGTCTCCAGGTCTACGTTCCAGAACTCTCAGTCCCAACCCAGGGTCCTGGATTTGGGCAAGGACCCCTGTGGGGAACACATGCCTGTTCCAGCCTCTGGCTGTCAGCCCTTCATGTGGCTCTGGATGGGGGGCATGGGGAGGGTGCCCCCTGGGTCAGCCACGTGTCCCGTTGACCTGGTTCAATGCAGCGACCTGGCTCTATGCTGTTGAATGCTCTCCAGTGCTGGTGAGGCAGGAAGGGTCCCAGATCTTGTATCAGTTCCAGGAGCAGCTCTCTGCTGTGGACAGCACCTCACAGGGCCTTGACAGCCCCAAGGCACATCCTCTCCCAATCCCTCATTCTTGGCTGCCTTTGTTGGGCTCCAGAACCCAGGCCATTTTCTCAGGATGGCCTGTGCCTCCGTCACACCCCAGGTTCATGCAATTTGAGGCAGAGGAGGAGATGCAGATCCAGCAGTTGCGGTGGATGCAGTGCGCGCAGGGCCTGCCTCCTCCAGCCCCACCGAAGCTGGATCCTCGGGGGCCCCCAGCCCCGAAAGTGGGCCTTCAGCCAGCCACCCAGGTTCCCACTGGAGTTGAACGCACAGGTAACAGGGGCCCAGGGTTGGCCACTCTTCCCATGTGGATCATTTTCCTTCAAGACAGGGGCATTGGTCTTTCAAGCAAAACAGCCACCGAGGCGGGGGGTGGGGGGTGGGGTCTCAGATGCCCTTTGTTACTACGGGGTATTGACTTGGTCAATCTTGTAACTTCTCTCACGCCTCCCTGTCAAAGGACTGCACACAAAGTCTGCCTAAGAAGTGGGCTTGATGGGGACACCCCTGGAAAATTGGAGGTTCCCCACTTCCTTATATGTGACTCTCTTAGATGCCCCCTTACCTCCCCCCTCCAACTGTGCATGAAGCTCCAGGTGGTCCTGACCCCCCCACACCCACATCAATGTCCCCCAACAGTGCCCTCACCAGCGTGCGCTCGGTGGTCAGGAGGTGGACCGGGAGCCCCTCACCTTCCTTCCCTTCCTCCTGCTCTGCCGCAGCCTGTGCTCCCAGGATGTCCGGCCCCAGGGCCCAGCCCTCCCGCCCGAAGCCACACGGGTCCCAGCGACCCCCGGAGCCCAAGGCACCCGAGGACATTCCACCTGAGGCTGTGAGGGAGTATATGGACATCATGGAGGCGCTGGTGGGGCCCGTCCACTCAGCCACAGGCGACTCAGATGCAGAATGGGGAGAGGACGGAAATGAGCTGCAGCAGGAAGAGGACGGCACCTACTCGGACCCGGATCTCTTAAGCTATATCGACAAGCTGTGTTCCCAGGAGGACTTTGTCACCAAAGTAGGCTAGGCCTGGAGACTGGGGTCTGCAAGATGCCAGGGCATGGAACTCTCAGCACCCAAGATCTGGGTTCTGCTCAGGCCGTTGGGACTTAAGCTCAGCTCCTTGTTCCTGAGCCTGGTGTTAGGGGAGGTTTACGCAGATGTTTGTGTGTACATGTTTGTGTCTATCTGTGTGTATGCCTTTGTGTCTGTGTTTGTGCCTCTGTATATGTGCTCTTTTGTGTGTGACTGTGTATGTGTGCATGTTTGCGTGTGTGTGTGTGTGCGCGCTGACCATCCCCGCCTTGTGGAGGACAGTGGGGTGGGTCTCTGCTTTTCACTTTCCCTCCTGGCCTTCTTGTCTCACAGGCCACTCCTGGCCGAGGATGCTCACAGCCTCTTCTTTCTGTTCTAGGTGGAGGCAGTCATTCACCCTGGATTCCTGGCAGATTTGCTTTCCCCAGACCCACAGCTGGATCTCTTGGCCCTAGAGAAGGAGCTGGAGCAGGAGGAAGGGCTCACCCCCGAAGAAGTGAGACAGGGGAGGGAGAGGGACACTCAGGGAGCCAGGGGACCCCACGGGAGGGGGACCCCAGGTGATCCAGGGGACAGGGGAACCCAGATGACCCAGGGGAGCCAGAGGAGGGAGGGATCCCCGGTAGAACAGGGGACACAAGGGACACTCAGGAAGACCAGGGCACAGAGGGACCCCAGTGAACAGGGGAGAGGTAGGGCCCCAGAACAGGAGGGCCACATAGCACTGTCCATCCCTCCCCTGCCTGGGACACCTGGCATGGGGAAGGGCCCGTTCTGGGGTGGGTGCAGTGCAGGGTGAAAGGAAGGAGAGGATGGGGAGCCGGGAGGGGAGGGAAGGTCACAAAGCTCGGAATCAGTTGCAGGAGGATGGCAGGACTGCCACAGTGTCTGTATTTGGATTCGAGTCCTGGGGTCGCCCGTCCCCTCCTCCCCCCCAGGGCCATTGTCCCACTGCCCAGTGCTCCTCCTCTCACACGTGTGTGTGGAGCCGTCACTGTCCTCCTCCCTCCTACCAGCTGGTGCAGAAACGACTCCTGGCCTTGAAAGAGGACGACAGTGTGCGGGCAGCCCCGAGTCACAGTGCACCCGGAATGGCCTCAAGTCCTTCTGAGTCCGACGCCGGCCAAGGTGCCCAGAGGCACGACCAAGACCCCCATCTAGGGGTCAGTGATGAAGCCTGCCCACCAGAGATTGATTCTCAGGCTCTTCATAGGCTCATCCAAACAGACACTGCCCTGTGCAGGCCCAAAGTCTTTGTTCCCTCTGGAGGACGTCAGGAGTTCTCTATATTCCGGCCCGTACGGCTCTCCCCTCCCCAGGGTCAAAGGCGCACTGGCCCTCTACTGAGATCCAGGGATGCGTCTGTTCTCAGAAAGGCCTCTCCTCTTCGGGAGGCCCGAGTGCCCAGGGACGGGTCCAGTGAGAACGAGGAGGTGCTCCAAAGCGTCTTCATCGTAGACTCTCAGCATATACTGGTGCCTTTCGGGATGTCCCTCAGTCCTGCACATGTCTCAGCCCTGGCTTCCTCTGGAGGTTGGGGGGCCCAGAGTGCTCCCCAGTCCCCCTCCTCTCAGAGAAGAGGCCTCAGCCCAGCTCCACCAGCCGCTCCCAAGTCGAGGAAGCGGGCTCTGTGTGGACGCCCAGCCGCTGCTGAGAAGCTGCCCATCCCCGGGGCTGGCCTCGGCGTCTCTGGGAGGCCGGCCTCGGCGTCTCTGGGAGGCCAGCCTTGGCTCTGGGGCTGGCTCGCCCCTCACAGCTGAGAAAGAGAAAGCGTGACCCGTTTGACACAAAGAAGCGTGGGAAGAGGAGGAAGAAGCACTGCAGCCAGTAGGGAACAGCTGGGCCAGCCCTCCAGGGCGAGGCCCCAGGGCAGCCCCCTGGGGAGCCTAGGGGCTCCTCCTCCTCCCAGTGCTGATCCTGGATGATGTGGGGGGAAGGGAGGGGGGCAGGACCACCAGGGTGGGGAGGGGGAGCGGGATTGTGGGGGGGGTAGGGAGGTGGGGGAAGTGGGTGTGGGAGGAGGACCTTTGGAGTGATGTATGTAAATTGTGAACCAAGATCGTTTTCGTGGGAAATGCTCTCAGGCCACTGTCATCTTGTTGGTGTTGAGCTGCTCCACAGAGAGCGATCCTGAGAGGAAGGAGGGATGAGGGAGGTCACAGGAGCTCTGGGTCTACAGGTGGCCACACCTTTCCTCCACATAGACAAGGACTCCTCAGGCTGCCCCTGGGAACGCACAGCTCTCACTTTCCCCAGGGACCCCCTCATCAGCCCCTTCTCTAACGCCTGCTTGGCTAGGGCCCTTCTGGGGCATCTGTACCGTCTTCTGCATCCCTGAACCTTCTGGGGAGGCAGAGCTGCTCTTGTGCCTTTCAGCCCTCTGGACACTCACCAGTTTCTAGGATGGAGCCTGGAGACGGCCCTTGTCATTATGGAGCTTCTCTCTGCTTTCCTGAAGTGGCCAGACGACGGCGCTGGGATGACCCTCCGCTCATCCAGGGTTTCCTGTGTGGGTGGCCTGACCAGAGACGAAAAGTCTTGGCCATGGGGACGGGACTGTCTGCCTCATCGTAGCGGGAGCATCCTCTAGTTCCACTGGGATTACTGCAATGTGGAGAGTGGTGGAGGCAGCTACCTCTTCATCCCAATGAGGATGCAACAAGGGGAATGGGTGTGGGGAGATTCATGGGGCCCCCGTTAAAGGTGTGTATAAGGGAAAGGACAGTCGGGCCCCTTTGTGGAACTTGTGGGATCTCTGTGCAGCAGCATCTCGTTCAACTGAGGGAGGAGGACCCAGGTGGCTGTGGCCGTGGGGACTGGCGTCCGGGGCCTCCGGGTCTGCAGAGACACCCCAGAGCTACTGTCCCTTCCCTTTGCACCCATGGCTGGACGTGTGTGTGTACTGGTATCAACACTGGTTTGTATCCCCATAGGAAACAGGTCCTCCTAACAAACTATGACCACGTTTCACAAGAACAGCTTGCTCACAGGGGCGGCAGGGGGTGGGAGAGGTGTCTGTGGCCCCAGATCTGAGTGGGAGCTGGGATCCGAGGAGTGTGGAGGCCTCGGTCACCGTCCTGTGGGTGTCGGCAGAGGCTTCGAATCATCAGAGCAGGGGAAATGACCCCCTCATTAGAGTGAGATGAGCAAACAATGAGGGGCAGGGAGTAGACCCCCGCTGTCTCCCAGAAGTGCCTCCCCTCCCAGTCCGCTTAGCCTCTGTCACAGCCTGTGCTGGCCCACCTCTGAAGCCCCTTCCTCCTAAAGCACTGAGATGCTCTGATCTTTTATGGACCTGCCCTGGGCCTCACCCCCCCTTCCCTGCTGGCCAAAGGCTCTTCTCCTGCTTCTGACTTCTGATTCCTTCCCCAGGACCCAGGCAGGTGTTAGGACAACAGAGATTCCCTGAACATGACCCCTACACCACCAGCATGCAAAACTGGGGCCGCAGGCTTCCACAGGTGGCATGACTCTCTGCTGGACCCTGCAAAGAGCTTGGAGAAGAAAGGGGCTCATGTCTCTCCACCTCCACAGAATCTGTAGGTCAGCCTCACAGGTCCCCCTCTGTCCAGGTGGGCAGCACATGTGTGCTCCCAGCCCTCCTTGACCCTTTGTGAAAGAAAGTTTTTGCAGCTTAGTAGTCTGATATTAGGCAAGGTGTCTCAGGGCTTGTTCCTTTTGAAGCCCTACAGGAGAATCTGTTTCCTCTCCCTTTCTGTCTTCTAGAGGCTGCCTGCATTCCTTGGAATTAGTCCCTTCTTCCATCTTCAAAGTGCATCACTTTAATCTCTGCTTCCCTCATCACATGGTCTCTCCAACTCTGACTCTTCCTGTGTCCCTCCTACACAGCTCTTTGTGTTTATATATAGCCCACCCAGAAAATTTAGGATAATCTCTTCATCTCAAGATTTTTTACTTAGTCACAGCTGCAAAGTCCATTTTTCCATACAAGGTAACGTGCACATATTGTCATAGGAGGGGTTAAACACGGACGTTTTGGGGGAACCAGAATTTACCCTCCTAGAAGGAATCCACAAGAATACCTACCATCAGCATCCACATGAATAACAGACTATGACCAAGTGGCGTTTATTCCAGGGATGCAAGCCTTGTTCAATGGTGACCACTCACCAGTGTAATCTACCCGATTGAGTCTAAAGAGGAAACACGTGCTGTTACACCAATTAACACAGAACAGGCACTGAACGAGATTCAACGCCCCTTCATATTAAAAGTGCTCAGGAAACGAGGAATAGAAGGGCACTACCTCAACCTAATAAAGAGCCTCTACAAAAAACCTACTTCTAACATCACATGAAATGGTGAAAGAATGAATGCTTTTCCCTGAGTTCAAAAACAAGGTTAGAAGGTCCACTCTTATCTTAGTTTTCAACTTAGTACTTTAGATTCTAGTTAGTGTAGTACAGCAAGAAAAGGAAAAAAGAGGCATACATATTAGAAAAGAAGAAATATAACTGTCATTCTTTACAGATGACATAACTGTCTACATAGAAAATTCCAAGGAAGGTATAAGTAGACTCATAATAAATTATAATAGCTTGCTTTAGCAGGATCTCAGAATATAAAATCAATACATAAACATTAATACACAACATTGATCATATTTCCATATACTAGTAACAAACTGAACGACTGAAAACCAAAATTTAAAACATATTAAATAGGTTCCAGTTCAAGATGGCAACATAGGAAGATCCCGAACCCACCTCCTCCCACAAACACACCAAAGCTACAGCTACATATGGAAAAATTTCCTCTGAAGAAAACTAAAAGATGGTGGAGCAACCCCTTCACATCAGGAAAACCAGAGGGAAACCACATCAAAACAGGTAGGAAAGGCTGAGACACAATTTTGCCATAAACCCCATCCTTGGTGTGGAGACACACAATTAGGAAGGAACTCAAAACCTGGAGCTTCTTCCTGAGAGGTGAAGGGTATGGACCCCACATTGGGCACTCCAAATTTTAAGGCTGGCACCTGAGAGATAGACCCTCAAAACATCTGACTTTGAAGACCAACAAGCCACATCCCATGAGACCCACAGGGCTGTGGTGAACTCAGGAACAGCTCTTAAAGGGCCTGTGCACAGACTCACCTGTCCCAGGGCCAAGTGTAGAAGCAGCCCTTTGAAAAGCACTCTGACTTTTGGTGAAAGAGACTCACTTCCCAATTTTAAAGCATTAATCTGAGGAACAGGGGCCTGCTGGAATACTCCCCAGGGACAGAGGCTGGCGGGTGCCATCTTCCTGCTCTCTCTTTGCCTTGATAAAACTGAAAGGTGCCATCTTTTTTCCCCTTTTTCCTTTCCTGCAGGTGACAGCTTTGTGCTCCAGCCAGCTGGCTCCTTCTTCCCTGCTCTTCCTCTGTCTTGCTATATATATATATTTTTTTTCTTCTTTTCTTTTTTTTCTTTTCCCTCTTTCCCTTTATTCAAATGGTGTCATCTTTGCACTCTTCCCACCGCCTCACTCAGCCAGTAAGCATCATCTTCACACTTTCCTTCTGATGTGCTCCAGAGAGCCAGAATCTCCAAGACAGGAGATCCCATTTTTGTGGCCTCCACTCAGGGGATGCTCCTTGATCACCTGGCTCTGGAGGCCAGGAGGGATTTCTTTTCTGGGTCCCATGGGACTGTAACAATTGGAGAGACAGTTCTTGGCAGGATACCACCCCCAGGATGTACCACTACACATCAGACTGAGACACAGCCCCAGCCTTTACATGAAAAAGGCCTATTTGCTAGTAGGGACAAGACTTAAGAGCAGGCTTCAGGTTCAGCACACATCTAGAGGCTACGGATGTGCTCTCGGGGAAGGTAGGCTGGGGGTGCCATCTCTCCACCCTCACTCTGCCTTACTACAGTTCACTGGTATCTCCCAGAATGGAGCTTGTACACTTATCTGAAGCACTGTTTTCTTGTGACTGCTCCCCAGGGAACACCTTCAGATTGCTTGCTTCTGGGGCGCAGCAGGGCTTCCACTTGCAATCTCACAAGACTAAATACATTTGCATTCTTTAAAAGCTGTTACCAAGTTTTCTGGCTTCCTATCAACCTGAATCTAGGTGCTGCCTGAGATCCTCCACTTTGGGTTGCTCATTTGTCTTGGCACACCCTCAACTGCTGGGATGGTGTGCCAGGTCTATTAAAAATAAACTGCTTAGACAATCACAAAGGTTTGAGAGGCAACCAAGAGTAGACGCGGTTAAATGACAAGGTTCATCTGTCACACAGCTCTTCAAGACTGGGAGATGTGGCTATTTCACTTAATGCATAGAAACCAACACAGAGAGTCAAGCAAAATGAAGAAAGGGAGGACTATACTCCAAAAAAAGAACAAAATAAAACCTCAGGAAAAAAATCTTAATGAAATGAACATAAGTAATTTACTTGATAAAGAGTTCAAAGTTATGGTCATAAAAATGCTCACTGAACTCAGAAGGAAAATGGATGAAAATAGTGAGAACTTCAACGAAGAAATAGAAGATATAAGAAAGTTCCAAATAGAAGTCACGGAACTGGAGAATGCAATAACTGAACTTAGAAATACAGTAGATGAAGCACAAGAAAGAATAGGTGAACTCAAAGACAGGTCAGAGGAACTCATCCAATCAGAGAATAAGGAAGAAAAAAGAATGAAAATAATGAATATAGCTTAAGGGATTTATGGCACATCAAATGGAATAAAATTCACCTTATAGGAACTCCAGAAGGAGAAGAGAAAAGGGGGCAGAAAACATTTGTAGAAATAATATCTGAAAACTTTTCCTAACCTGGGGAAAGAAACAGACATCCAGATACAGGAAGCCCAGAGAGCTCCAAAGCAGATCAACCTAAAGAGATCCATACCAAGAAATATTAAAATTAAAATGTCAACGTTAAAGATAACAAGGGAATCTTAAAATCACCAAGAGAAATACAACTTGTTATATAACTGGTTATATACAACTTGTTATATAACATCAACCTAAAAAGCTTCTACACAGGAAAATAAACAATCAACAAAATGAAAGGGCAAGCTACAGAATGGGAGAAAATATTTGCAAATCATGTACGTGATAAGGTGTTAATATCCAAAATATATAAGGAACTCATACAATGGCTATATCTATATATCTATATATAGATATATAGATATAGATAGATATAGATTTTCAAACAATTCAATTAAAACTTGGGCAGAAGAACTGAATAAAAAATTTTCCAATGAAGACATCCAGATCACCAACAGGTTCATGAAAAGATGCTCTACATCACTAATCACCAGGGAAATGCAAATCAAAACTCAACGAGATATCACCTCAAAGAGACTAAGAGGTAACAAATGTTGACAAGGATGCAGAAAAGGAAACCCTTGTGCACTGTTGGTGGGAATGTAAATTGGTACAGCCGCTATGGTAAACAATATGGAGTCTCCTCAAAAAATTAAAAAGAAAACTACCATACATTAGCAATCCTGCTTTGGGTATATATATATCCAAAGAAAATGAAATCACTATTTCAAAGAGATATCTGCACTCGCACGTTCATTGCAGCATTATTCACAATTGCCGAGAGATGGAAACAACCAAAGTGTCCATACATGGATAAATGGATATAGAAGATGTGGTATGTACATAGATGGAATATTATTCAGCCATGAAAAAGAAGAAAATCCTGCCACTTGCAACAACATTTATGGATCCTTGGGGCATTATGATGAGTGAAATAAGTCAGAGAGAGAAAAATAAATACTGTATGATGTAACTAAATTGTAGACTCTAAAACAGCCAAACCCAGAGAAACAGACAATAGAATGGTTGTTGCTAGGGGTTGGGGTTGGGGGAAATGGGGAGGTGTTGACCAAAGGGTAAAATATCCAGTTAGCACATGAATTTCTGGGAATCTAATCTACAGCATGGTGATTGCAGTTAACAGAACTGTATTATATACTTGAAAGTTGCTAAGAGAGATCTTAAATGTTCTCACCAAAAAAAATGGTATTTATGCGAGGTAACGGAGGTGTGTTAACTAGCTCCACTGTGGTAATCATTTCACAACATGTAACATACCAACAGGTTGTACACCTTAAACTTACACAATGCTATATGTCAATTACATCTCAATAAAGTTAGAAAAAATACAGAAAACAGACTGTTGCATAACATTCAAGCAAAAATACTAGTTTGGGACTGCTTTTTCTTGAATTTAGTCATTGTTCCTTCCTGAATCTGTTTTGTATCACATGATAGCAGACTCATACAGGCAGCTTACTTCTGATCAGGCGCAGCCAAAAAGAAGCAACTGATGGTAGATGGAAGTTTAGGGATAAGCTATGAGATTTCTCCCTTTCTTCTTCTACTTTGTGAAGATTCTCCAGCAGCAACTGTGTAACTTCCACGGCTCCAACTCCAATGAGACAGAACTGGTATGGTCTGACATTGATGATCATTTAACCTGGCCCTGGACGCCTTTACAACCCTCTCCTTAACTTTGCCTTTCCAGCATAGGGGTACAAGTAAATTCCTATTCCTACTAATCACTCCATTATCTAGGTGGCCCTTCTTTACTTCTCAGAAGTTTCATCACTGGTGTTCTTAATACCCTGTATTAAATTTATTTGCAAAGACTTGAAACAATTTCTATTTTATTTGTTATGGGCAAATACAGTCTAATAAAATTTCCAAATATTAAAAAAATTAGAAGACACATGAAATCTCAAAATGGGGAAATGTTAGCCACGTTTAGGAAGAAAATGTACTAATATTATTGGAGGAGAGAATTCAGGAATTGGAAGATAACACTAATGAGTTTGGAAGGTATAAGACTGTGGAGAAGTTTGAATGGTGGGCTTCATGCCACAGGAAATAGGGAGTGATTCAAAGTTCTATAAAGATTGTGCTCACTTCAGCAGCACATATACAAAGTTTTATAAGATTAATCTGAAAGTGGTAGGCAGTTTGGAGTATGTGATGGAGTGATGTCAAAGAAAAATTGCACCAGATGGTTAAACAGGCAAGGAGTACTTTACTCAAGATGATTCTGTAATAGGGGAGAGAGACTGAACTCCGTTCTGCTGAAACAAAAGGCATGGAAGTTTTTAGATGCCAGGATGAGCTGTAGGAAAAATAGTAGAGGATGCTGGGGAAGAGGTTGGTCAATATAATTAGACCATCTCTGTTTGCTTTGGCTCTTATCAAAGTTAGGCTCCTATACTCCCCACAGAGACTGGGAACTAGGGGCAATACCTTTCTTGAAGGTTATATTTCAAAGAGCTGACTCCCAGGTCCTTGAGAAAGACATTTCTGGGTTGGAAAATTATCAAGTGACTAGGAGAAAATTTACATCTCAAAGGGGGCAGGGAAAGAATTTATAATTTCAAGCTTCTTAAAGTAAATGTTTTCAGAAAAGGGAGGTTAGGGGCCTATGGTAAAGAAAAATCCTGTCTGAAGTTTAGCCAAACTGAGGGACACATTAAGGCCATCTTGACCAGTAGTTAAAATTAGCATTACCTTCAGGAAGGTTATTTTATAAAGAAAAGCAATGCTTTAGGAACTTTCTCAGAAGAATCAAAAGTAACTGTCTGCTAGTTAGATACAGGTCAGGAATAATGAGAAAGGGCAGTTACAAAGTAAACTCAACTAATGTTCTCTGTGTTGTAGCTTTAATAAAGATGAAATAAGTAGAAAAAAAATAATCCATTGGTACACGGTGAGAGCCAATTGGATGGACTGCCCAATTAGAAATACTTCTTTATTTTCTAGTCATTATCAGTCAAGGATTAACAAACCTACTTTTATTAGATATACTTCTGTCTAGGGATTGAGAAATATCAATTATTTAAACTTAATCACTACTTTATTTCTGTGAGATTTTTAAAAATATACTTTGGGGAAAAGTAATGGAAGAGTGATATAGCACTAAAACATTGAAGTGAATGACATAATAAGATCCTATCTTTCTCAATTTAAGGAGAAAAAAAGGGAGGGCAAAAGAAATGGGCAGAAAGTAAGTTTACCAACCAGTCATTGTGTCAAGTATTTTCATATATTTATCTAATTTAATACTCACAAAACAATGAGACATAAGGAAGATATTTATCCCATTCCATAGATGAAACTCTATTTACAAAGTAATATATCAACCATTTGTAGAGCTGACCCTTGAATTTAAGGCCTTACGTCTGTGGAAATGCAAGAGCCAAACCCTGCTAATACAAGGTGCTTAGAAGAGGTAGACTTCAGTGAGCAGGAAAATCAGAGCATGCGTGAACTGATGACAAGTTTTGCTGATCTAGCAGCTTTGTGAGATTTGTCTAGATTCAAAGGCCCTTGCTCTACTAAACCATCAAATTAGAGGTGGTCTCCTTCTGAAACAACCAATATTTGCAGAGCTATTCAGACTTTGGGTCATGGTATTTTTTCAAGGATTAACTATTATCACTGGCTTTTCAAATTTTAACTTTAGAAAGTCCTTGCTTTTGTTGGAAGCAATGTTACATTTTGATGCAGTTGTTTGCAGGGATGAAACTTGCGGTTGCCCTCTGGAGGCTATTCTCAGGTCCGACTAGCATACCTTAATTTTGAGAAAGAAGTCAGGTCTTAACAATTTAACAAGTCATTTTAAATGTGTGGAAATTATGTATATACATTATACTTTTTTAGAAGTTACAAAACATTGAGTTCAAAATGCTCAAAATATTTTAAAATGCTGAATTAAACGATTTGTGGCATAGCATGTTTTGAATTCCTGTTCTCCCTTTGGAAATGGAGATGGTCATCATTCTCCTTTTATCATGCAATATCTATACTGGGACTAAAACCATTATTTTTTCCTCCCCTATTATAGGAACACATGGGCAATTAGTTCTATAAAATGAATAATAAAACATATGACACAATACTATACACTCAATTACTACCAAGATCTTCCATTTTAAGTTTTAAAAAAAACTCTAAATTTCCAATTAAAAAAATTTTTTTTCTTTCTCTCAGAGACAAAACATCAGAGCTTACAAGAACCCTTAAAAACAGAATGGCTCAAAGGATAAAAATGTTTTGCTCCCTAGTTCATTCTTGTTCAGTTTTCTTGTAGAAGGTGTATTATACCAGTTAGTGTAAATTATACAAGCAAAGTTCTTGCCATATATTGGTGACAGCTTTTCTACATAAAGTAAGCAGTTAAGGGGCTTCCCTGGTGGCGCAGTGGTTAAGAATCCACCTGCCAATGCAGGGGACACGGGTTCCAGCCCTGGTTCCCGAAGATCCCACATGCCGCGGAGCAACTAAGCCCATGTGCTGCAACTACTGAGCCTGCGCTCTAGAGTCCGTGTGCCACAACTATTGAGCCTGCGCTCTAGAGCCCATGCGCCACCACTACTGAAGCCCGCACATCTAGAGCCCATGCTCCGCAACGAGAAGCCACCGTGATGAGAAGCCCGCACACTGCAACAAAGAGTAGCCCCCACTCTCCGCAACTAGAGAAAGCTCGCGTGCAGCAACGAAGACCCAACACAGAGCCAAAAATAATAAATAAATAAATTTTTTAAAGAAAGTAAGCAGTTATGAGCTGCTATAAACCTACTGTTTCTTTACTTGATTTAAATGAATTTAATTCTTTAAATAACTGAGCAAGTAGAGAATTTAGACTCAGCCATTATTAGAGGTACCTTATACAACCAAAGTGGTATAAAAACCCTGTAACATGAAAGTGTTGTGGAGGTCCTTCTGGTCTTCTGAGACCGGGACACCTGTACCTTTATGTCCCATTTATAAATGCTCCTCTATAATGTTTGGGATGCTGAAATATTTGATGAGATAGATACCTCATGCCTATTACATGCCTTCCCTATATCTCTCTCAACTACATCCCTCTAATGAGTTGGTGCAGCTCCAAGGCTCTATCCAGTAACAAGGTAGTGTCAGGCAGTGCTTGTTGTACTCACTGGCTTTTAATCCTCCAACTGCCTTGTAATCTCCTCCTTCACACCTTGAGGCTTAGAAATGGCATATTTCCTGAGGAAGAGGTTTCTAGGGAGTCCTGTATACTTGCTTGAAATGGGGACAGGAGGATGGAGGAACAGAAGGGAAGATATACGGAAGATGAACGGATTTTTTTTAATATAAATTTTTCTGCCATAAAAACTATAGGTACCAAGCAAAGCAATCAGGGAAATATATATTCATGCATTAATTTACCACTTACAACGATGAGTAGATAGAGGACATTAGATAGATTAAGGAAGTATCTAGGAGGTAAAATGGATAAGATTGATAATGGATAGGATATAGTGGCTGATGCGAGAGGTTGAACTCAAGGATTATTGTTAGGTGCCTGGTTTATACAACTGGGTGAATGGTGTCACTACACACTAAGACAAATGAAAATGAAGGAGGAGAGATTCATTCGGCAGTTTAGGGAGACCATGAGTATTTAGCTTTATGTATATTTTAAATGAACAGATTTAGATGTTAATTAGGCAACTGGATTTACAGAATTCAGATTAGAGGTCTCAGGTACACAAATGTCCAAACTTGATGGAGTTGGTAACTGAAGCTGTGTGTTTCTGTGAAATCATATTATGAGTTCCAGAGTGAGAGGACATAATGGCCTAAAACTGAATTTTGAAGAATTTCAACATTTAATGTCTGAGGAGAAGGATACGTACCTGCAAAGAAGATAGAGAATGAACTGCCGCAGAGATGAGAAGAAAACCAGAGGAGTTTTGGGGTCAAGGAAAATCAAGTCTCAAAGACAGAAGCAAATCCTACTTACAGGTCAAGTAACTAGGAGATAAAATTTTCACATCGCATCCATGGATTGGGAAATAGTTTATGAAGTACCTTTTTATTGGAGTAATAAAAGATGGATTCTATTGGGAGTGGGTTGAAGCATGAGAAGGAAGTCATAAAGTGAAGATATCAAATATAGATAAACATTTTTAAACAGCTTTATGGAGGTATAACTGATGCACAAAAAATGGCACATGCTTAATGTATACTATTTGATGAGTTTGGACATATGCATAAACCCATGAGACAATTAACACAATCAAGGTAATAGACATATCTGTCCCCTCCAAAAGCTTCCTTGTGTCCCATTTTTTCTGTGTGTGGTAAGAACACTTAACATGAAGTTGACCCTCTTAACTAATTTTAAGTGCTTAACACTATTGTTAACTATAGACACTATTTGTACAGCAGATTTCTCAAATTTATTCATCTTGTATAACTGAAAATTCATACCTGTTGAACAACAGCTCCCCATTTCTCCCTTTCCCCAGCCCCTGGCAACCAACATTCTATTCTCTGCTTCCATGAGTCTGATTATTTTAGATACCTCATATAAATGGAATTATGCAGTATTTGTCCTTCTGTGACTGGCTTATTTACTTAGCGTATTGTCCTCCAGGTTCATCCCTGTTGCCACAATGGTAGAACCCCCTTCTTCTTTTAAAGTTGAAAATATTCCATTGTAAATATATACTACATGCTTTGAACCATTCATCTGTTGATGAACATTTTGGGAAAAGCTTCTTGACACTGATCTTGGCAATGATTTATTGGCTATGACACCAAAAGCACAGACCACAGAAGCAAAAATAGACAAGTAGAACTACATCAAAATAAAAAGCTCCTGCACAGCAAAGGAAACAACCAACAGAATGGAAAGGTAACCAATGGAATGGTAGAAAATATGTGCAAATCATATATCTGGTAAGGGGTAAATATCCAAAATTTATAAGGAATTCCCACAACTAAGTAGCAAATAAACCAAATAACTCCATCAAGAAATGGGCAAAGAACTTGAATATACATTTTCCAAAGAACACATATGAACGGCCAAAATGTATACGAAAAGGTACTCAGCATCGCTAATCATCAGGGCAATGCAAATCAAAATCACAAAGAGATATCACCTCACACCTGTTAGGATGCTTAGTTTCAAAAATATAAAGGTAACAAGTACTGGGGAGAATATGGAGAAATTGGATCTCTTGTACACTGTTGGTGGGAATACAAAATGGTATATAGTCACTATGGAAAACAGTATGGAGGCTTCTCGAAAAATTAAAAATAGAACTATCATATGATTTAGCAACCCCACTTCTGAATGGATATATGTATATATATATATGTATATATATGTGTGTGTGTGTCTGTATATATATATGTATAAGAGAACTGAAATCAGGATCTCAAAAAGATTGCACTCTCATGTTCATTGAAGCATTATTCACAATTGCCAAGATATAGAAAAACATTTTCAAGAATTATTTTAAAAACTGTGCCTTTGAAGAAGAGATAGTGTGGTAATTAGTAACAGAAGTCAGGTGGAGAAAGGTGAGTTTGGTTTTGCTTTTCTTTTTTGCTTTACTCTTCTTTATTATTTTTCCCAATTTGGAAGATTTTAGAATGTTTAAAAAAGATAGTGGAAAAGATCCAGATTAGAGAAGGTATTGAACAAAATAAGGATCCTTAGAGAGTGCAAGGTGATGCAATCCAAATCAGGAGTAAGGGAATTGGGTTTAGTAGGAATAGAGCTTCTGTTCTGTTAAATTACCAAAGGAGATAAAGATGGCAGCAGATGTAGTAACTCTATTATGTTAATTAACAGGAAAGTTCTCCTAATGTTTTTTCTTTTCTTTTCTGTGAATTAAAAGAGATTATCTCCTGATATTATAGCAAATGGTGGGGACATGCCATTTAAGAATAGTGCAATAGCTGAATCACTTTGTTATACAGCAGAAACTAACACAACATTGTAACGCAATTATACTCCAATAAAGATTTAAAAAAAAAAAGAATAGTGCAGAAAGAGAGAACAAAGTGTAAAGAGTGGGAAATGATGGGTCCAGATTAATGTAGCAGAATTAAAGGGCAATATTAAAGGACCTTTTAGGTTAGTGACCATGAATTTATAAAGGAAACAATCTAAACTATTATACACTTTACTTGGGAAGACTTTGAAAGCTGGAGATCAAGAAAAGAGAAAGCAATGGTTTGGGTTGATCCAGCATAATTAAAAGACACTGGAACAGGGCTAGGGACAAACACACTAGTAGATAATGGACATTGGAATGTAAGAGAGTAAGGGGAGATACAAAGGCAGTATCAGGAGAAAGCAAGGGAGTAAACAGACTTGCGTCAAAGTACTATCATAGTGGTGGGGTATTTGAACAAGTGAACTGGAATGTGAGAAGTTATTGTAAAGGGATGGCATATTTGTGTGAATAATTTTTAAAGACTATTTCTCTTTTTCCAGCTCTGATTTTTATTTTAGAGGACTGACTCCTGAAAACTCGGTTTCCCAGGATTCACTGACAACTAGCTTCCAATTAATTTTGAGTAAAGGAAGGACTGGTGAGAGTTTGGAGGAAGGGGATAGGGGAGAACCCAGAATGCCCTCTTTCTTTGAGTTGTACATACAACTGAGGCTTCGTCTCCCTCATGCGTCCAATTCCTGCTCAAGGGCTTCTCCCTCCATGTTCCCAGCACCCACCAGCAGTCTCTACATTCATTCCAGTTCTGCTTAGGGGATTCAGTCTTTCCAAACTCTAGGTTGCCTTCCTATTTCATTTGACTCCAGCTTTTATAACTTTTGAAACAAGCTCCTTTTATTAAAATCTACTTTCTAAACTTCCTGAAGCAGATTTCCTGTCCTGCATGAGTAATCCCAGGAAAAAGATGCTCAAGATGGGACTCTGGAATAAGGTTTTGAGCTTGAATGTAATAGTGACTCCATTGCCAATGCAAAGACAAGTGCTTCTTCCGAGTAGTGGAAGCAATAAATAAATTACCAGCAATATTTGCTTTGAACATATTGCCAGTTGAAGACAATACTTTTACATCTCAAGCGGCAGCGGATTTTGTCTATTACAGCAGTAATACCTACAAGCACCATGGGGACCATTAGCTGCTTCTTATAGCACCAGAGAGCTTACAAAATGAAAATGTTTACACTTAATGTTAAAAGGTGTTAGGTGTTTAAGCTCTCAGATCGAGGCATGGGAAGACACAGAGAGCCACACTGAGGGCCTTAAAATTTTCTCATGTCTTAGAGCCACACAGCAGACATGGCTGAGGATCAAGTTTCAAATCTAAAAGTGTGGGTTGCAGAATTAAAATGCAAGTTCAACGTACATCTGTGCTAAGCCTCACAGATTAATATCAGGACATTGATCAGGAAGAGTTGGGTATTAAGATAAGGATATATTGAGTATTTAGGATAAGTGCAGGTAGGCAGACTCAGATTCATATGAAAATTTTTAACCCAAATCTTCCTGTGGTTTCCTTGCCAAAGGAAGCCACCCTTCTTCCTCCCCATTTGAGGAAACTAACCTTCCCTGACTTAACATATCTCTAAAGACCTCATCTAAATAGGTTAGTTTTCAAGGAAATTTCTACTTTTCTCAAGACCCACCCACATCAGCACTTATTGCATCCTAATAACTACAGTCAGATTCTACCAGGCCCCAGTAGGCAAGTATAATGTCCACCCTGGTAGGAGTTAGCATATACATCAAAAGAAATGCTATATCCTGCTAACGTGTATCAGCAGAAACCTGTAGAATGTGTGTGTGGCATATGTTTTTTTTGGGTTTTTTTGTTTGTTTTTTTGCGGTACGCGGGCCTCTCACTGTTGTGGCCTCTCCCGTTGTGGAGCACAGGCTCCGGACGCGCAGGCTCAGTGGCCATGGCTCACGGGCCCAGCCACTCCGCGGCATGTGGGATCCTCCTGGACCGGGGCACGAATCTGTGTCCCCTGCATTGGCAGGTGGACTCTCAACCACTGTGCCACCAGGGAAGCCCTGGCATATATTTTATAAGTGTTAGACTGAGAAAGATCGAATATAAAGTTGCAAGGGGTTGAATTTATTATAAAGACGTTACCTGAGATTCAAGAATTAGCTCTAGCTGATGGAATTGGCTCTAATCGTTGGCTTGTTTGGCTGACTGAAACATAGATTCAATAGTCAGCAACATTCAAAGAGGGCAAGATGCCATAATTTATCTGACAGAATGCAGACAAAGGAATCCATGTACTTAAAATGAGAATGTTGGAGTGGATTAATTATGTAAAACCCACTCAACTATCCCATAGTTATGCCCCCTCAGAGGTCACCGATAACATTCTTCTTCAAGACATTAAGACATTCTTTGATGAGAGAAATACAAGCATCCTTTTAAACCTCTGTGGCATCTGTCTTCTGTGGGCTAAAGATGACAATGCGGGATAGCACCCATGAAATGGCCCCCGTGCTTTTTAACAGGAACATTGGGTTACAAAGTAGCAGAGGTTAAGTGGTAGCATTTAACATGAGAAACAAGGTGAGTGCAATTATCATAAAGGTCAGCAGGGCAGAGTGGCAGTATTTTGACCCAAAGTGACTTCCAGCAGTAACAGATTAATCACATTTACACTGGGAATTACATTGATGAGCAGGCTTGAACTGTATAAATGAAAATAAAATTCAAGCACAATGAGCAGAAACCTGCACTGATTTTCCAGGAATGAAAATTACAGCCTCGCCCAGACCTAAACCAGAGATCAGGTGGCTACAATAGCTTCAGGAACTTTGCTGCAACACTGTCAAAAGTATAGAGTGTGATTATGTTTTTCCTCCAGGTCTACCTCAAAGGGGTTTACAATTTTCCAGGGGGAATGTTTAGAAAGAAAAGTGGAAAACTCAGAATTTTTCAGAGATTATTAAGATAAATTTACACACTTGAGGTTCCAAAACATCACTGTGGTCTTCAGGTCATAATAGGGCTTATGGAAGCCATGTGATAATTGGAATTTTGACACAAGTTCACCTCACTAGAAATCTTGTGCAGTGACCTACACTATATTTCCCCATATCTGAATGTATTTTTGGAGTACACATACTTGGAAAATGACAGAACTCTCAACCAAGGTCAGTGCTATTAAGAACGGCTACTGCCTGACATCCATTAGGATAGCTATTATTAAAAACAATAATAAAGAACAAGTATTCGCATGGATGTGTAGAAATCTGAACCCTTCTACATTGCAGTTCCTCAAAAAATTAAACAGAACTACCATACGATCTAGCTATTCTACTTCAGAGTATATATCCAAAGGAATTAAAAGCAGGGACTTGAACAGATGTTTGTAATTTCACCTTCTTAGCAGCATTATTCACAATAGCCAAAAGATGGAAACAACCTAAATGTCCATCAACAGAGGAATGGATAAACAAAATGTAGTATATACATACAATGGAATATTAATGACCCTTCAAAGGTAAAAAATTCTGACACACACTACGATACGGATGAACTTTGAAGACATTATGCTAAATGAAATAAGCCAGAACCGAAAACACAAATACTGTGATTCCAGTCATATGAGGTACTAGAGTAGTCAAATTTATATAGACAGATAATAGAATGGTGATTGCCAGGGTCTGGGTGCAGTGATGAATGGAGAGGTGTTGTTTCATGGGTACAGAGTTTCAGTTTGGGAAGATGAAAAAAGTCCTGGAGATGAATGGTAATGATGGTTGCACAACAACGTGAATGTACTTAATGCCACTAAATGGTACACCTAAACATGGTTAAGATGGTTACTTTTATGTCATGCATATTTTGCCACAACTGGAAAAAAATACATAGGAAGGGCCAAGTGGAAGCTCCTGGAACTGTCCCTACATGAAAACGATACCAAAAAATAGCAATAGCACATATCTGGGGAATTTGCAGAGACTAAAATAACCATGCAGATGGGAATCTCCATCACCTGCCCCATTTAAATAATCTGTTTGGCCTGTAAAAAAGGCAAATAAGTCAAGGACAATGATTGTTGAGTATCATAAGATAATGAGGTACTAATTCTAATCAAAGCTGCTGGATTTTATGGGCTTTTTCTGGAACAAATCAAAACATCTCTAACTCCTGATACACAGCTATTGATCTGGCGAATAGTTGTCTCCACATCAAACAGCAAAGGTAACGGAGCAGTTCACTTCTATCTGACAGAGACAGAAGTACACTCAAACTTTGTCTTACTTGAGTGCTATGCCAAGTCTCCCGATGTCTATAATATTATAGTCCATAGGGAGATTAGTCATCTGGATATCACAAAAGCATTATGATAGTCCCTTGTATTGATGAGTTTATGGTGATTGGACATGAGAAAAAATAGGAGGTACTCAAGTTGTGTCAGTAAGATACATAGATGTCAAAAAGTGGGAAATAAACTCCATGAAAATTTAGGATGTCAAATATATCACAGCCTAAGTATGATAATGCACACAAACAGAAACCAACCTCCAGAAAGCACTGAAGATCATGTTGATTTGTTTTAAAGATGCAGGCAGCACACAGCTAGGATTCCGAAAGATTTGTTACACACTCCCTTTCCTAAATCCCATTCCTGATAGTGACTGCTCTTTCCTTTTACCTCTTCTCTCCTGTCCTCACCCTTCCTTTATTGTTCCCTATCCTTCTTACCCCTCTGCCCTCTTTCATTCTTCCTCATAGAGAACAGCCTGGGCTATTATTTGTATTCTTTACATTCTTTATATCTCTCTCCCGTCCACCCCCCACCTCAACAAAGGCCTTGTACCAATTAAGAAAGTAAACATTTCAAGTCTTCAGAGTATTGACAGGAGAAAGGTTATGGGGAAATAGCAAATCCTGACAATTTAAATATTCTCTATGTATCACATAAGTATATTTATTGTAAATAAATTCATACATGCAATAATAGTACAAATAGAAAATATTCACAAGCTACCAGACTGCCAAATTCTGCATGAGATACAAAATCACATTCCTATACTATCTGCTTTTCAATTTATAATTAAAACCATGTTACCTCAGAATTTTAAAAATAGCATTTGGATAATTATAAAAAAAATTATAACTACATTAAAATTTTAAATTTCTGCACTTTTAAAGACACCATTAGAAAATGAAAGGGCAAGCCACACAGACTGGAGAAAATATTCATGAGATATAGATATAGATATAGATATATACATAACATAGACTGGCATCCAGGATATGTAAGATGACCTTACAACTCCATAGTGAAGTAGTATTTGGGGGAAATACTACTTCAGAATTATAAGAAACAAATATTTGTGTTTAAGCCACCCAGCCTATAGTATTTTTTATTGAGATATAGTTGAAATATAACATTATGTAAGTGCAAGGTGTACACTTGTTGGTTTGGTACATTTGTATATTGCAGTATGATTACCACCAGTACCATTAGCTAACACCTCTATCATGTCACACAATTATCATTCCTTTTTTTGTGGTGAGAATAATTATGATCTAGTCTCTTAGCAACTTTGAAGTTTATAGTACAGTATTGTTGACTGTCATCACTATGTTGTGCATTAAATCTCCAGGGCTTATTTATCTATCAATACCAGTTGCAAGTTTATATCATTTGACCAACATTTTTCCAATTTCCCCACCCTCAGCCCCTGGAAACCACCATTCTACTCTTTGCTTTTATGACTTTGGCTTTTTTAGATTCCATATATAAGTGATATAAGACAGAAAAAGACCGTCTATGGTATTTTTGTCATAGCAGACCAAACAAAGGAGTATTTGGGAGATGCCATATCATGTAAGCTTTTTAGTCAATGGTGAGAAATATTGATTTTATTCAATTACAATAGGATAGTGCAATGCAGAGTTGGGTTTGGAGGCTTAAACATGGGAGAAAAATGATCTAATTTAATTTTTAAAGATTATCTATGGGGGGAGGGCTTCCCTGGTGGCACAGTGGTTGAGAGTCCGCCTGCCGATGCACGGGACACGGGTTCATGTCCCGGTCCGGGAAGATCCCACATGCCGCGGAGCGGCTGGGCCCGCGAGCCATGGCCGCTGAGCCTGCGCATCCGGAGCCTGTGCTCCGCAACGGGAGAGGCCACAGCAGTGAGAGGCCCGTGTACCACAAAAAAAAAAAAAAAAAAAAGATTATCTATGGGGAGTTTCCTATAGACAAGTAAACAAGGATTCAAGAAGAAACTTTAGAAGGCCCTTTTTAAGAGTCCAGGTAAGGGACAGCAGATTAAGGTGGTAAAAATAGAAAAACATTAACTAGCAATTAACTGAGAAATAGATTTTCAGGAACTAACCCCCACACATTTAGATAATTCATCTGAAATATGCTATTTGAAAATATAGCTTCTTAGGATGCATCATATCTCTGAAGGAAATGCTAAAATACCAATGGATTGATAGTCCAAGCAATGAAGATTTACTGAGTGTGTGTGTGTGTGTGTGTGTGTGTGTGTGTGTTCCTCAACTGTCCTAGGTTCAAGGAAAGGCAAATAGAAATAAAACCTTCATGTTGGAATACTGTCCCACAGTGAGTAAAGGTATCATGTACTTTTAAAATTATATTTATTTAAACAAAGCCTAATATAATGGGAAAAATAAACTAGACCTGGAATCAAAAGACCTGAGTTTGAATCGCAGCTTGATTAATTACCAGAATATTAAGTTCGGGCAAGTTGTCCACATTTGATCAATTTCAGGTTCCTTATTTACAAAATGGTAGGCTGGATGGAGTGATCACTAGGCTCCCTTCTTGCATGAGATTTTGTTATTCTACAACACCATATTGGTATTCTCATTAAAGTGAATTTCAAGTGTTTCGTCAAGAAGAGGCTCGGGCTTCCCTGGTGGTGCAGTGGTTGAGAATCTGCCTACTAATGCAGGGGACACGGGTTTGAGCCCTGGTCTGGGAGGATCCCACATGCCGCGGAGCAACTAGGCCCGTGAGCCACAACTACTGAGCCTGCGCATCTGGAGCCTGTGCTCCGCAATGAGAGGCCGCGATAGTGAGAGGCCCGTGCACCGCGATGAAGAGTGGCCCCCGCTTGCCACAACTAGAGAAAGCCCTTGCACAGAAACGAAGACCTAACACAGCAAAAATAAATAATTACTAAACTCCTACCCCCAACATCTTAAAAAAAAGAAAAAAAAAAAAGAAGAGGCTCATTTACTTCTTTTATGTCAAATTTAATAATAATGTAAGCCCTCATCCCATCAGGCAAAGAAGAAACTCTACCATTTGTCATCATTCAAGAATCCATTTCTTTCGTTAGGTCACATGAACATTCTAGAGGCTTAAAATAACCCTAGAAAGTGTGGTAGAGGCTCTGTATTTGGGCCTTAAACAAAAGATACATCTTGTTGAACTTTCATGGTGGCTTTAAATCTGCTGACTCTACTGCTTCACTGATAAACTGGAATAACAGGAAAGTTGGTGCCTGAACCCATATTACTTGCATGAAGTGCATAACCACTGTTTCTGAAATCTTTCTGTACCTCTGGAGACATGCCCTATTTTCACATTGCCATAGTGAATGTTTAAGTTTTCTGCTACATGAAGATATGTCCCTCTCTCCAGCCTCGGGGACATCTATCCCTCTTCCTTTGGAGTCTCAATGGCTCTCCTCTGTTTCCTCTCTCTCTCTCTCTCACCTAACATTATTCTTTCAAAGTATTTGTGCTTTTCAAAGAACAAAGGAAAATCGGTCAATTCCAGGAAACACCAGCTTTTCACCCTAACACAAATCTCCCCTGAAGTAATTAACAGCAAATGTTGACTACCATCTTGAAGTGGTGGTAATAGTTATTGGGGAAAACAAACACAAATTAAAGCTTCAATAAATTATACTGCCATAACTACAAATAATTAGCTCTTCAAGAAAACAGATTTATATATCGACAAAATCCTTGTTTTGGAGCCTCCTCACCAAATAGCCTTAGTCTTTAGGGGAACAATCAATGATCTGAAATCTATCCCTCACCAAGCATACTTTGAAAACTTCATTCTACTATACAGCTCATTAGATCGAACTTGCAATAAATCTTAACAGACTCAGAGAAGAAAATATTTACTTAAAGTGGTAAATTTTTCAAAACTTCACGTGGAGCCTGACGGGTATTTCCAAAGATCTGATTCCTGCATTTCGCTTCAGATCATCCCCAATCATTAGAGAGATCTCTATCCAAAAGGTATGTGAATCTTCTATGTTCATGTTGCCATATCTGACTACATATATGTTCTTATTTAACACACACACAAACTCATGCACACACTGTCTCTCGCTCTCTCTCTCTCACATACACAAACACACACACACCCATCCCTTCAGTTCATATATTTGTAAACCTACATACTCTTTTTGTAACTGCAATTTATTTTTTAAATTCACATTATGTTATTACGATCCACCCATGTTAATACACACAAAAACATTTCATTCAATTTACCTATTGTATAATATTACTTTTGAGAACAAACCATAATTTATTTATTACCTTTAAGAAGGGAATTCAGGTAACATCCACCTTATTATAAACAGCACTACATTAAGATTCCAATGCACATAGCTTCTAATGTAGATAAATAAGAATTTCCTTAATTATAGAGAGGCTGACCTTTCTTTTATAAGTTTCGTGGCCACCCAGATTTATTCTTTTGTGTTTTTATTTGTCCATTTGTCTATACTGCTGTGGAAATGTTTCAATATGAATGTCATATAATCTGTTCAGCTTTTCTTCATACTTTGTGATTCTTTAAATGTTGTGTTTAAGAAACCTTTCCCTAACCTGACTTCATAAAGCTATATCCATATTTTGCTCCTAAAGTATTCATGTTTTTTCTTTCACATTTAATTTTTGATTTGAACTGGAATTTATTTTCTCATTTCTTTAAGATAGGGGTCTAATCCTTTGTCCATATGAATTTCCAATCATCTCAACACCATTTATTAAAAGGTTCATCCTTTCTCCACAATCTGTAATGTTACCACATTAGTCTTTTTTTTAATCTATCTATGTTCCTGGGCCCTATATTCTGTTCAATTTTGTTTGTCTATACCTTTGCTGTGCCAGTACCACACTGTTCTAATTAATATGACTTTAAATGTTTATATCAGGTAGCATAGGTGGCCCTTTCTTCATGTTTCTTAATGTTTTCATATCTTCTTCAGAATTTTTTGGCTACTTTCAACTCCCTACTTATACGTAATGGTCACCTTGGCTAAGACACGGTAACCAGACATTTGGTCAAACATGATTCATGATACTTGTGTGAAGAATTTTTTTAGATGAGATTAACATTTCACCCAATCAGTTGAATGTCTTAATAGAAAAAAGACTGACGTCCCCTCAAAAAGAGGGAATTCTGCCAGCAGACTGCCTTTGGACTCACACTGCAATATCAGCTCTTCCCTGGGTCTCCAGCCTGTTGCCCTGCCCTGCAGATGTTTTGCACATACACATCTCCTATTGGCTCTGCTTCTGTTTCTCTGGAGAACTCTGCCTAATACACTTCTCTCCCATATAAACTTTAGATTTAGCTTGTCATGGCTTATGAAAATATCTATTGCAATTTTCATTGTGATAGCAATGCATACACAAGTTAGTGGCATGGTCAATTATAAGATATTGATTCATATTTACAAAGAATATTACAAAGTGTTCCATTTAATTTTTTACGTCCTTTAAGAAAGCATCATTTTCTCCATGAATATTTGACTCACGTTATTATATTTATTCTCAAATACCTGATATTTATTATTTTATTGTGAATGATATTTTTACTTAATAGTAAAAGTATTAATGGAATAGTATTTACTAATAGTACATTTTCTTACTGGTTGTTGCTAATATTTTAAATTCTTATTGGTTTTTGTACGTCAGTCTTGTATCCAGCAAGTTCAGAGATTACAGATTTTCCTGTATTTTGTATGCAGACATTTTCCACCTCTTTTTTTGTTTTCAAATATATTTTCCACTGGCTTTTGCTTCTGTACATATAAATTAATTTTGTGTTAATATTTTATTTGGAATAGTTTTATTGATCTCTATAAATGGATGTGTTGTATATTTTATTTATTTATTTATTTTGGTTTGGCTATTGTACATTGAAAAAGTGAGTATACCCTCTTGTTTCACTCTCTGAAAAATTTTATATAAGATAAAAGTTAATTTGATCCCTGAAGGATTTGCAAAGCACTTTTAAAATGTCTGGTCCTGGTGTTTTTGTTTGCTGATTTCTAGACATTTGACCAGACTATCCTATTCATGTAAAAGTTGTTAGTATACTATGTTTCTCTATTTCCTCTTAAGACAATTTTGCTAATTTTATTTTTTAATTCAAGTTTTTATAAATTTTCATATTAATGGCATAATACTCTTTACTTTATTCCTATAATTAGTAAAACTCCAAATATATATAAGTAAAACTCCTATTCTTTCATAGTTTTGTTTGTGCCTTCCTCTTCTATGAACATATAAAAATACCATTCTTTATATTTTCAAAGAAACAAAATTGAAGTTTACTGATCCTCTCTATTGTCTATTTAGGTCCCATTTTTTACTGACATATAATTCACATACCATAGCATTCACCTATTTATATATTTCAGTGATTTTGAGTATATTCACATATAAGTGCAACCATCATTACAGTCAATTTTGAACATTTTTATCACTTAAAAAAACAAATCTAATATTCTTTAGGCATCACCTCCCTATATTCCCACCCTACTTCCCACAAGCTCTAAGCAACCACTAATCTATCTTCTGTCTCTGTAGATTTCACTATTCTGGACATTTCATAGAAAGAGAATCATACAATATAAGGTCTTCTGTGACTGACTTTTTTACTTAGCATAATATTTTGAAGGTTCATCTAGGTGATAGCATGCATCGGTATTTCATTCCTTTTTATAGCGAAGTAATATTTCATTGTATGGACATACCAATTCTGTTCATCCATTTATCAGTTGATGGACATTTTGGCTGTTTCCACTTGTTTGCTACTATGAAAAATGTTGCTATAAACATTCTTGTTTAATTGGTGTGAACATATGTTTTCATTTCTCTTGGGTATACATCTAGGAGTAGAATTGCTGGGTCATATGGTAATTTCATGTTTAATTGTTGGAGGAACTGCTTAGATGGTTTTCAATTGAGTGACGCCATTTTACTGTCCTACCACTATTGTTTTAAATAGTGTGAAGTGTGAGTCCTCCTACAAATTGGAGATTATTGATACCCTCTATAGTTTGTTTTCTGTTTGTCCTACTTGTTTTATTATCTCTTCTTCTATGGCACAATCTATTTAATTCTTATGTTGCAAACTTAATTTCTAATAAGTTTCCTTTCAAATATGTGTGTGTGTGTGTGTGTGTGACACAGATTACAAGTACTGATTTACAGGTTCCCAGCAAGGTTTGTTATAAAAATATTTATAAAAATAAAAGTATTTTTATAAATATTTAGTAAATTCTGACAGAAATTGTCATTAAATAATAAAATAGAGCTTACAGTTTCAAACTTAATAGAGTCAAAGTAGACTGCTATAAATATTTCACGATTCCAGAAGAAAAATATGAAAGAATTTAGACAAGTAGGAAAAAAAGGAAGATTTAAACCAAATTAGTAACTACATTTAATGCAAATGGATTGGCTGCTCCAAATGAAAAGAAAATACGTGTCAGATTGTATAAAATTACATGTAACTATGTGCTATCTTCAAGAGACATACCCAAAGAAAGTGGAAGAAGTAAATAATAAATGCAAGAGCAGAAATTAATGACATAGAAAATAAACAATACAAATTCAAACGCTAACATTTGGCTCTTTGAAAATACTAATAAAAATGGCTATCTACTTGAGAGTCTTCTCAAGACCAAAAAAGAAAAAAAAAGATAGAAAGGACAAGAAGCCAATATCAGAAAGGTAAAAGGGTCATATATCACATACATGTTACAGACTTTACAAAGGAAAAAATGAACAAAGTGTTTTCAAATAAATTTTAAATTTTATAAAAATCACAGTCCCCTAGAAAAATATAATATCAAAATAGATTCAAACAGAAATAGAAATTTATACATACATTTATACATTACAGACACTGAATCAGCACTCACTACTCTCACCATGAAGCAAGCTGAAATCCAAGATTTTTCACTAGTGTGTTCTAAAGAAAGGAAGAATTCCAGTAGTACACAAACTCTTTGAGAATAGAAAGAGGGAACACTATTCAACTACTTTTTAATATTTTCTTCATTTCAAGACAGGAAAGGACAGTATAAGAAAGGATAATTAGAGGTGACCTTACCCAGGAAAACAGATGATAAATATAATATAAGCAAACTGAGTCCAACATAAAAAGCTAATTTCATGACAGATAACCAAAATTATTTTACATAACAAAATTAATAAAATTAAAGATACAAAAAATTAAATCCAAAGTTTCTTATAATTTCAGCAGTCATGTATGATTTTACAAAAACCTGCAGCTAATCTTATCAAACTAGAAACAGAAACTTTCTTAAATGAAAATTAGCTATCTACCATAGAGTAACATTATAGATACAGGTGAGATGATTAAAGATTTAAAGATCAGGAAGAAGACAAGGATGCCCCCTGTCACCACTCTATTCACTATTGTACTTGAGAGTTTAGCCAGTGGAGAAAGTCAAGAAAAAGAACTAAAATGTCTAAGGATTAGAAAAGAAAACACACAACTTGTTCTATTTAGATATGATATTGTTGTGTACAGAGAAAATACAAAATAATGTACAGGAAATTGCTAGGATTTGTAAGAGAGCTTCTTAAGATTTCTAGATAAAAATCAATAAAAATAAATTGTGTTTTTATATAATAGCATCAAACAGAAAGTGATAGTAAAAAGAAAGAAATCCTTTTAGATAGCACCAAAAAGCTGAAGTAGCAATAAATCCAATAAGATATACAAAGCCTTTACAGACAACATTATAATAGTTTTTCAAAGACCTTGAAGAAATCAGAAATGAATAGAGATATATTTTGTGTTTATAAGTTGGATATCTTAATAGTGAAAAGATGTTAAGTCTCTAAAAATTAAGTTATAGGGTAAGAAAAATCTAAGTGAAAATGCCAAAGATTTTGTTTTGGACCTGAAAAACTTCTTTAAAAATTTATACGGATTACAAAAGCCCACCACACACTTGAAGAATAATATAAATGTGGGAAAACTTGTTCTACTGAATATTTAGTGTTCTTATAAAGCTCTAGTAACAAAGAGGGTGCAGTTTTGATATAGAGACAAACAAATGAACCAAAAGAAGACTTAACAGAGACACAGAAAAACAAACCAAAACATATATTGTTAAAACAAAATCATATGTATATATATGTACACACACACACACACATACATATGGCACCTCTGTATAACAGAGGTATCACAGCACCTCAACAAAGACATAACAAACTTTTCGATTAAAAAATGCTGAGAGGGCCTCCCTGGTGGCGCAGTGGTTGAGAGTCCGCCTGCCGATGCAGGGGATACGGGTTCGTGCCCCGGTCTGGGAGGATCCCATATGCCGCGGAGCGGCTGGGCCCGTGAGCCATGGCCGCTGGGCCTGCGCATCCGGAGCCTGTGCTCCGCAACGGGAGAGGCCACAACAGTGAGAGGCCCGCATACCGCAAAAAAAGAAAAAAAAAAAAAAATGCTGAGCACTAGGGTATCCATAAAGAAAAAATAATTAAAATTGTATCATATTGTAAACAAAATTATTTCCAGATGGATTAATGACCTACATGTGAAATGGTACCAAATATATTTTAAAAGACAATATAGGAGGCTATCTTTAAGCCACAAAGTAGAAAGATGGAAAAAAGTATAAGCTTTAAAGGAAAAGATTGATGTATTTACCCACATTAAATTAAGAAATATTTTCCAACAAAAGAAAACACAAAGATAGTTAAAAGAGAGGTCATGCCACAGACCTGAAAAGATCATTGCAACATATAAAACCAATAGAGAGACTACTATTCAAAATATGAAAAGAACTTAAAAAGAATAAAGCTGGAGGTATCTCATGCCCTGACTTCAGACTATAGTACAGACCTACAGTAAACAAAACAGTATGGTACTGACACCAAAACAGACATATGGAACAGAATAGAGAGACCAGAAATAAACCTATATACACTTATGGTCAATTAATCTAAGACAAAGAAGGCAAGAATGTTCAATAGGAAAAAGGTCTCTTCAATAAGTGGTGCTGGGAAAACTGGACAGCTACTTGTGAAACAATTAAATTAGAACACTTTCTCACATCATATACAAAAATAAATTCAAAATGGATTAAAGACCTAAATACAAGATCAGAAACCATAAAACTCCTTGAAGAAAACATAGGCAAAACACTCTGACATAAATAATAGCAATATTATTTTGGATCTGTCTCCTAAGACAAAGGAAACCAAAGAAAAAATAAACAAATGGGACCTAAATCAACTTTAAAGCTTTTGCACTGAAAAGGAAACCACTGACAAAATGAAAAGACAACCTACTAAATGGCAGAAAATATTTGCAAATGATTTGACCTATAAGGGATTAATATCTAAAATATATGAACGTCTCATAAAACTCAATATTAAAAAAACAATTAAAAATGGGCAGAAGACCTGAATAGACATGTTTCCAAAGAATACATACAGGTGGCCAATAGGCACATGAAAAGATGCACATCACTAATCAACAAAGAAATACAAATCAAAACCACAATGAGGTATCACTTCATACCTGTCAGAATGGCTATCATCAAAAAGACTACAAATAACAAATGTTGGCAAGGATGTGGAGAAAAGGGAACCCTAGTACACTGTTGGTAGGAATATGAATTGGTGCAGCCACTATGGAAAACAGTATGAAGGTTTCTCAAAAACTAAAATTAGAACTACCATAAGATCCAGCAATTCCACTCCTGGGTATATATCCAAAGAAAACGAAAATACTAATCCAAAAAGATGAATGCACCCAATGTTCACAGCAGCATTATGTACATTATTTACAATAGCCAAGATATGGAAGAAACCTAAGTGCCTGCTAACAGCCAAATGAATAAATAACATGTGGTATGATACACACACACGCACACACACACACACAGAGAAATATTACTCAGCCATGAAAAAGAAAGAAATCCTGCCATTTGCAACAACATGGATGGACATGGAGGGTATTATGATTAGTGAAATAAGTCAGACAGAGAAAGACAAATACTGTATGTTATCATTTATATGTGGAATCTAAAAAATAAAATGAATGACTATAACAAAACTGAAATAGACTCACAGTTATAGAGAACAGACTAGTGGTTACCAGTGGGGAAAGAGAAGGAGGAAGGGGCAAGATAGGGGTAGGGGATAAAGAGGTATAAAATGTGTAAAATAAATCAGCTACAAAGATATATTTACAGTTCAGGAAATATGGCCAATATTTTATAATAACTTTAAATGGAGTATAATCTATAAAAATATTGAATCACTATGTTCTACATCTGAAAGTAATATAATATTGTAAATCAACTATACTTCAACTAAAAAATGAAATAAACTCTTAAAAGCAAGAATAAAAAGGCAAATAACCCAATAGAAAAGTAGGCCAAAAATTCAATAGACCCTTCAAAAAACAGCAAATCCCAAAAGCCAATAACTATATTTAAAACTGTAAAATATTTATATTTTCAATAGTAATCATGAAAACTAAAATTCACACCATAATGAGGTACCACTACACACAGATTAGATAGGAAATATTAAAATAAATGATAACAACTAATGTCAAGGAATTTAAATATGAGTCACCACCACTGTTGGAAGTGTAAGTTGATTGGACCACTTGTCATTATCTTGTGGTTTAAGGACATATTTTCTCTGTGACTCAGCATCTCATTCCTGAAACTTCCCTGTAACCCAGTAGTTCACTCCCTAGAGAAACGTGTTCTCCTGTCTACTAGGATACATATATAAACATGTATCTTGTTCAGCATTGTTCATGACAGCCATAAATAGAAAACAACACAAATATCTATCAACAGTATTACAGGAATGTGCACATAAGTAATAAATCTACAAAGAAAAACAATGAATGGGTTAACATAAAAGTTAGGTAAGTGGTTATTGTTTGTGCTATGGGAGGGTTTTGTGATGATGCAAGGCATGGAGGGGATTCTTGGTTGTTGCCAATGTTCCATTTCTTGACCCGTGTGATTGTAACAATTGTTACTGCTTCATAATTTTCATTAAATGTACATAGAGTCTATAGATTTTCCATCTAAACTCACAAAGAGAAACAGCTATTGTGCTTACTACCTAGGGAGTTAAGTACACAGGAATGATGCTACAGATGAATACTTATGTCTCCACAGCCATGCTTGCTGGCCACAAAAGCTAAAGCACCAGGATAACTGCCTTTCCTTATTTTCAAATTCCAAGTCTCACATAAATGCACTGAGTTTGTGGAATTTCTTTTACATAAAGATCCCAAGCTGAAAGAGGGTTTGGGATTTTTTTTTCTTAACTTCTAACCTCTGCCTTAGGAAGGTATACTAGAAAATGCAGTAGCCCCCTTATCCTCAGGGTATACATTCCAAGACCCCAGTGGTTGCATGAAACAGCAGATAGCACCGAATCCTATATATACTGTGTTTTTTTCCTATACTTACATACCTATGATAAAATTTATAAGATAGGCACAGTAAGAGGTTAACAATAACTAATAATAAAATGTAAAAATTATAGCAATATACTATAATAAAAGTTATGTGAATGTGGTCCCTTCCTCTCTCAAAATATCTTATTGTACAAATTTCATGCCTTTTCCATCTTAACTAAGCACTTATCATGCACTGTGGCCATAACTTTTGCAATTTGAGGTGTGACCGCAAAACTAGCATGAATTTATTTTTCCTTCTTCACAATTTCACATACAGAAGATTCATTCTTACCATAGATCTTAGCAACCCTAGCAAATGATTTTTTCTTTCCTTATTAAACCAAGAACTTTCACCTTTTCACCTAAAGACACTACTTTACAGCTTCTCTTTGGCATATCCAAATTGCCAGCATCACTCCTCTTTTGCTTTGGGGCCATTATTAAGTAAAATAAGGGTGACTTGGACACAAGCACTGTGATACTGAGAGTCAGTTCTATAACCAAGATGGCTACTAAGTGACTAAGGGGTGAGATACGCCAGACAAAGGGATGGTCCATACCCCGGTGGGTGGATGGATGATACAAGATTTCATCACGCTACTCAGAAATTTATGAATTGTTTATTTCTGGAAGTTTCTATTTAATATTTTTGGACTTCGGTTGACCGTGGGTAACTGAAACAGTAGAAAATGAAACCTCGAATAAAGGGAAATGACTATACATCAAATAGATGCTGAGTGCCAATCCACTTATTTCACTCTAGGAGTAATCTTGGATGAATCAATTATAATACCATCTGAACTCTCCAAATACCTTTAGTTCTTTCAGCTTGGTAAGAAGTGGTCTTGTTAATGACATAGTAATTCTTTTTCCCCTTGTCAATGAACAACATGGTGCACATATTCACTGAAGTGTGTCAAAACTCACACCTGTTAAATGACATTTTCAAATTAACTTCCTTAAGGTGATCTTGCCCTTAGAGAAGTAACTTTTCTTGCTTTTTCAGAGTCCTTAACTCCAAGAATCAAGTTTATTATTTAACTATACCTACACTTCCAAATACTCTCACCAATAGCCACTGTCCCCAAAGAGTTTAGACTCAAGTGTTACCCTGAAGCATTTTTTCAAAGGAAAAAAAATCTCCCTAGAAAAAAGTATTTATATTCTCTTTAGGTTTAGTCTTCCTATGGGTATCAAATAATATTCACTCCTTCCTTAAATCTAACACAGACAAAAAAATTCCTGAATCTATACCATGCCAACTTCTGAATTCTGAATTTGGGATACAGTAAATTAATGATTAATAGTTTCTTCTTCAACTTCCTTTAGTACAAACACACACACATCCTAATTTTCTTAGTCTTTTAAAATACCATCACAATTGAATAAGATCACTAACTTCGATACTATGATATCATAATATAGGATTTCCTACTATGGTACCATAAAACATTGATCTCTGATGGCTCAATCACACTGAAAAGCTCTACAAACTCTAGGGTTCTACAGCTGTAGTTCTCCTTTTGCATTGCTTATTGAGAGGAAAAATTTGTATTCATACCTTATAACTTCTCTTTAAACTTGCCTTCCATTCTTAGGTTACTTAAGATTTTGTATATTCAAATCTGTCCATAAATTGGAGTCAAATATTACTCTGATATTTGATTAGGTGCTAAAATCAGTGGAAAATATTGTTTAAGGGAGTAAAGTCAAAATTACCCTTGAAAATCTCTTAAATCAATCATAACATACACTGTCCACTAAATAATTTATATCAGTTTCTCTAAAGCTTAATCAATTTCCCTTACCCATCCTCTCAATTAATTATTCAATGAATTATTTGAGAATGGCAGAGAATCATGAATTCCTAAATAATGCATTCTTCTTCTCACGTACCTACTGGCTGTCTTTTCACTAGTTTCAAGCCCTCTTTCAAATGTAGCTGGAGCCAAATACTCTATCAACTGCATTGCCCCCATCAATATTGCCATATCATTCAGGGACTTTTCCTCCATCTTCATAAACAATCTAATTTCCCTTCTATCAGCCATTTTGGATGATGCAGACACACATATGACCTTCCCCAGACTTCTTCCCTCTCTTCATAGCCTGATAACAGCTTGTGAAATTTTCCTATGGGAAACTAATAAACTCACAAGAAAGCATTAACCTAGGCATTCATGTTAAATCATGCATTCTCTCCGCCAGTGCTTCCAGGCCAAGATTACTACTTTTCCCAAGTTACTCCCCTGCTGAAAGAGTATTCATTACATCAATTTACAAAAGCTGTGAGCACTCCCCTTCCTCAGCAACAATCTGTTAGTTTAGATAAACGGTGGAGTATTTCTTGGCTCATTTCTATGGTAGTCTTAGATGGAGGCACAGCCATATGTTATGTCACAGTACAGTAATCTCAGACAAGACCACAAGTATATAAATCCTTATTTATGTAGACTTGAATATCTGGAAGAGCATGAAAGTGGGTCTGTTACTAGAAGAAAAGCCTACTTTATGATACAAAACACATAGAGAACAGTGGAGAGCACGGATAGTGTTTTCCTCTTTTCCATTTAAAGTCTATACAGGTTTCAGCTTAAAGCTGCATCTCTGTAGGTTCTCCCTAACTTTTCTCCTCTTCACCATGACCTTGGTTTTTCAGCTTTCTTCTTACTCTGCAAGGCTTGATTAGCAGTCAATAGGCTCCTTTCATCTTCTCAGCAAGATACGCTGTGGGAGAGGTCAGGTACCTTGAAGGTCCTACGGAAATACGTTTTAATCTTTCAGTTAAACATCTACAATCAAAATTTCCCTTGCAAATGTTGATAGCCTTTATTTGGTGTTATGATAATAGAAACTTTATTTTCTCATCTAAGCTAAGGCTCTCTTCTAGGAGGGGGAAATGACCAAAAAAAGGGAAGGGGGACTTGGAGAAAACAAATCTTGTCTTACTGCATAACACTGAAGACAGAGAACAGAATTATATGGCACTTTTTCTTGAGGAGATGATGACATTGCACTGTGGTATTCTTTTTTTCTTCTTTAATTAATTTTTATTTATTTTTGGCTGCGTTGGGTCTTCATTGCTGCGCGTGGGCTTTCTCTAGTGGCGGCGAGTGGGGGTTACTCTTCATTGCGGTGTCTTCGCTTGTTGTGGAGCATGGGCTCTAGACACGTGGGCTTCAGTAGTTGTGCCATGAAGGCTCAGTAGTTATGGCACACTGGCTTAGTTGCTCTGGGCATGTGGGATCTTCCTGGACCAGGGCTCGCACCCATGTCCCCTGCCTTGGCAGGCGGATTCTTAACCACTGCGCCACCACGCAAGTTCTGCACTGTGGTATTCTAATGAGAGAAGTGGAATTTTTTTAAATTGTTTTGCATAGAGGGAATTTACCACCATAGTGGTGATATCTGACTTCTCTTGTGTCTTAACTTCTGAGACCTAAAGCCATTCAGCAGTGTTTTCTTGGTAGCTCTTGAAATACCAGACTGTAGTAGAAAAAATTACAGACCTTTGTCCAATGTCTAAAGCCAGTTTATTAACCAGAAGCACAATTTAAGGACTCTGTACTTCAAATAAATCAAATCCTTATAGTCTCTAATTTACATAATCTTTCAGTTCCATTATTTTTCATTTCCAAAGATAATTTTTTTTAAATCCACTAGGCTATATTTTCTACCTAAACTATATGTTCCATTAAAATAAAAGTATGGGGGTTGCTAAATGGGCCAAGATCCTCTCATGTTCTATCATGTATGTCATTAAAAATAATTCAGAAAACAATGCCATGTTTATTATCAGATTATATGTCTGTTATAAAAGATACATTGGAAAACCAGGTTAATCATATGTGGTTTGATTGAGAAATTCAATCTTGATGAAGTAAAAAAATTTAAATGTTTAATTTTTTTTCAGTAACTGCTACAAGGGAAATTTAATGCTTTTGCAGTCTAGACCAAAAACTACATCTAATTTTAAAGAATTCATTTAAGTAAATATATGGACATTTCATGTACTACTATTATTATGTTATTATTTTTATTGGGGGGATATTTGTTCAAAGCAACAACTCCAAATAGCCAAAAAGCTTCCCACATGCTCTTCTCTAAATTCCTGTTTTGTTTAATTATAACCCTGAGTTTAGAATTAAAAAGAAAAAGGGGAAAAGAGGGAGACCCTCCTCTGACTACAAGCACAATTAGCTGCCCATTAGCAGTTATGATCCTGGTCTTCTGCCTCTGCTATCAGTGGCCTCTAATAACATGGGATGGGTTCACTCTGTGGCTTCAGCATGGGAAGAGTTTATGGTTCATCCTCATTCTTGCCTCTTTTACAACAGAAGACACCCCAAAGTGGAAGCCATGTCTTACTTTTGTCACTTCCAGCAATAACCCCCTCCAACTTATTCTCTGGGCTACTGTTCGACCACACTGAGTTCTCTTTTAAGCTCTCTGAGAGTGACAGTGAACTAACTGGAGGACTGGTATTTTTATCATCTCTTACCCAGAAACACTGTTTCTTCTACCAGGTCTGACTGGTAGAACAAATGAAACAAATTTTCAAACAACAAACTTTCAAACACACAAAACCTATCAAATGATTTGTTTGCTTTGTTTTGATCTCAATAACTGTAGCTTTCATCTCTAGAAGTTAAATTGGGTTCTTTTTTATATCTTCTATATTTCGACATAACTTTTTTTAACATGGGTGGTACAATTATAAAAGCTATTTTGACTTCCTTATCTTCTCATTCTAACATCTGTGCCAGTTTTGGGTCACTCTCAAGTGATTATTCTTATTATAGCTCATCTTTCCCTGACCCTTTGTATGCCTGGTAATCTTTGGTTGGATGCCATAACTTATTAATTTTGCCTTGTAGTAGTGATGAATATTTTTGTATTTCTATAAATATTATTGAGTTTTGCTCTGGAACATAGTCAAGTTACTTGGAAAGGTTTTCACCTTTTTGTGTCTTGCCTTGAAGATTTGTGCTGCTCTCAAAAACTTCATTAGTTAAATGTTTTATATCTATTGTTTAGATGATGAAAATGAAATTCCTAGAGAAAATGTAAAAGCCATGTACCTGGCTGTGGTAAGATCTCAAAAATTATCATTGAATAATTTGAATTCATACCCCTCTGATTCTAAAAACACCATGGTGTCACTCTTCACAACGTTCCTCTGTTTTTAATTAACTCACTTACTAGCTAGATGAAAAGTCCCTCAAAAGTTTCTTAAATATAAAATTTAAATACTGTGCTAAAAATATATATATAATAATTTTCTTACCACTGGCTCTAACAATTTACTCATCTAATTCAGGCTTTTCACTTAACAGTAATTACATATGGTTATAATATGTGAGAATGTGCAATGAGAACTTATGTTGGAAAAATATCTGTTCTTACATTTCATATTATAAAAATGTTTTCACTGTACAGGAAAAGCCAGACATATTCTAAAATATTTATTTGCAGTAATGTCTTAGATATATATTTTCCTTTAATAATTAATAAAACTAAGAACTGACAATAACATTGATTGAGAAGGAGTATAATTTTGAGGAACCTGCCTCAGAGATGATGTTAATCTTCATGTTCACATTTCATGTAGTTTAGTTCAGAAAAAAGTTTTCATTTTCCTCTTTGTAACTAAAAGAATCCCCATTCTGCATTCAGAACAGTCACAGTAAAAAACAAAGGCCTACTTTATATATAATCAGAATTTATAAACACACACACCCATATATACATATATGTGTATGTGTGTGTGTGTGTGTGTGTGTATATATGTGTGTGTGTGTGTATATATATATATATATATATATAAAACTTCCTTACTCTTGTTTCCAAAATATTATTGTAAAGAAAATTATGACTTATGTGGTATTTATTCATGAATAAACTCTAATGGAGAGTTCTACTCTTCGTTTTTGTCCAGTGTATGAACCCATATATAAGTTATGGAAATCCCCATCTTATGAGGAAGAATCTGTCTCTCGTTATTGAGATTGAAAATGCCAGCTACTTAATCTCTGAGTAACCTTTAAAGCCATAGGCTAGCATATGACCTTAGCTCTGACAATCAGTTATATTCATTCTGGAGACTGGACTAGAAGCTACTGACAAGAAGAAAAGACTGCTTAGAATATATTCTGGAAGTGGAAAGCACACACAGTTTTCAGTATCCAGAACAAATGTATCAGTGATTCATATTACTGTATTTAGCATCCCCTATCATTGATACTTGTAGTTCTAGCTGAAGTGTCTCTGCCCAGTGACTCTTGCACTAGGTTGTTCCCTGGACCAATTCTACAGCATGATTCCTAGGCATAAGTTTAAACTTCCAAACACCAATCCTGGTTCTTGAATCTTTTATTTAGAGATTCCATAAACTGTCCAATATCTTTTTAGTAGTTTATTTTCTACTTAATTAACCCAGAGTAAGTCATCTATTGCTCTAACATAAAAATTGATACCAGGAGAGATCAGAGACAACAGATCATTGAGGATATAGGGGAAATTGCCATCACTTATCTAGACTGGTTGGCACTGAAGACAGTAAATCCCTAGTTGGCAATAAGAAACAAATTGAGAAAAATTAACCTTAGAGTCTCCTGGAACTTAAAGCCTACTAGTGACCTAGGGAAAATCAAGTAGTAACTCACATGTAAAAGGATGAAGGTCCTGGGACTTCTCTGGTGGTGCAGTGGTTAGGAATCCACCTGACAGTGCAAGGGACACGGGTTCGAGCCCTGGTCCGGGAAGCAACTAAGCCCACGAGCCACAACTACTGAGCCTGTGTGCCACAACTACTGAAGCCTATGAGCCTAGAGCCTGTGCTCTGCAACAAGAGAAGCCACCACAATGAGAAGCCCGCACATTGCAATGAAGAGTAGCCCTCACTCGCCACAACTAGAGAAAGCCCGTGCACAGCAACGAAGACCCCATGGAGCCAAAAATAAATAAATAAATTTATCTTTTAAAAAAGTATGGAGGCCCTGAATATTCCAAATCTGTAGGGTGTCATGGTTACTTCTAAGGGCACTGGGAGAGCATCCTTTCCCAATTGTATTCTTTGCTCCTTTGTCAAAGATCAGTTGGCTGTATATGCATATGTTTATTTCTAGTCTCTCTATTCTGTTCCATTCGTCTTTTTGCCAGTACCATGCTGTTTTGAGTACTGTAGGTTTGTAATATATTTTTTGAAATCAGAAACTCTTATGCCTCCAACTTTGTTCTTTCTCAAAACTGACAAATGGTGTTGGTGAAATTGGATATCCACATGCAAAAGAATGAAACTGGACTCTTGTATCATACACAAAAATCAACTCTAAATGGATTAAAGACTTAAACATAAGATCTGAAACTGTAAAACTCCTAGAAGAAAACATAGGGGAAAAGATCCTTGACACTAATTTTGGCAATGATGTCCTAACTATATGACACCAAAAGCACAGGCAACAAAGCAAAAATGGGCAAGTAGAACTACATCAAACTAAAAACCTTCTGAACAGCAAAGGAAACAATCAACAAAATGAACAGGCAGCCTATGGAAGAGAAGAAAATACTTGCAAACCCTGTATCAGATAAGGGCTTAATATTCAAAATTTATAAGAAACTCCTATGACTTAATAGCAAAAAACCCCCCAAATAACCCAATTTAAAAATGGGCAATGATGGGCTTGAAGAGACATTTTTCCAAAGAAGATATATAAATGGTCAACAGATATATGAAAAGGTGCTCAACATCACTAACCATCAGGAAAATGTAAATCAAAACCACAATGAGGGAATTCCCTGGTGGTCCAGTGGTTAAGACTCTGTGCTTTCACTGCTGAGGGTGCAGGTTCAATCCCTGGTCAGGGAACTAAGATCCCACATGCCGCACAGCACAGACCAAAACAACCCCCAAAAAACAACAAAAGAAAACACACAATGAGGTATCATCCTGAACCTGTTAGGATGGCTATTATAAAAATAAATAAAGTAAAGTATTGGTAAGGATGTGGAGAAATTGGAACTACTGGGTACTGTTGGTAAGAATGTAAAATGGTACAGTTGCTATGAAATAGTATGGAGGGTCTTAAAAACCTTAAAAATAGAATTATCACGTGACCCAGCAATGCCACTTCTCTGTAGATAGTCTAAAGATTTGAAATCAAGATCTAAAAGATATTTCTGCACTACCATGCTCACTGTAGCATTATTCATGATAGCCAAGATATGGACAAAACGTAAATATCCATTGATGGATGAATACATTTTTAAAATGTGATATATACATACAATAGAATATTGTCCAGCCTTAAAAATGAAGGAAAATCTGCCATGTGCAGTAACATAGATATATCTGAAGATGTTATGCTAAGTGAAATATGCCAGTCACAGAAGAACAAATACTGCATGATTCCACTTACATGAGATATCTAAAATAGTCAAACTCGCAGAAACAAAGAATAGAATGATAGTTGCCAGGGGCTGTATTATACACTTAAAAATGTGAGAGTAGATCACATATTGTTTTCTTACCACAATAAAATTTCTTTTCATAAATTAATAAAATAAATTAAAAATAAAGACAACAGGATAAACCAATGTAATAAGAATGTAATATTCCAGTCTTAAATTCCCAGCTCAAGATAATGCCAAATATCATTAACTTTCTGTGAATGTGATAAAAGTCTTACTTCTTGCATCCACAGGTTGAGATAGAATAACACTAAACATTTAATTCTGATGACTGCTTTATTATGAGAGTTTAATTGGCATCTTGGAATGGGGCACTGACTGAAAAAGAACTGGACTTCTTTGTAGTGGGATGAGGATATAATGGTAGATTCCAATAAAGAAAGGACTCTCCAACCCTCACTTGCCATCTTTCTAAAGAGAAGTCAATTTTACGACATATAGTAACATTTTTTTCGCCATGATTGGAGACATGTAATGACTTAGCCAAGAAGAGTTACCTAGAAAATGGAAGTCAATTTTTCCCATCCCAACCTCTTTACCCTTCCCTGTATTGATTCTTGGTACCTTCGATACCACTATTCTCCACTAGTCAGGGTGGAGACATGAAGATGAAATGATAAATGGCAGTTTGACTTAAGTCTGCCTCCCAGTAGGACTACTAGGATGCCCCAAAATTCCATAAATATTTCACTAGTTTCTTAGTATATCATTAAAGTAGTACACTCAGCCACAAGCAGAATCACCATCTTGGCTGCATGTCTCAGGGAATAATATTTTTATTAGGAAGAGCTCAATAAAAGCCCCAAGAGCTTCCTCTATTTATTATAATAATATGTCAAAAGCATGATTAAATCCCTAAGAGAATCACAGTGATTAGTTTCACTACTGAAGATTTTACAAATTCAGGGTTGGTGATTTCTATCATATTCCCTTTTAAAATTTCAATTTGTCTAGTGTAGAAGTCAGAGTATTCAGGAGTAAAACAGAAGATTGTTATAAATTTGATCAGCTAGAGACAGCAAATTGAGACCGTTGTTCTATATGTGGTCTCTTCACTAGAACAAATCAGTAAGGTTCTAAGGGACCTGCTTTGCTTTCTAAGTAATCAATAGTTATTGATTAGGCACATGCTTTTATTCCTTTACTCTAAAAAGCTGAGAACATCAGAACAATTTGCTTGCAAATCACAAGGCAGCAGTATTAATTTCACTGTATTGTCTCAACTTTTTCATTCTACATCACAGCTTAGTTCATAGAGACCTTGACCTTCTGACATCACACTTATCCTCTATTTTTTTTTTTTTTTTTTTTTTTTTTTTTTTTTTGCGGTACGCGGGCCTCTTACTGCTGTGCCTCTCCCGTTGCGGAGCACAGGCTCCGGACGCGCAAGCTCAGCGGCCATGGCTCACGGGCCCAGCCGCTCCGCGGCATGTGGGATCCTCCCGGACCGGGGCACGAACCCGCGTCCCCTGCATTGGCAGGCGGACTCTCAACCACTGCGCCACCAGGGAAGCCCGTTATCCTCTATTTTAATGACATCATGCTCAGAGAACCTACAGATCAGTAAATAGACTATCCAAAGTGTCTTGGCAAGACCCATGTCTGCCTGAAAGTCATAGATAAATTGCATGAACCTTGTCCATTCCCTATGATTTAGGAATCTCCCCCTTTATGAGGCAAATCCACCTTTCACCATAGAAGCTAAACATCTCAAGTACTTGTTTTCTCAGCCTCCTTTGAAACTAGGGCATTAGCACAAAAACGGAATTCTATCAGTTGGATGCATATGCCCCAGATTTGCAATTAAAAGCTGCCAGTGAGTGAGTGGAAAACAGCAATTGTAGAGTCTATACTGGTCACACAAAAGAACCCTAGTGGAAGCAATACCCTCTTTCCAGCAGCATCTAAATTCTGTGTTTGTGAGCTCAGCATTACAATCTGCAGAGTAATCAAGTAATCCAGCAGTAGCGGCAATCTCGTCTTCACCACATCAGACCATGAAATAAGTTTAGACATTTCTCCTGGCTGATCGTTTAGACCCACGGTTCTCTGACTCTCCAAACCATTCTGTGAGCTACTCTGTATCACTGTAATAAATTCATTTTCTTAAAGTTATCTAAGTCATATCATGTTGCTTAAAACCAAGAGTTCTGCCGATACACCCAATTAGCATTTAGTAAGCATCTTCAACTGGCCTTATCAGACCCTAAAGGAAACTAGATAGATAGGATACAAACTCTGTTAGTGCATATGCTTGTGGGGGAAACTGTGATGGTGTTAGAGTACACACATATGTAATAAACCATGGGAGTATAGCTAAAATTTTGCTTTTCTTATGCTAATTGTGATTTCTTCTTTGTGGATTATTAAAGTAAAATGCTTAATTCCTGAACATTAGGATCTATTTTAAAATAATTTTTGTTACTGATTTCTAACTCAACATCTCAATGGTCAGAAAGCATATTTTATTGTATTTCAGTCTTTGAAATATGTTGAGACTTGCTTTATGTACAACCATATAAGTAATTTTGTAATATAGTCTATATATACTTGTGAAAAGTGTGATTTCCATCATTGTTGCATAGAGCGTTTTATATATTTCAAATTGATCAAGTTTGATATTTGTGTTAAAAATCTTCCATGGACTTTTGGCTGGTTGTTCTACCTACTACTGAGGGAGTTGTGTTAAAATCTCCCACGATGATTGTAGATTTACATATTTATTCTTCTTTTCCTGTCAAGTTTTGCTGTATGAATTTTTAAAAACATTACTGTTTGTAGGAAATCTTAGATTTATTACATTGTTTTAGAGAATTGATCTTTTAATCCTTATGGTATTTGAAACAAATTCTACAGGTAAGCCATTTGAATAAGATAATTTAACAAGGTTGCTGAATCCAAGGTCAATAGTTTTAAAAATCAATTGTATTTGTACAGACCAACAGCAAATAGGGTATTCAGAAAACGATGCTCTTGATGGTAATATCTAAAAAGTGAAACACATAAAAATAAATCTAATGAGAGATACAAAGACTTCTATATGCAAAATTATGAAGCGGTACTGAGAAAAATTAAAGAATACCTAGATAAAGGGATATACCATGTTCATGGACTGAGGGACTCAACTTATTAGAGAAATCAATACTCCACATATTAATCTCAGTTTCAACATAGTCAAGTCCCATTAATTTGGGGTTTTTTATTTTTGTTTTTGTGTTTGGCTGTTATATTTGTTGCATATTTGTTTGTCTGTTTGGTTTTTATTTCTTTGGGGAGATTAACAATGGTTTTAAAATCACTGGGAAGTGTGTCCTCCTACAATTTAAAACTGCTATTCTCTTCCTCATTGATGCTTAAAATTTCATATTTAGATATACATTCTATAACTTTACCTTTCTTTGCCCCTCTTCAATCTCACTCCTCACACTTCCCTGGGAGAGGCAGCACCTTAAGGCTTGTAAGCCATTTACATTTCAGTACAAGTTTGATACAAGTTTCCTAGAAGTTTTGGTAGGAGAAGGAGAGAACAGAGATAAGAGGCACCAAAAAGGGCAAGGAAAAAAGAAAATGAGTTCAATAAAGACAACCACAGATTGGAGAAAGACCAGCCTTTTGCTATTTCTCAATCCTTCTTAGAACAGCTCTGTTGATTGACATTCAGAAAAACAGATGACTGCAGTATTTCTGCTTACTGATTTACTTTATATTCCAGTATAAGCCACTACCAATCAAGCAGTCATCATCTGCTTAATCCAAAGTTTTACTTTACAATTGTTTTTTATGTTGCTTTTTAAGTTGATATGACATCTGGATTCTAAAACATGACATTCTGTTCTCTTTTGGATACAGGAAAAAATATTTTGATGTTTGAGACTGTATGATTAATTTTCCAAATGGTGGAAAGAGTACTGGATTGAGAACAGAGATTTTAATACTTCTTAATATTTAATATGCAATCATCTATCTTTGGTAAATTCCTTAGCTAAGCAGGCTCATATTTTTCTCATTTGTAAAATGAAGGGACTCAAATATCTCATGAACCTGTTCTCAACCCCTTTAAGAGTACATGACTCTTAGTCAGATGTTCATTGGATCACTCAGCAAATTCTTTCTAAGAATAAGACAGTATAATTTTAGATGACACCTTTCTTTTAATAACATCAATTAATTTTTTCTCAAAAATTTCCAGTTAAGCAGTAGAGATAAATATCTTTTAGATATGGGGATATCAATAAAGACTGAAGTTTTACTAAGCTTACAGAGTTGAAAGTAAAAGGATAAGTAGTGTTAATATCAATATTATCATTCAGAAAATGCTTTTTACATCTTTTAGGTTTAGTTCAGAAGCAAATAATGTTTTAAGTCATCTCCAAATGCTCAAAGGGCAAATAATTTATTCTCTATATGACAATTATAATAACACAACACTTTGATTCCTTAAGTATGATTTGTAATTCAAACTTACCCCTCATTTATTATAAAAAAACTTTATTCCTTTGATCTAAATTTACTACAATAGACATAAATTGTCTGTGTTACATAATATTTTCAAATGTAACTTCCTTGTCTTACAATACCCTCACTTGAGACAGGCAATATAATAGATGTATTATTAAAATGCCTGCTCTTTCTACAATCTAATGGTTTTCAACATGACTTAGTCAATCAGTAAATACTTACATCAAAAGTTGCTGAGACCAGGGACTTCTCTGGTGGTCCAGTGGGTAAGACCCTGTGCTCCCAATGCAGGGGGCCCGGGTTTGATCCCTGGTCAGGGAACTAGATCCCGCATGCATGCTGCAACTAAGAGTCCACATTCTGCAACTAAGATTCCGCATGCCACAACTAAGAAGTCTGCATGCCACAACTAAGACCCAGTGCAGCCAAAAAAATAAATATTAAAAAAAAAGAAAAAAAGTTACTGAGACCAGGGGTTTTTAAATTGTAGTTCTTGGAGTTTGGGGATTTTGTCAAGGACATTTATGAGTTTATGAAAGAGCGGAGGGTACAAATAATCAAAGCCACACTTATTTTGTATTTCATAAAGTTATTGGGATTACATGTAAAATTTTGTTTGAAAGATGGGATATGTTCTATTAAACATCTGGATGTCACTGACTGTACAGACGCTTTTCAAATGTAGAGGTTTAAAATAATAATAATAATAATAATGCATATTGAGCATTCATTAAATACCAGGCACTGTTTGAGTGCTTAAGACACACTAACTTATTTCATCCTAACATCAATCCAGTGATCATTATCTCAATTTTAAAGACGTAGAAACCGAGGCACAGAAAAATTAAATACCTGTCCCAGTTAGTAAATGAAAGAACAATAATCAAACTCAGGCTGTTTAACTCCAGTACGTTCACTCTTACCCACAACATTAATTCACTTTCTTAGGACCTCCTTAGAATAGAAAAATGGACAATCTTAAAAGTCAGAAAAAAAGAGACAAAATAGACTCAATGAAGTTTCTGATCAGAAAAGCAGCAATACAAAAGTGGTATTAAAAATATTCATGTGGTAATTAATGTAAAATAAATAATAGGAGAACCTAACTTTGGGTATTTGGGCTCATTCATTTATTAATGAATATTAATTGAGCTAGTTATCATCCTTTGTGATTAGGCTACATTAATGAACAAAGCATAAAGAAAATTCTGCCCCCTTGGACTTTCTAATGGATCCAGACACTAGTTACCTTGGCCCAAAGACCTGGCCTAGGAGGATAGCAAGGAGCCTACAGAGTGTTAGTTGAAAAAACAGTCAAATTTTTTTCTATCTAAAGGCTATGGCAGAGATAGAAGAATGAGAAAATCAGAAAGAGGGACTAGGTTTGGAGAGAAAAATGATTTTGAATAGCTATCTTTCAAGGAATAGCAAGACATCCATTTATGAATATTTAGAAGGCAATTAGCAATACAAAGTTGGGGCTTTAGTGAGAGTACATTACATGGATACCCTAGCCATTTCCCACTGAGGTAATAGCCAATCCAATGGCAGGTTTTAGCTGGAAACATAAAATTCAATCAATAGTCTGATAGAGGAGAACCAGCACACAAAATACAGAAGTATGGTGAATTCCCAAAATAATGGAATGGGAAAAATCAAAAAGAAGCACTCAAACTAACAAACTGATTGGCTAAATATGTGAAAAGAGTAACAGGTAGTACATAGTCAACACAATTCCAGCAAAAAGATAAGAGTCATCTGTGAGGAGCAAAAAATCAAAGGCAATTGAGATTTTAAGGTAAATGAGACAGAAGAAAAACCTTTGAATTTGGAAATTATAAAGCCATTACTGATGTGGAAAATGAAATCTTGGTGCAATGTGGAATGAAAGCAGGGTGAAAAGAGAACATAAAGAGTTCGTATATGTCATTTGTTTTGCACATATAGTACAAGGAAGGGGAGGAGTAGACCATTAGGAAGAAGGGCATGCTTCATTTTGGTGGTAACTACATCAAGAACACTACAGGATTTTGAAACCACAAATTAGCTGATGATTAGACAAAACTTTACTTAGCTTTGGAAAAGCTGTGCTTCAAATAGCTTACGGATAGCCCAACTAATTCCTTAGTCTTTCCACTACTATATGCTCCTTCCAATAGAGTAATACAAACCTGTCACTTGTTTTTAATAATGCTTGCTCATTTCCCCAGCAGTTTTCTCTTAATCTACTATCTTTGACTTCCTTGCCTTAGCTTACAGTAACATTTTAATACAGGGACTATAACAATAATGCTGGACTCATTTATAATTCTATCTCTTCAAACACACTTTCTCACATGAAATGTTGTCAGGATTAATTAAAAAGAAAGTAAAGTGACAAATAAGAAAACCCTCTTTCAAAAAGATTTTTTAAAAGACCTTTGCTCTGAAAGGCAGATATGAATCACTGACAGCAGACATTTGGATATTAGCTGGGTGTAATGAAGTTCTCACACTCTTTCACTCAAGCTTTGTTTCAGTCCAACTGTGCCCTCTACAGTCTTATCAAGTGAATGAAGGTGACTTTAGCTTGAAAGGAATCTGATAAGTCTCTGATACTCAGTCCACACTTTTCAGACAGGAAAGCAATATTTGATTCTTTATAAAAATTTCCGACCTATTTAATTTGGGGGAACTCTCTAAGAGAAAAGGTAATTAAATTTAACAAGTGGATACATTTGCTTGGCTGTGTGATGACCACTGCAAAAGAAAATAAAGTTTTATATAGTCTAATTGTGTCCTTCGATACTGAAAACTATTATTAGTGACAATGTGGAATTTTACCTGAGCCCTCGAATCCTGGAAAACAGCAAAAGTTAAGATATCCCTCTGCCCTTTGTGTTGTGGAAAACAGCTTATTCCTAAGAACCACCACAGATGCCTCCTCTTGTTTACCTATGGCAATGCCAGACAAAGATATTCCAAATTGCCAGTTTTTTTGTCTCATAAATTATCATCTGAAGTGTTTATTCCTACTAATCAATTGGAACAAACTGCTTATTAATCAAACTGTAAAGTTTCACTCCTTCCTCCAGGCTCCAGAACTCGGACTCACTGTCAGACTGAGTCAACAGATAATCTCTCCTAAGAACAGGCTGACCTCAGGGTAAAATATTCTCTGATCTACCATCCACTCAAGCTACTCTTTTATACCATTTGCCCACACCCTACCCTTAATACCCTTGTTACTTCCTCTCAAGAGAAGAAAAACCCCTTTTGATTAACCACTGAGAGGCTTGCAGATCTTAGGGTCACAGCATTCTCCCTAATGCAATAGTTCTCCTCCCCCAATTGCAATAGGCCCCTCCTCGCACTTACCCTTTTGAGTAAAGTTTCTCCTTACTACGCTGCTATTGTTTGGGTTTTTTTAGTTGACATTGGCAACTGATAGAAGAAGTAAATATTGCTGCATCTGGATATATGTGATAATGGGAGATTGAAAACTCTAAAATTTTTATTTGATTTTTATTGGAGTATAGTTCTTTTACAATGTTGTGTTAGTTTCTTGCTGTACAGCAAAGTGAATCAGTCATACATATACATATATCTGCTCTTTTTTAGATTTCCTTCCCATTTAGGTCACCACAGAGCACTGAGTAGAGTTCCCTGTGATATACAGTAGGTTCTCATTAGTTACCTATTTTATACATAGTAGTTATATATGTCAGTCCCAATCTCCCAGTTCATCCCACCCACCCCTTCCCCCCTTGGTAACCGTAAGGTTGTTCTCTACATCTGTGACTCTATTTCTGCTTTGCAAGTAAGTTCATCTCTACCATTTTTCTAGATTCCACACATAAATGGTACTGTACAATATTTGTCTTTCTCTGTCTGACTTACTTCACTCTGTATGACAATCTCTAGCTCCAACCACATCTCTGCAAATGGCACTATTTCATTCCTTTTTATGGCTGAGGAATATTCCATTGTATATATGTACCACATCTTCTTTATCCATTCTTCTGTTGATGGACATTTAGGTTCCTTCCACGTGCTGGCTATTATAAATAGTGCTGCAGTGAACATTGGGGTGCATTCATCCTTTCGAATTATGGTTTTCTTTGGATATATGCCTAGGAGTGGGATTGCTAGGTCATATGGTAGGTCTATCTTTAGTTTTTTAAGGAATCTCCATACTGTTCTCCATAGTGGCTGTACCAATTTACAGTTCCACCAACAGTGTTGGAGGGTACCCTTTTCTCCACACCCTCTCCAGCATTTATTGTCTGTAGATTTTTTGATGATGGCCATTCTGACTGGTATGAGGTGATACTTCACTGTCATTTTGATTTGCATTTCTCTAATGATTAGTGATGTTGAGCATCTTTTCATGTGTTTCTTGGCCACCTGTATGTCTTCTTTGGAGAAATGTCTATTTAGGTCTTCCACCCATTTTTTGATTGGGTTGTTTGTCTTTTTGATATTGAGCTGAATGAGCTGTTTGTGTATTTTGGAGATTAATCCCTTGTCAGTTGCTTTGTTTGAAAATATTTTCTCCCATTCTGAGGGTTGTCTTTTCAGTTTGTTTATGGTTTCCTTTGCTGTGCAAAAGCTTCTAAGTTTCATTAGGTCCCATTTATTTATTTTTGTTTTTATTTTCATTACTCTAGGCGGTGGGTCGAAAAAGATCTTGCTGTGGAAAACTGTAAATATTAAATGATTTGGTTCATTCAGTGAATTATGAGTGTTAATGAATACATTAAACAGTCCACAAAGAGAGAGTCCTTTAAGCATCTGCTGTGTGCTAGGGTTTCCTCTACTAGGCCACAATTAGAAAAATCTGTTTGCTCAAAAAGCACATAGGTCAGTACAGAAGACTAACATAAAAAACCATCATGAGATGCATTGATAGAAATGTACACAAAGTGCTATGTTTACATTTGATAAAGTCATTTACTATGAGTGCCTAGGGTCTATGGCAGGAAAATGATGTGACCAGAAAAGTTTGAGAGTAAAGGTGATATCTGAGAAGACCATCAAAGAATAAACACGACTCTGTCAGATGAACAAACTGTGAAGAATCTGTATTTGGCATTGGGAACAAAGTGATCACAAAAACCCCAAGTAATACCATGGTTCCTCTGGAGAGCAAAAGTAGTTGGAACTGACTCAACTGTAGCTCACATATGTAAGACAACTGAAGGGGAGCTGGAAAGATGAGCAGATACAAAGCAGCACAGCCTTTTACAACTATGAAAGTTGGGGACTGCACAACTCCAGTGGGTACCATTCATAATAATGTCAATGTGAATGACACAAGCTGGAGTTGTGTACAGCCCTGAGCAAGACCTCTGAGCAGGTACCAAATTAGTAGAGTATTTTTATGCCAAGTGTATAAGTTAGGATGCTTTTGGTAGCAAAAAAATGGAAACCCAATCTGTCTGTCTTCCACTTTAAGAGGATTTTGGAAAGAACATCAGGGCTCATATAACAGAGGAGGACCCTATGGGGCCTTCCTAGGATAGACCCCTCCCCCATATCCTCTACTTTAGCTCCTCTCTGAAGTACATAGATAACAGTATTTGATGCACATTTCCTGCTTTACAGATGCTAAAACTCCCACCAAATGGAAGGTTAACTACTTAATGACCATGAGCACATAGCCCCCAGGCCTACTGGAGCCAAAGAATTGATGACGTTAACCCCTGTGACACTGTCCTGAAACCTCACCATCAACCAAACAGAGAACTGTGCACAAGCTGATCACATACCCTGGGACTCCCCTCCCTCACCGTGCCTTTAAAAACACTTTGCTGAAACCCATCAGGAAAATGAGGCTTTTTGAGTACTAGCTGTCCAGACTCTTTGTATGGTGCCTTACAATAAAACACGGCACTTTATTTCACCACAACCCAGTGTCAGTACATTGGGTTTATTGCACGTGGATAAGTGGACCCAAGTCTGCTTCAGTGACACTCACAATACTGCTATGGGGCTTTTGCACAGCAATGGAAACCATAAACAAGACGAAAAAACAACCCTCAGAATGGGAGAAAATATGTGCAAATGAAGCAACTAACAAAGGATTAATCTCTAAAATTTGCAAGCAGCTCACACAGCTCAATATCAAAAAAACAAACAAACTAATCCAAAAATGGGCGTAAGGCCTAAATAGACATTTCTCCAAAGAAGACATACAGATTGCCAACAAACACATGAAACGATGCTCAGCATCACTAATCATTAGAGAAATGCAAATCAAAGCTACAATGAGGTATCACCTCACACCGGTCAGAATGGCCATCATCAAAAAATCTACAGACAATAAATGCTGGAGAGGGTGTGGAGAAAAGGGAACCCTCCTACACTGTTGGTGGGACTGTAAATTGGTATAGCCACTATGGAGAACAGTATGGAGGTTCCTTAAAAAACTAAAAAAGAGAACTACCATACGACCCAGCAATCTCACTACTGGGCATATACACTGAGAAAGCCATAATTCAAAAAGAGTCATGGACCACAATGTTCATTGCAGCTGTATTTACCATAGCCACGACATGGAAGCAACCTAAATGTCCATCAACAGATGAATGGATAAAGAAGGTGTGGCACATATATACAATGGAATATTACTCAGCCACAGAAAGAAACGAAATTGAGTTATTTGTAGTGAGGTGGATGGACCTAGAGTCTGTCATACAGAGTGAAGGAAGTCAGAAAGAGAAAAACAAATACGGTATGCTAACACATATATATGGAATCTAAAAAAAAAGAGAAAGGTTCCGATAAACCAAGGAGCAGGACAGGAATAAACACACAGATGTAGAGAATGGACTTGAAGACACAAGGAAGGGGGAAGGTTAGGCTGGGACGCTGTGAGAGAGTAGCATGGACATATATACACTACCAAATACAGAATAATAGAGAGCTAGTGGGAAGCGGCCGCATAGCACAGGGAGATCAGCTCGGTGCTTGGTGACCGCCTGGAGGGCTGGGATAGGGAGGGTGGGAGGGAGACGCAAGAGGGAGGGGATATGGGGATATATGTATACATATAGCTGATTCACTCTGTTATACAGCAGAAACTAACACACCATTGTAAAGCAATTATACTCCAAAAAAGATATTTAAAAAAAAGAAAAAGAAAATAATGGAGGGTTTGTAAAGAAAAGGGAAAAGCCAAAAAGTGCTGGATATAATTGAGGATTTCTGCATTAGGAATTCTGCAGCACTGTGAACTACAAGAAAATTGAGTAGGGGGATGAAGATTTAAGAATGTTCAACTTTTTATGAATTTAATTCCTTTTTTCACCTTTTTTTATGAGTAATGGTTAAAATTTGAATTCCTTTATAAATTACTTTTGGGTGATTAACTGTGTTTTTTAAAATGCATCTCTGTACAAAGACTCTCTCAAATTTATTATGGTGGCCTAAATAAATTAATACATCTTGAAGGTCTTAGTGGTAAATCACCATGTTTAATTCCAAGAGAATTTAAAAGGTAAAGAAAAATTAGTTTCAAAAATATTTTCAACAAGTTGACATTTATGCAAATTTTTGAAAGATGAGCAGCTATGGGCGTACCACCTTGTTTTAGCTGATGAACTAATGAATATAGACTTCACACATTTTCAAAGTACTGAACTGCCTTTTCTTCTATAGCAATCCGCAACATATACCACGTTAAAAAAAAACAATAATCTTAAATCATGATTTCTTCCCTAAAATCCCCTTTCTACTCATTTATAAATCCTCCTTAATATTAATTTTTTCCTATCATATTTCTCAGCCTTGATTATTTCATGTATTTGATGTACAAATGTATTGAACACTTACAATATGTACAAGATACTTTTTTTTTAAAGCTACATGTTAGTTGACTCTTTCGTGCTTGGCACTGGAAGATACACTGTTGGAAGATTCAGCCCCTGCACTCAATTTCTCACAGGTTCAAGAAGATTCAGACAAGTAAATCCACAATTCAACACCCTACTATAAAAGGTATGAGAAAGGGTTGCCCAGGGGGTTTTGATTGTAAAGAGCAGGAGAAACTATCTTTTCCTGGGTATGGGAGGATTCCTAGAGATGTTACCTGAGAAAAGGAAGATGAGAAGAAATTGCTAGGTGAATAAGGGATACTTTTTAGCTTTTATTTCTATTCAATTCTCACAAAAGAAGAAAAAGTCAAAAAAATAAATGAAGGTATGTGACTCTCAGAGCTCCTTAGGCTCTTTGGTATCTATATTTGTAGCTGGAGATACATGTGCCACAATTATGTTCTAAGTTAAGGGAGTCTGCGTGTGTCATGCATCAAGCATGTAGCACAAGCTCATGTTAATAAAAATAGCCATTCAGGCATAATCAAGGTAGAAGAGCAACAACTCACTACATATTCACCGATACCTTTCCTCTAGTCTCCTCTCCTGTGTTCCTTTCACCCACCCAAATGTTTTGGTGTGTAAACTTTCCTCTCAAGACAATGGAGTCCACAGCATGGCCATCACAAGTGTGAGTGTTGAACAATAGGTGAGATCCCTAGTGAATAATTACACCCAGTTGGAGAAGACTAAACAGTGCTTGGAGCCAGGTGAGAGAAATAGCGTTTGGCTTATCTGCTCTGAAATAATATCTGAAAGACTCAATCCATAAAGTTTCCATATGGTTGAAAGCAAGTTGAAGAGTGAACACTGGGTCTTAACATTGTGTGTGTGTGTGTGTGTGTGTGTGTGTGTGTGTGTGTGTGTGTGTGTGTGTGTGTGTGTGTGTGTGTGTGTGTGTGTGTGTGTGTGTGTGTGTGTGTGTGTGTGTGTGTGTGTGTGTGTGTGTGTGTGTGTGTGTGTGTGTGTGTGTGTGTGTGTGTGTGTGTGTGTGTGCTTTGATTCATCAAATGTTAGGGAGAAACATTTTATGACAGAAAGAGCACTGGCCCCAGAGGCATGGGTTTAAAGTTCTGTATCTGTCACTCTCTTGACAGGCTTTTTAAAAAGCTCTTTTAATGACTCACTTAATGCTTTTTTACATATGAAAAAGAATGAGCCTTTTTCAAACTTAAAAGTTTGATGATTTCATGGTCACTTTTAGTCGCAGCTTTTTAAGATTCCCCATCTAAATAAACTCTTAGGCTCCATGACGTGTGCCCAACCTAGACATGCCGAAGGGGCTTTGAAATCCTGGCCTGCTTTCAGCCAACTTTATGCATTTATATCAGCTGATTTGTTACTTGATAAAAATGTTCAGGATAATGCAGTCACTTTTTTCAATGTTGTAGAAAAGACCACTTCAGAAACAGATTACAGCAGCCATGATAATGGACCGGAGTCCTGAGGCATGGAGCTGAGAATTCCATCTCCCCCTGCATGAGAGAGGCAGGTTGTTACCCTCTACAGAATCTAAGTTGGGGATTTGCTCCCTAACCCCCAACTCTGGCTAACAGCTTCCCATCAGCCTACCATCTGTGAATGAATCTGGACCTGCAGATTTATAGTCTCAGTTGGTACCGTGTCTTAGGATATGGAGGACAGCTCGCTTATTATTCCCTAATGCTGCTGCTTCTCAATCTTAAGAGCTAACTCAAGATTTAGTGAATAATCTATACACACGTTACATGAGCTACTCAGATTCCCTCCCACATCGTGTCTTCCAGACTGAGGAGTTCTTCCAACTGCCTATTCTCAAACCCCCAACCTCACCCACACCTTCAGCTGAGGAGCTGCTTCCTCAGCTGCAATGGAAGGGGGAGGCTTCTGGAAGCCTTCCAGTGCCAAACGATGCAGGGGACACGGGTTCGTGCCCCGGACCGGGAGGATCCCACATGCCGCGGATCGGCTGGGCCCTTGAGCCATGGCTGCTAAGCCTGCACCTCCGGAGCCTGAGCTCCGAAGCAGGAGAGGAGACAACAGTGAGAGGCGCGCGCACAGAAAAAAAAAAAAAAAACAAACAAACACAGGAAAGCATTGGGGCAGTAAGACGGGCAGTGGACATGAACAGGCCCTTCATACAAAAACAGAAAGACACCAGTCTGAAAAGACCACAGAATGAAGGACTCCAACTACGTGACATTCTCGAAAGGGCAAAAATACACAGACAGTAACAAGACCAGCAGCTGTCGGGGGCTTGGGGGCACTGGTAGGATGTTCTGGTAGGGCACTGGTAGGGAAGGTGGCCCCCAGGGATGTTTCGGGCAGTGAAATGGTTCTGGGTGGCACTGCAGTGGTGGCTGCAGGTCATCACACCTGTCCAAACCTGAACAGTAGGACACAGAGAGTGAGCCTTGATATAAACTACAGACTCCAGGGGAGAATTAGGTGTCAATGCCGATCCATCACTGAGATGACGCGCCACACAGGCCAGAGACGTTACCAAGGGAGGGAACCCAGAGGGACGGGTATAGGAAAGCGCTGTCTGCTGGATTCTGATTCTCCTATAACCCTAAAGCTGCGCTAAAGACTGTCCACCAATTAAAAAGAAGAAACGGCTTCTAAGCACGTGACAATACTCTCAACCTCATTCACGATTCAGAAAAACCCCGAGGGAACGTCCATACTGCTTACCGGGGCCTAGGCTGAGCGGGAACACGCCGCGGCCTCGCCCCTTCCTGTCGGGCATCGCGCTGGAGCCCAGAGTCCCCCTGACTTGACCCACCGCACCCCACCCCGCGTTTCATGCCGTCCACAGTCTCTACACATGACATCTTTTGATCAGATGACTCACTGTCCCAATTACAAGGTTTCAGTTTCTGCACAGGAAGAAACCAAAACCAGCACAGAGGGGAGGCTCTTCAGTCAAACTCAGGGTCTGCCTGCCTTCACGTCCCACTCTTCCTGACGGGAGGCCCACATCCTAAGGAAGGAGGTCCTTACCAGCACCTCAGGAGCCTCATCCAGTCCACCTCACGCTGCTCTGAGAGCCTCGCCAACCTCTGCAGCTACCCAAGTCCTGGGCACTTGAGGGCCGTCCCCCTTCCCCGAGTCACTGAGCCACGTGCTCTGACAATGCATTTAAAACCAGGCTCTCGGACTTCCCTGGTCGCACACTGGTTAACAATCCGCCTGCCAATGGTGGGCACACGGGTTCGAACACTGGTCCGGGAAGATGCCACGTGCTGCGGAGCAACTAAGCCCGTGCACCACAACTACTGAGCCTGCGCTCTAGAGCCTGCGTGCCACAACTACTGAGCCCACGAGCCGCAACTACTGAGGCCCGCATGCCTAGAAGCTGTGGTCCACAATAAGAGAAGCCACCGCACTGCGAAGCCCGCGCACTGCCACGAAGAGTAGCCCCGGCTCGCCGCAACTAGAGAACAAAGCCCGCGCGCAACAACAGAGACCCAACGCAGCCGAAACTGAATAAGTTAAATAGTAAACAAATAAAAAATTAAAATGAATGAATAAATAAATAAATAAAAGCAGGCTCTCCTTTGTCAGCACTTTGGAGTTCCCTATGTATCGACGGGCAGGATTCCCGAGCTCTCCTGTAATTATGTCTGTGAAGTGCCTTTCCCGAGGAGCACAGAAGCTCCTGGAAGCAGAGAATTGCTTCTTAAGATCACATGCAGAAACTGAAGACATTTGATGCTTCTGTCAAAGATAAAAGACACAACACTAGGGGGGCTTCCCTGGTGGCGCAGTGGTTGAGAGTCCGCCTGCCGATGCAGGGGACACGGGTTCGTGCCCCGGTCTGGGAAGATCCCACATGCCGCGGAGCGGTTGGGCCCGTGAGCCATGGCCGTTGAGCCTGCGCGTCCGGAGCCTGTGCTCCGCAACGGGAGAGGCCACAACAGTGAGAGGCCCACGTACAGCAAAAAAAAAAAAGACACAACACTAGATGGTGTGAAGGGTCCTCGAGGCCAAGAGCCAGGCAAGCAGGACACTTCCTCTGGGGACCCTTCCATCAGCAGAGAAGAAAATGTCCGTGGCCACAACTGGCACTCAATTCGCTTTGAGCTGAGCAGCACCCGTGTAATTACACAGGCTCCCCAAAGAGTAATTACTCCCACATTTAAGAAAGGAGATGGCTTTTCAGGCAGGGAAGGCAAGTACAGTCTTCCCAGCTGGATGCACTGTGTGTGCTGATGGTCACGATGGAGCTGGGCCCCAGAGCTCTGCTCTCCCCTCAAACCCCCAACCTCACCCTCACCCTCAGCTGAGGAGCTGCTTCCCTGAGAACACAGAAGCCATCGGAGGGCTTCCCCACCTGCAACCCTGCTCAGCCATCCCCTCCCCACTCCAGGACCACGGGTAGCAGCTCTCCCCTCCCCCACACGCATCTACTGGATCATTCCCACTGTTATTTCTCCCATCACAACACAACACAACACAACACAACATCCTCCCCGGACCTCAGCTCCTACCCCAGCTACTGTCCAGTTTCTATTTTCCCCGTCACAGCAAAATGTCTTGAAAAAGTTGGGACCAGAACAAACACAGTTCTCCCACTCTTCTCTCCTAAGCCTCTCTGATCAGGATTTTACCCCACAGATCCATCCAAACGCATCATCGGCGAGTTAGGACCTCCCCCCAGTGCTGGGCTCGATGGTTATTGGCTCCGCGGAACGGCAACCTCGTTTGTCCAGTCACCCAGGGAACCTCTAAAGTGCTTCCCACATGCAGACAAAACGCTGTGATTAATATTTTAGGAGAAATACTCAGCGTGGAGAATACACTTGAGCTGCTGGACGAAAGAGGTAGCGGCACAGAAAAGAAGTTTCTGTAACTACAGAAATGAACAGATAAGCTGTTTTAATGGTAGCAAGTATGGGATGAAGGAGAACGAATAAAAACCATCCAGAAGACGACATTAACAAGCCTCACACTACAACGTGGTAACAGAGGATGGAGAAGGACTTTAGAATGAACTCATTTTTCTGGGCAGGTGACAGGCTGGATGATGCAACGATGAGCCGCCAGAGACAACAGGACAAGGCAAGGGGCAGGGGAGCTGTAAATAATCATTTCTGGATCTACTGGATCTAGTCATCCGAGGTGCCCTTTGGACAAACTCCATAGAGATGATGGCAAGTGGCTGGACGGAGGCATCTGTCTGGTCCAGGTGGGAGAACTGACAGAGCTGGAGGTGAAAAGCACCAGAGGGTGAGATCAGACGGGGTGGAGAGTCATGGACCAAGGGTGAAACGACAACACACACAGAGGGCGGAAGACAGAGTCAGTCAGGAAGACAGCAAGGAGAGATCTGTCACAGAAACCCACAGAGCAGACTCTGCAGGTGGCAAGGCGACAGTGGTCTGAGGTGACGACTGGCAAACCTCCACTGCTTTGTATGCTGGATGCCAGGTCACCTCAACCGGATCAGGTTCCGTGGAGGGGCAGAACCAAGACCGCAGGCTGCACGATACAATTCAGCTGGGAAACAAGAATCTTTGCCAGAGACCTCACTGCATGGTGTGTAGCGCGACCCTCTGAGATTGTAAGAGACAAAGAGCGCAGTTTACTGGAAGGGTGACAAGGCTGTTCTTCCAGATGATCCTCATTGCATCCCTCGACTGAGCACTGAAAACAATGTACCTATGTGACAACGGTGTTCTACTGAACAGACAAGTTATATGCACTGAGTGCTCCCTGGACAGCACGCTCTCGGCTTACAGGAAGCACGAGGAAGGCACCAACGTCAACACGTTAGGGGCTGTTGCTCAGGAAGGCTCGCGGCCTACAGCGGGATCCTCAGGGAAACCTTTTAACGCTCGAGAACAAAAGTGATTTGGCAGGACCATGTAAGTCAAGCAAGGGATGGTGTTTTGCCACAAATGTCAAGAACACGAGGCTTGTACTGTGGCTCTAAGAGGATCCTGGGATCTACACGCAGAACTTGCCAGAAACACTTGGTGCTGACCTGCTCCTCTACACTTTGTCTAACCACATCTTTTACCGACTCCTACTTTCCCATTTTAACTTTTGAACTATTCGCCTCCCAAGGTGTTATCACAAAAGAACAGCAGCAGGTAAATACGTAAACAGCAAAACTCACCAGAGGCTGACTCATTTTCCGCTGCTCTTGGAACAACGTGCAGGACTGTGACAGTGGAGGCGGACCTGGAGAAGGAAAACGCAGGCAGTGAAGCTACGACTGAAGCGGCTCGGGGTGCACGAGCACCCGCCCCGCGCTCCACAAGAGACACCTGTGGGAGACCCGTCCTTTCACCTTCAGAAGGGCCTGTGAGAATAAGGAGGGAGCAACCACCCTCAGGTCTGTAACTCCCACGTGACTCTGGTACCTGAGGGGATACTTTATTTTTCCGTAGCGAGTGTACATTGAATCCTATTAAAATAAACCTCCGTCATTAAATATGAAATTAAAAAACGCTTATAGTTTATCTCTTCTCAGTCTGTTAACAACTTAGATCAGAACATCCACAGGATACCCAGAATAAAGGGACACACTCAGGTGCGTTTCAGTCTTGCAATGATTTGTACAAACTTTACAAACTTAAGTGCGACGCTCGAAAACATCTTTTATTAAAGCTGACTTTAAGTGGACAGAACACCTGCCCTAGGAGTTTGGAGTCCTGTGAGCGACCCCACGTGCACACCCGGTGAGGGTCTAGGACAAGTCATCTCCCTTCTCAGGCCCCATCGCTTCCTTCCTCACCCGAGGCAGCAGGACAGAAGCCCTGCAGACTCATCCTGCACCGATTACACTGGGCGACTCCACAGGGCACAACCCAGGGGGGCGGCGGACGCTTACATTACACAACCAAGGTGCTGACGCGCCTTGAGACACACGTGCGAGATGCCGAGACGGCGACAGGAGGGGGAGGACGAAGAGGAGGGGGAGGACGAGGAGGAGGTGGAGGATCGGGGTTGGACGGAGGGGAAGCCGCGGCACGTCCCGGCCGAGCCTGTGGACCCTGCTCCCCCAGGACACCCGGAGCTCACAAGTTCCAGGGGAGCCCCATCTGGAGCAGCCAGCCCTGTCCTCCAGCCCGGCCCCTCCACCTCCGGGAAGCGGTCAAACCCTCCAGGTGGCTCTACCGCGGGGCCCGGCGCGGGCTACCCCAAGCCCTGCTCTTCAAGGGACGCAGGCTCCACAACCAACTACAGGCCTGCAGACGCAACACCTACCCCGTCGGGACTCGCTCACCGGCCCCGGGCTCCCGAGGCTCCGGTCCGGGGGCTGCTCCTCGGGCGCGCTCCTCTCTCGGGGTCCCTCCGCTCCGTCTCCCGAGACCACTGGGCCAGAGGAGCCGGCTCTGGGCCCACGTCCCTCCCGGGACCTCGCTTGGCCCCGCGCTGCACATGGTCGGGCACTGCACCGCTGCCGGCCGCCCGGCCACTCCGGCCCAAACGCGGGCTCCGCAGCTCGAGCTCGGAGGTCACAGTTCCAGCCTCCGCCCGGCCCACGCGAACCCTCGCCCGCACAGCCCGCTCCCGCGGGCTGCCGGCCGGCCCGGACAGCATACCGCCCCGCAGGCCCCGAAATGCTCGCCCGCAAGAGGCCAAGACGGGGGAACGACGGCCAGCGACGACCTGGGCAAGCACAGGAAGCGGGGGCGGGGCGGCGACGGTGCGCGTGCGCCAAAACGCACAAATCATGAGGCGCACCTGCGCAGGCGGACGCCCGAAGTCCGCCTGCCAAAGCCCGCCAGGAGCACGGGACAAGTACCCGGACTCCAGAAGCCTCCCAGAAGTCTCCGTGCCGTCAAGATAGTGAGCGTATGAAATGTCTCCTTCTCATCTGGCGCTCAAGTGCTGCTGTGCTGCGAGGGTGTGCCGCCTGGACCAGGGACTCCATTGCCCATTTGTCTTCACTCCTGTTAGGGATCAAGGAAAGGTGTGGCCTCAAGTGGGGGCTGTGTGATGGTCTCCAGGCTCCCTGGTCCTTTCCCGGCCCTGGGACATTTCGGGTTACATCTGAGATTCCCCCACCACCAGGAGAGGGGAAGGAGGGTATCATGTTCGCTTAACTGAAACGCTACAACTTTCATTCAAATCCTAGAATACAATAGATGCCCAGCCATGACACAAACTAATATTGCCCACGGAAGGAAAAGAAAATAGAAACTGTAGCTGTTTAGATTACACAACCAACGCATTAAAAACTGTACGAAAATCAGAACGTACACACAAACCGAAAACAGAAAACAGATACCTGGGATCTTACCTCTTAAAGAGGATACTGTTTATGTTAGGTAAAAATATCATTTTTCAAAAATGGAATCAGAAGGGTAATGATTTATCACTATTTATCACTGGGGGTGAAATAATATAACTGTGTTCTTGGCCAACTGTTCCTTAAAAGCTGCTAGGGGAAAAGGTAAAAATAAAATCTCCAGGGACTTCCCTGGTGGTCCAGTGGTGAAGACTCCTAGTTTCCACTGCAGGGGGCACGTGTTTGATTCCTGGTTGGGGAACTAAGATCCCGCATGCTGTGCAGCACAGTCTCATTAATTAATTAATTAACGAACACACAAAATAAAAATAAAAAATCTCTCGCCAACCGAGAAAATCCTCTCCACAAATGTAGAGATAAAGAAAACGGTTTTACTGTTGAATAACCATTAAACCAGACTGTGCTGTGCACCCACAGGTGAACCACTAATGTTTGTGCAAATGAAATCAACCTCACCTTTTTTTTTTTTATAGCTCAGCAGATAAAATCTGTTGCATACAGGTTCTCAAGATAAACGGGAACTTGCCTCATGGGAATAGACATGACACCACCATAAAAATGGCATACATTCTTTCAGAGTACATCCTAAATTCACCTGGTCATCTCGGTGGTTGTCCATGCTAGTTAATACCCTTTATCCAAAGGAGAAAGACAACTTCTCCTATCTCTAGGACAAGCACGTACTTATAGCTCAGAGGAAAGTGCCTAACACCTAGCCTAAACTCCCCTGGTGACAGAGAGATAAAGAAGATAGCTCTCAGGTCCTTAACATAAACATTCCTGGGTTGTAATGCTGGCAAGAGACTGATTTAGCTTTTAAAAAGATTTAGATACTTACGAAAGGGACAGAGGAAGTATTTCTATTACAAGCGTCTTGAGGAAATCCTCTAAAAACGGAAATAAGAAGTGATGATTCATGCAAATGAATAAGCACCTAACCCATTCCTGATTTCCCCAGCTGAACTGCCACATTAAATGAATCCTGCACAAAATGTGTGCTTCTCCAAAACTGCTCTTGGAAGTGGCTGCTTAGAGCCACGAATGGTCTTTTCCAGTTCTTGCTGCTGCTGACTGTGGCCTCTGCCTGAATTCTCACCGATGAAATGCTGCTTGTGTGGGAATGACAGCAACCACACCTCCTCTGAGCCTGAGCCTGGCAAACCTCCAGGGCGCATTTCTCGCATTTTCCAAGTTCACCACGTAAGGACATCAGCTACACAGAGTACCTTGCTGGGAAGCGCCTTGGAAGGGCAGTGCGCCCATGAGCACGCCACCAGGCCTCCAGTTCTCACCTCACCCATGTGCACTGACCGTGTCTCAGCAGAAGACTGGGGTGGCCTGTGAACCTCAGCTGCTGTGCCCACCTCCACACCTCACTCTATCCCTTCAGCCCAGAGACATGCTGGGCTCCCCAGCCCCCTGCCCTGGACACTCTCTGGAAGTCTTTCTATTACAAGTTGTCATGAGGAAATGCTCTAAAAAAGGGAATAATAAGTACGGAGTCATCCCAATGAACAGGATGTCCAGCAGTGAGCTGATGTCTCTCACGACTCACCCCTCTCTCCAAAAGGCGAAAAACTGTCATTTCATACATTTCCCCCTTTTTAAACTTGTTGAAGCTAGGAGGGTAAACCTGGACCCTGCGATTTCACCTTGACCAGAAGCAGCAATGGCCACCTTTTAGTTTGCTTTCATTAAGATCTCTTCATATATATGGAGATTTACAATATAAAGCTTTCTCTTTTTGTATCTGCATTTCTATTAAATACAGATATTTTCCCTACTTTGTCACTTATCTATTTTTATTGAAGTATACTTCGTTTGCAATATTTCAGGTGTACAGCAAAGTGACTCAGTTACATGTATTTATGTAAGAATATATGTATTCTTTTTCAGGTTCTTTTTTCCATTATGGGTTATTACAAGATATTGAACATAGTTCCCTGGGCTATACAGTAGGTCCTTACTGTTTATCTGTTTTACATATAAAAGTGTGTATCTGTCAATCCCTGTTCTTTCTCTTTTTAACTTAATTTTTTACTCTCACATTCTGTTATACAGACACTTAAAAAGATATTTTGTGTTCAAATCTTTCACTTTCACTTCATACTTTTCATCAGCTTGGACACTGTACTTGAAGAAGCCTTTCCCATCCTGCATTTCCTAAGTAGTTGCCTGTGTTTTCTCCTGTTTATTTTGGGTCTCTTAACATACCAATTTTATCAAGATATCTGGCACCCATCTTCAGGATTTGTAAAATCATTTTCCTCTTAAAGTCTCTCAACCATTTTTTTCATCTACCACAACCAGGAAACGCACTGTTTAAGAAGAAAACTCAAGTTTGTAATCTAACAGAAAAGGACAGGCTCTTCTTTGAAGCTCAGCGACACGTCTTAATTTAAAGGCAGGGGAGGGACTTCCCTGGTGTTCCAGTGGTAAAGAATCTGCCTTCTAATACAGGGTACGTGGGTTCAAAGCCTGGGAACGCTGGTCCGGGAGCTAAGATCCCACACGCCACGGGGCAATTAAGCCCGCGTGCTGCAATTAGACACGATGCAGCCTAAGAGAGATAAATAATTTTTTACAAATAAAAATAAAAAAATAGAGGCAGGGGAAGCAGGAAAGTGACCGCCTCATGTGAATTCCTTCTTATTCAAAATACAGGTCGTAGCAGTTTACTTGGGCTGCGTCACAAAATACGACACACTGGCGGGCTTAAGCAACACAAATGCACTGTCCGACATTTACGCAGGCTGCAAGTCTGAGATCAAGGTGTCAGCAGGGTTGGTCCCCTCTGAGGGCTGTACGGGAGGATGTGCTCCAGGCTTCCTGGTGGAGAGGGCGGTTTCCTCACAAGCACATGCACTATGTATGTAGCAGGTAGGTGCCTGGGCTGAACTCCGATCCCAGGGCTGCTCATCCGCAGCAGCACCAGGCCGCTGGAGGGCTTGTCACGGACCCGTTGGCAGGAGGACTGCAGGCTGACACAGACGTCTGCTCAGCTGTGGACCCATGGCCCGGCCACAGCCCTGCCGGAGGCTGCCTGGTTGAAATCCAGGTCACGGTTCACCTCCCTCCTGCTTATTGCATTCAACGATGCCTTGAAGACCCCCTACTGCACCAGCCTGGGTGGCACATCCCACCCAGTCATTTCCACATCAGAAGCATGTCCATTGAGAAGGTTAAAATTAGGCCCTGGCTCAGTGCTGTGGAATTAGAATCTGTGAGGCTGGGTCCAGGCATCTGTGTTGGAATATTTTCTCCACGGGACTCTCATGCCCAGAGGACTGTATTGACAAAGCCCTTCTGCTTCACCCCACTGGTATTTCTGCACTAGAGCTACAGCCGTTGTTATATTAAACTGCATCCGCAGGAGGAAGAGAGAGGAGGAGAGGCGACAGTTCTGCTGATCTCCAAACACGCTGTTACGGAACCACACTTGGGTCCACTCGCCCGCACGCACTAAAGCCAATCGACGGACACGGGTCACGGTGAAGGAAAGTGCCGCGTTTATGGCAGGGCAACAAGCAAGGGGTCCAGGTATCTAGGGCTCAAAAGGCCCCCACTCCCCCGTGGCTTTCAGGGAAAGGTGTTTACAGATGGGGTGAGGCTGTTGGTGGGAATGTACACTGGTGCTGCCGCTATGCAGAACAGTGTGGAGGTTCCTCAAAACACTAAAGCTAGAGCTACCGTAGGACCCAGCAATCCCACTCCTGGGCATATACCCAGAGAAAACCATAATTCAAGAAGACACATGCACCCCAATATGTATAGCAGTACGATTGACAATAGCCAAGACATGGAAGCAACTTAAATGTCCATCGACAGAGGAATGGATAGGGAAGATGTGGTACATATGTGTGATGGAATACTACTCAGCCATAAAAAAGAATGAGATTATGCCATGTGCAGCAACATGGATGGACCTAGAGATTATCAGACTAAGTGAAGGATGTCAGACAAAGACAAATACCATACGCTACCACTCCTGTGTGGAATCTAAAACAGTGATACGAATGAACTTCTGAACAGAACGGAAACAGACTCACAGACATAGAAAAAAAACTTATGTTTACCAAAGGGAAAAGGTGGGGGAGAGGGATAGATCAGGAGGTTGGGGCTAACATATGCACACAACTATATATAAAACAGGACATCAACAAGGACCTCCTGTAGAGCACAGGGATCTCTACTCAATATTCTGTAGTAACCTAGGGAGTTCCCTGGTGGCCCAGAGGTTAGGATTCTGGTCTTTCACGGCCGTGGCCCGGGTTCAATCCCTGGTCAGGGAACTGAGATCCTACAAGCCACACAGCACCACGAAAAAAAAGCAAAATTCGGTAATAACCTAAATGGGAAAACAATCTGAAAAAGAATAGATATCTGTGTCCATATAACTGAATCACTTTGCTGTACACCGGAAACTAACACAACACTGTAAATCAACTATACTCCCAATATAAAATTTAAAAAATGTTTAAAGTGAATTACAAACGAGTGGGGTGAGGGAGAGGAGGTTGAGGGGTGTGTGGTCAGCTTGTGGACATTCTTCCGATTGGTTGGTGGTGAGGTAATCTGAGGTCAACATCATCAACCGGCTGGTTCCAGCTGGTCTGGGGTCTACGTGCTTCTGGGCAGCATGCAGTTACCTTCCTCCCCCCTGCTGGGGGCTTCAGTCTCTGCAAAACAGCTCCAAGGACGTGGCTCAGAACAGTATCTACAGCCCTTGAGGAGGAACTAAAGGTCCTTGACTTTGTTTAACGGCTACACTAGTATTATTTGGTCTTCTGGGACTCTTTTCCTTTCTTTTGGCACTTTCTCCCTTCTCTGATTAAATTGTTTGTTTCCAACTCACGGAAGGCTAGGAGGCTAAAATTTTCTAAAGACAAGAAGCAGGCAGAAGACATGGGGAGAATCCGTCCCAGGAAGGCCCCACAAGGTCCTGCTCACTTACAACATCACATTCAATCTGGGCTGCTTACGCCATTTTTGGACAACATACCAACACATCTTAAGATGGGTCCCACCCGACTGTAGCACATTTGGACAAGGTGCAGTGGGGTGGGATTATGCAAATCCAGATCTGAAGACTAGATAAAGCAATCAGGGTATTTCACAGTATACAAGAGAAATTTTCATGGGGACAGAATACCAACCTTCTAATATTTGAAAGCCTGTTAGCCAAGAGGGAGAGTGAACTTCTGTTTTGTTATACAAGGACCCAATCAGCTGTGATGGTTGAAAGCATGATGAACGCAAATCTGAATTCATTTGCCTCCTAACAATGCAACGTCTACAGCAGAGGGACACAGGTCCTCAAGCAGCAGTGCTTTTCCCAGCAGTGCAGACCCTGAGGAGAGCCAGGCTGTGGCAGCTCTGGAGGACCTCAGACACTCTTTGCACGGCCTCTGAGACCTAGAACATCTCAGAAAGTCCACGAGTGCAAACCAAAGAGACACTCAGTCCCTGCACCTTGGATGAACTGATTTGACTCTACGTATGCATTGCTTGGGCTAATTAGAAATATGGAAGTGATCAGAAGACAGAATAAACCTCTGGGCACATCCTGAACAACAGAGATACTTCTCATCAAAGTCCAAACAATAATTCAAAAGCAAGATTCAGAGCCAAACTGTGGAAACAAACCAAGTGTTCACTGACAGATGAATGGATCAAGAAAATGTAGTGTGTATATTCACACAACAGATATTATTCACCCACAAACAGGAAGGAAAGTTTCTAATTGATACAAAGACCATTTATGTATTTTTCAAAGATTGACATTTCTTTGTATGAACAGTGAAAATTTAACAATTCCACTTTTAAGAGGAAAGGTTAGTGTTTCTTTGTAGAAACAATTAAGTCTCAGCAGTAGAGGCATAAGCACACACGTGCACACAGAGTAAACAGAAGAGCGCCCCGCTACCTCCCCGCAATCTGATCCCCCGATGAGCCCTGCTGATTCTCCCTCCAAATATAGAGAACCTGTTTACTTCTCTCCATCTTCTCAGACATCGTCTTCCTGGACTACCACGCCAAATTCCTAACCTTATCTGGGTCTCCCGACTTCCACTCTTACTGAATCCCCACCCCATCCATTTATGCAGCAGCCAAAATCAATTGTTCCTCTTTCAGTGCAAACTGGATCAGGACACCTCTCATTCACTGCTTTCCCACTGCACTTGGCAAACATCTGAACTTCTTCAGACCCACGGTTTTATTTCCTTCTCACTCACTGTGTACTGTCCACACTGGCTTTGGGGTCTAGAAGGAAATTTTGACACAGGCTACCACACAGATGACACGCTAAGACATTAAGCTAAGTGGATAAGTCAGATACAAATGGACAAATGTTACATGATTCCACTTCTGTGAGGTCCCCAGATGGGTCAAATTCATAGAGACAGAAAGTGGAGTGGTGGGTGTCAGGGGCTGGGAGGGGGGTGGGGAGTCAGTGTTTAATGGGGACAGAGTTTCACTTGGACAGGATGAAAACATTCTGGAGATGGATGGTCGGGATGGTTGCACAACAATGAGAATTCTTGTTTTCCTTCCTTATGATTTTTGTTTTACTTATTTTCGGCTGCGTTGGGTCTTCGTTGCTGGGCGCAGGCTTTCTCTAGTCGCGGCGAGCGGGGGCTACTCTTCGGTGCAGTGTGCAGGCTTCTCGTTGAGGTGGCTTCTCTTTGCGGCAGAGCATGGGCCCTAGGCGCGTGGGCTCAGTAGTTGTGGCTCGCGGGCTGAGGAGTTATGGCTTGCAGGCTCAGTAGTTGTGGCGCACGGGCGTTAGGTGCTCCGCGGTATGTGAGATCTTCCCGGACCAGGGCTCGAACCTGTGTCCCCTGCATCGGCAGGCGGATTCTTGACCACTGTGCCACCAGGGAAACCCAAGAAAAAAAGCAAGACTCAGACCCCAAGGGGAGGAGTGGAAGTACGAGTTGGGAGGTTCAGAAGAAGCTTCCAGTGACACTGCACGACCCTGAGTTGGCTATTTTCTTCTCTGCATCTCGGCTACCATATACTTCCTACCCTCATAGAAAAATAACCTGTCTGGAATTGGAAATTTTTCCATTTAGTCTTTTTGTGCATGTGACATTTTTATTCAGAAAAATAATCTGTGTTGAACTGGAGTTTTTTCCATTTAGTATTTTGTACATGTGACATTTTTATTCAGGTAGTGAAATCTCTGGGTCAACAGTGATACCACATTCTCAAGATTTTGATAAGTAGACTAGAACTTCTTAACTGGAATCAAGGGGCAGGCTTTGGACAATCCATGGACTTTGTGACATCCAAAGGTACCCTTTTAGTGTGTGTGTGTGTGTGTGTGTGTGTGTGTGTGTGTGTTTGTAGACACCCTTTGAAGGGTGCGTGAGCACCTGTAGTTTTCTATGATTTTAGCTTCTCCAAATGGCTCTTGGACTCAAAGGTGCCTGAGGGGAGCGGACGTGTACTCCCCCAGTACAGAATTCTGAACGCAGTGTCAGTAAACATTCAGCCAAAGAGCTTTGCCAAATTGCGTGTTTTAACGTAACTTTTTAATCCACTGAGTCGATGTACCTGGGATCTTTTTTTACATACTTATCTCACTCTTTATTTATTTTTTGGGGGGGCGGTACGCGGGCCTCTCACGGTTGTGGCCTCTCCCATTGCGGAGCACAGGCTCCGGACGCGCAGGCTCAGCGGCCATGGCTCATGGGCCCAGCCACTCCGCGGCATGTGGGATCTTCCCGAACCGGGGTACCAACCCGTGTCCCCTGCATCGGCAGGTGGACTCTCAAGCACTGCACCACCACGGAAGCCATTATCTCACTCTTATAAGGCTGAAACGTTGCTGCTTCCCCTAAGTTTCCTTGTCCCTCTCCCCACTCTCCCACCAGGCCGTGGAAGAGGAATGGGAGGGAGAGGGAGAGTCCAGCAGGGAGAGGACAGTGCACCTGCTGGGAAGCGGTAAAGAGGGGTCCAGGGTGGGAGGGAGGGAGACACAAGAGGGAGGGGATATGGGAACAGGTGTATATGTATAACTGATTCACTTTGTTATAAAGCAGAAACTAATACTCCATTGTGAATCAACTGTACTCCAATAAACTTGTAAAAAAAATTAGAACTACCATATGACACAGCATTTTCATTCCTGGATATATATCGAAAAAAATAAAACCAAAAAACATTAATTTGAAAAGATATATGCACCCTAATGTTCATGGCAGCATTATTTACAATTGACAACATATGGAAGCAAGCTAAGTGTTTATTAAGAGATGAATGGGTAAGGAAGATGTGATATATATATATATATATACAATGGAATACTACTTAGCTAAAAAAAAAATTTTGTTTGAATTGAAATTGTATCAAGTATCTTTTCCGACCACAATGCTATGAGACTAGACATCAATTACAGGAAAAGAGCTGTAAAAAAATACAAACACATGGAGGCTAAACAATACACTACTCAATAACGAAGTGATCACTGAAGAAATCAAAGAGGAAATTTAAAAATACCTAGAAACAAATGACAATGGAGACACGACGACCCAAAACCTATGGGATGCAGCAAAAGCAGTTCTAAGAGGGAAGTTTATAGCAATACAATCCCACCTTAAGAAACAGGAAACATCTCGAATAAATAACCTAACCTTGCACCTCAAGCAATTAGAGAAAGAAGAACAAAAACATCCCAAAGTTAACAGAAGGAAAGAAATCATAAAAATCAGATCAGAAATAAATGAAAAAGAAATGAAGGAAATAATAGCAAAGATCAATAAAACTAAAAGCTGGTTCTTTGAGAAGATAAACAAAATTGATAAACCATTAGCCAGACTCATCAAGAAAAAAAGGGAGAAGACTAAAATCAATAGAATTAGAAATGAAAAAGGAGAAGTAACAACTGACACTGCAGAAATACAAAAGATTATGAGAGATTACTATAAGCAACTCTATGCCAATAAAATGGACAACCTGGAAGAAATGGACAAATTCTTAGAAATGCACAACCTGCCAAGACTGAATCAGGAAGAAATAGAAAATATGAACAGACCAATCACAAGCACTGAAATTGAAACTGTGATAAAAAATCTTCCAACAAACAAAAGCCCAGGACCAGATGGCTTCACAGGCGAATTCTATCAAGCATTTAGAGAAGAGCTAACACCTATCCTTCTGAAACTCTTCCAAAATATAGCAGAGGGAGGAACACTCCCAAACTCATTCTACGAGGCCACCATCACCTTGATACCAAAACCAGACAAGGATGTCACAAAGAAAGAAAACTACAGGCCAATATCACTGATGAACATAGATGCAAAAATCCTCAACAAAATACTAGCAAACAGAATCCAACAGCACATTAAAAGGATCATACACCATGATCAAGTGGGGTTTATTCCAGGAATGCAAGCATTCTTCAATATACGCAAATCAATCAACGTGATACACCATATTAAAAAATGGAAGGAGAAAAACCATATGATCATCTCAATAGATGCAGAGAAAGCTTTCGACAAAATTCAACACCCATTTATGATAAAAACCCTGCAGAAAGTAGGCATAGAGGGAACTTTCCTCAACATAATAAAGGCCATATATGACAAACCCACAGCCAGCATCGTCCTCAATGGTGAAAAACTGAAACCATTTCCACTAAGATCAGGAACAAGACAAGGTTGCCCACTCTCACCACTCTTATTCAACATAGTTTTGGAAGTTTTAGCCACAGCAATCAGAGAAGAAAAGGAAATAAAAGGAATCCAAATCGGAAAAGAAGAAGTAAAGCTGTCACTGTTTGCAGATGACATGATACTATACATAGAGAATCCTAAAGATGCTACCAGAAAACTACTAGAGCTAATCAATGAATTTGGTAAAGTTGCAGGATACAAAATTAATGCAAAGAAATCTCTGGCATCCCCATATACTAATGATGAAAAATCTGAAAGTGAAATCAAGGAAACACTCCCATTTACCATTGCAACAAAAAGAATAAAATATCTAGGAATAAACCTACCTAAGGAGACAAAAGACCTGTATGCAGAAAATTACAAGACACTGATGAAAGGAATTAAAGATGATACAAATAGATGGAGAGATGTACCATGTTCTTGGATTGGAAGAATCAACATTGTGAAAATGACTCTACTACCCAAAGCAATCTACAGATTCAATGCAATCCCTATCAAACTACCACTGGCATTTTTCACAGAACTAGAACAAAAAATTTCACAATTTGTATGGAAACACAAAAGACCCCGAATAGCCAAAGCAATCTTGAGGACGAAAAATGGAGCTGGAGGAATCAGGCTCCCTGACTTCAGACTATACTACAAAGCTACAGTAATCAAGACAGCATGGCACTGGCACAAAAACAGAAAGATAGATCAATGGAACAGGATAGAAAGCCCAGAGATAAACCCACGCACATATGGTCACCTTATCTTTGATAAAGGAGGCAGGAATGTACAGTGGAGAAAGGACAGTCTCTTCAATAAGTGGTGCTGGGAAAACTGGATAGGGACATGTAAAAGTATGAGATTCGATCACTCCCTAACACCATACACAAAAATAAGCTCAAAATGGATTAAAGACCTAAATGTAAGGCCAGAAACTATCAAATTCTTAGAGGAAAACATAGGCAGAACACTCTATGACATAAATCACAGCAAGATCCTTTTTGACCCACCTCCTAGAGAAATGGAAATAAAAACAAAAATAAACAAATGGGACCTAATGAAACTTAAAAGCTTTTGCACAGCAAAGGAAACCATAAACAAGACCAAAAGACAACCCTCAGAATGGGAGAAAATATTTGCAAATGAAGCAACTGACAAAGGATTAATCTCCAAAATTTATAAGCAGCTCATGCAGCTCAATAACAAAAAAACAAATAACCCAATCCAAAAATGGGCAGAAGACCTAAATAGACATTTCTCCACAGAAGATATACAGACTGCCAACAAACACATGAAAGGATGCTCAACATCTTTACTCAGTAGAGAAATGCAAATCAAAACTACAATGAGATATCATCTCACACCAGTCAGAATGGCCATCATCAAAAAATCTAGAAACAATAAATGCTGGAGAGGGTGTGGAAAAAAGGGAACACTCTTGCACTGCTGGTGGGAATGTGAATTGGTACAGCCACTATGGAGAACGGTATGGAGGTTCCTTAAAAAACTAAAAATAGAACTACCATATGACCCAGCAATCCCACTACTGGGCATATACCCTGAGAAAACCATAATTCAAAAAGAGACATGTACTGAAATGTTCATAGCAGCCCTATTTACAATAGCCCAGAGATGGAAACAACCTAAGTGTCCATCATCGGATGAATGGGTAAAGAAGATGTGGCACATATATACAATGGAATATTACTCAGCCATAAAAAGAAACGAAATTGAGCTATTTGTAATGAGGTGGATGGACCTAGAGCCTGTCATACAGAGCGAAGTAAGTCAGAAAGAGAAAGACAAATACTGTATGCTGACACATATATATGGAATTTAAGAAAAAAAATGTCATGAAGAACATAGGGGTAAGACAGGAATAAAGACACAGACCTACTAGAGAATGGACTTGAAGATATGGGGAGGCGGAAGGGTAAGCTGTGACAAAGTGAAAGAGCAGCATGGACATATATACACTACCAAACGTAAGGTAGATAGCTAGTGGGAAGCAGCCGCATAGCACAGGGAGATCAGATCGGTGCTTTGTGACCGCCTGGAGGGGTGGGATAGGGAGGGTGGGAAGGAGACGCAAGAGGGAAGAGATATGGGAACATATGTATATGTATAACTGATTCACTTTGTTATAAAACAGAAACTAACACACCATTGTGAAGAAATTATACTCCAATAAAGTTGTAAAAAATAATAATAAAGTTAAAAATTTTTAAAAAAGAAGAAAAAAACCCCCAAGCAAACTAGGAATAGAAAAGGAACATACTGAAACTCATCAAGAGGGTCTACAAACAACCTATACCGACATTATATTTAACTGTGAAAGACTGAATGCTTTCTCTGTAAGATCAGAAACAAGGCACCGATATCTGCCCTCACCACTTTTATTAAATATATTAATGGAGGTTCTAGTAAGAAAGTAAAGCAAAAATAAATAAATACATAAATTTAAAAGTTAAATTTTTAAAACATTTATTTAAAAGATAAAAGGACTATTCCTACTACGTTGAATAGGAAGGAATATATCCTACTGAATGTTGAACAGTAATATATACTATTATATTAAATAAGGAAAAGTAAAACGGTATCTGAAGAGGAGATGATAATCTAAATGGAGGAAATACCAAGGAATCCACAAAAAGCTTGAGAAATAATATTAGTTTGTAAATGTTTTAGAGTACAAATCAACACAGTTTTATCAAATTATATATTAATAACAAATGTGTAGAAGCTTAAATAAAAATATGTGATGCCATTTACAACTGACCTAAATAAATACTTAAATATAAGCCCAATAAGACATTTATAGGTCCTCTATACTGAAAATTACAAAATGCTGATGAAGAAAAATGTAAAAGTCCCAAACAAATAGTGAGACATACCTTGTTCATGGATTAGAAAACACAACATAATAAAGATGTCAATTCTCCCCAAGTTAAGAGGCTTAACAGAGTTACTCTTAAAATGCCCTCAAGGTTTTTGTGTATATAGACAAGCTTATTCTAAGATTTATATAGTAAGAAGAGGCTGAAGAATAGCTAAAACAATTTGTAAAGGAAGATTAAAATGGGAGGAATTCATCTACCCAATTTCAAGATTTTGCAGTAATGATGGAGGTTAGATACACAGATCAATGGAATGGAATAGAGAACCCAGAAATAGACTGACATAAATACATTTAACTTGTTCTTGACAGCAGTGTGAAAGCTATCAAGGAAGAATAGACTTTTCAAAAAATGGTACTGAAACAGTTGGACATCCCTCGACAAAAACAAACAAACAAAAAATGAACCTTAACCTAAACCTCCACACCTTACACAAAAATTAAATCAAAGTGGATCATAATCTTCAATGTAAAAGCAGGACACTTTGAGAAAAAAATAGGAGAAAATCTTTGGCATCTAGAACTACGTGAATAATTCTTAGACTTGACACGGAAAGTATGATCAATAAAAGCAAACATTGATAAATTGGATCTCATCAAAATGAGTTAAAAATGCTTCATAGAAGATCATTTTAAGTGGATGAAAACTCAAATTACACAGTGGGAAAACATATTTGAAAATCCCACATGAGACAAATGACTTGTATCTATAATATACAAAGAACTCTCCAAACAACTTAAAAAAACCCAACTAGAAAATAGGCAGAAGACAGGAACAGACATTTCATGGAAGAGAATATACACATGGCAAAGAAGCACATGAAAAGATGCTCAACATCATTAGCCATTAGGGAAATGCAAATTCAGACCATAATGAGATATCAGAGAATAACGAAAATTAAAGTATAGTGACAACATCAAATGCTGGTGAGTACATAGAAAAAGGATCTCACATCACTGGTGGGAAAATAAAATGGTTTAGCCACTCTGAGAAACAGCGTGACCGTCTCTTTTAATCCTAAAAGTAGATTCACCCTACAACACAGTAATTGTACTCTTGAGCATTTATCCAAAAGAAACAAAAACTTCATTAAGTTCCCACAGAAACTTACACATAAATGTTCATAGCAGTTTTATTTATAACAGCCCAAAACTGGCCACTACCCAAATGTCTTTCAATGGATGAATGTTGAAACAAATTGTGATAAAATCTTATGATAGAATACTACCGAGCAACAAAAAGGAACAAATTATTAATATATGCAAAAATTGAAATGAACTTCAAGGGAATGATGCCGAGGGAAAAATTTTAAAAAGCCAATCTCCGAAGATGAAGTAATTCATGATGATATTTACATATTATTCTTAAAATAACAAAACTGTGGAGATGGAGAACAGATTAGAAGTTGCCAAGGGTTAGAGATGGGGGTAGAAAGTACAGCGGGGGATCTTTGTGAGGTTTTTGTGGTCCCAGTACAAATAATACAGCAATCTTGGTTTTAACCCCGAAAGATGTTTAAAAGCAATTCCTAATAAGAGGTGTCCAGATATTTAGCAATGGCAGCAGATTAGAGGTATAGCTACCCAACATGACAGCTTCAAAACAGATGGTACTAATTCAATGCATATGTTAATTTTAAAAAGGCCAATCACAACACTTAAATGGTATATATCTTAACGATATTATTCTAAGGATCCAGCTATACCAGATGGACTAGCAGGATTTTCTGTACATTCAATCTTATTTAAGACAGTTATATCTTATAATAAGACAGTTAAAAAAAAGAAAAAGAAAAAGAAAAAGAAAAAGAAACCAACTACAGTTGGATATTCTCATAGGAAGATGAGGTGAAAATATGTAGCAGCGGTTCAAAAGCTTAAGCAGTGGCACCTAAATTTGGCTGCACATTAGAATCATCTGAAGCACTTTTTAAAAACCCTCACACCAACAGTTGGTCATCCTAAACCAATAAAATCATTTTAAATCTCCTCAGAGGATGCCATTGTCTAGCCAGAAGTGAGAACCAGCGGACTAAGCTGAAGGGGATGTTTCTACAAAGATTTCTTAACAATAAGTTCTTTCACCCAATCAGATTTACCTTCCTGCAAAGGGGTAAAGAAGGCTAGATGTTGTCCATACTTGCTTAGCTTTAATTAGCACTTGTGACTTGCCCAAAACCTAGATCATGTTTCCCCTAAATTTCATGTGATTTCCTAAGTTTTTCAAATCCAGGGCTAAGGGGTTTGCCAGGATGAGATTTTAAGTGCTCACACAGGGGAAGTCCCTGGCAAACCAGGACAGAGGTCACTCTACATTGAAATGTAAAGCATCCTAAATAACCCTGCCACTGCCCCCAGATACTAGTCTGTGCCAACCAGTGGAGAAAAGGCATTCTCCATTACTACCACGGCAAATGCTGCTGTACTTGCCTTGGCTACTCCCTATCTTTTCCAGGCGTCTCTCCCCTTCACCTGCTGGTGGATGCTTTGGCAGCTGACAATGCAGATATTTTCAAACTTTAAGGTGAATAAAAATCATCTGGAGGGCCAGTTATAACAGAGATCACTGAGCCCCACTAGAGTTGCTGATTCCATAGGGCTGGGACAGGGCCCTAAAACTTGAATATCTGACACATTATCAGGGGACGCTGGTAAAGCTGGTCAGGTTGTTACCGAATGCACGTTCGTGTGTCTGAAGCACAGTGAGGCCAAACAAACCGAAAGGCTGGAGTCTGGAGCAGAGAAAGGTTTATTGCAGGATCGAGCAAGGAGAGGGGTGGCCCGTGTTCCAACAACCCTGAAATCTCCAAAGGATTTCAGCAAAGCATTTTTAAAGGCCACGTGAGGGAGGGACGTCCCAGGGAATGTGATCAGCTCGTGCACAATCATCTGACTGGCTGATGTCGAGGCCACAGGGCAGGTAACATTATCCATCCTTAGGTGCCAGAAGGTCTGGGGGCTGTGTGCTCATGATCATCAAAGAGTTAATTTCTTCCATTGGGTGGTGGTTTTTAGCATCTGAAAACTCAAGAAATATGTCTGAGATACTATTATCTGAGGACTTCAGAGAGGAACTACAGCAGAGGCTATGGGGGATGGGTCTGTCCTAGGAAGGCCCCATAGGGTACTGCTTGGTTACAAGGTGACCATACTTTGAGAACCACTGCTCTAGTGGCTTGGAATGTTAAAGTAATGGAAGAATCCCTTCCCAGATCTAGATTCTAGTATCACCAGCTATTTTGGTGGGGGGAAGGGTAAGTTTTGTCCTTGTTTGGACTTCTTGTTCATTTATACCAAAGCCTATTGGAGGCAGTGCACTCGGCAGTCCTGCAGATCTGTCTTTGGCTTCAACAGTGTTTGGAATGAACAGACCCAGGGACGCTCCTTGCTCCAGCCCCCGACCACCCTCCAACATTTCTTCCTGTCGCAACCTTTGGAATCAGCCACTCAGCTATCCTCAGCCTCCAGGACAGGCCAACACCGTTTTTGGAGCTTAGCTCCTTATCACTGATCAACCACGAGTTCCCAGGTTCGTCAGAATTATTCCATCGAGGTGGAGGCCGCCATCCACCGCCTGTTCAACATGCATCTGTGGACACTTACCTCTCTCTAAGCTTCTATTTCCACAGCAACAGTGGGACTCTGGACAATGGGGGCCACATTTTTCGCCAACTGGCTGAAGAGAAGTGTGAGGGCGCCCAGCGACTCTTGAAAATGCAAAACAAGTGCTGCGGCCGCGCCCTCTTCCAGGATGCACGGAAGCCTTCTCAAGATGAGTGGGGTAAAACCCAGGACACTGTGCAAGCCGCCATTCTTAGGGAGAAGAACCTGAACCAGGCACTATCGGATCTGCGCGCCCTGGGTCCTGCCCGCGCAGACTCTCACCTCTGTGACTTCCTGGAGAGCCGCTTCCTGGAGGAGCAGCTGAAACTCATCAAGAAGATGGGCAACCACCTGACCAACCTCCGCAGGCTGGCTGGTCCGCAGGCTGTGCTGGGCGAGTATCTTTTCAAAAGGCTCACGCTCGAGCACAAACAGGAGTCTCTGAAGTCCAGCGGCCTCTGAGGAGCCCCTCTGGCGTCAGAGCTTCTGCCCGAAGCCCAGCTCTGCAGCCACTAGGCAGCTTTGTAACCGCCCTGGAGCACTCTCCCAAGCCTTGGACCAAATGGAAACAATAACGCTTTTTGTAGAAGGAAAAAAAAAGCCTAGTTGAAACACAAACAGAATAAAGAGAAAAAAAGAAATATATATATATATATATATATATATATATATATATATTCATGTTCTTTTAACATATGAATTGCCCCACTTTATCTGTGTGAAATACGTTTGTTCCCGTTATTGGGCTGGTTCTCAAGCTTTGCTGCTCGTATGAATTACCTAAAGAGCTTTTTTTTTTTTTAAGTATTAAATATTTTTTTAAATTAGTTTCTGCTTTATAACAAACTGAATCAGTTATACATATACATCTATTCCCATATCCCTTCCCCTAAAGAGCTTTTAAGAGAAACTTTGGTGTCTGGGTCCCAGCCCCAGAGATTTTGATTCAGTAGGTCTAGGGAGGAGCCTGGGCACGGGGAGGTCTCAGAGTTCCCCAGGTGATTCTAATATGCAGCAACTTTGTGAACCACCTCTTGGCTTCAATCCAGCTAGTGATCAGATATTAAATCTAAGACACATGGGCTAGTAGTGCGTGAGCTCTGCTGCTAGGTGTGTTCCATTTTCTTCCTCTTGGAAGATTCGTGCCAGGGAAAATGATGGACAGTTGTGTTACTTCTCTGAAATGGATAGAAATTTCCAATTAGCGTGAACAGGGGAGGGTGAATGGGTGAATGCAATAAGGTGTATCATTTATGTATTTCCCTATGTGTATGGCTAGAAGCTATTGCAACTGACGTCTGCCCTACTTTTCATGTGAATGGTAATGCTTGTCCTCCTAAGGCAGCTGTAAACTTTATAAGCCCATAGGTAGACAGCATCACAAAATATTTACCCCTCCCCACTGGCCCACTCTCAAGCTTCACTCCCCTTCCCCAATACACAAATGTACATCAGTGTGCTTGAGACCAACATCAACATACTGACCGTCAATTCTTCTACTTTGCAGCTTCCCTCTTATCAGGAGATGTCAGCATTTAGTGCCCAGAGGAGGCATTTCCATTCATCTCAGCTTAGAGGTCAAATATCCAAATATCCAAATATCCAAAGTAAAAAAGTTTAAAGAAAAGAAGAAGAAGAAGAAAGCAAGGAAGAAAAGAAGGAAACAATTTTATCTCATAGTAATAAGGCAGTTTTCCTTAAAAAAAATAAAGAATTAAGCCTTAAATTCTCTTTCCTAATCAAAATGTGCTTTTCCGTCTTTAGACTATTCCTCTTATATCCTGTATTATTCATGATGTTTAATTCTTGAAATAGCACATGGCTGAAAACAGAAGCTAACCTCTTGTCCACTATGAATTAAATCTTCTTTTCCTAGGACCCATCTACAATGTACAATTTGGGGTTTGCCAACATAATTATTTTCTCTGAAATAAGGTACAGCATTTTGTCTTTTCAATATATAGTTATACAATACATTGTTAACACAACATAGTTAATATAGTCAATAGAGTCAATACAACTATAACACACATGATATGATGCCACTTTGGTGATTTTCTTCATCCATGTAATTCTGAAATTTGACAGTATAGTTTTCATATTCTAATGAGCTGAGTATTACCTTTGCAAGGATAGAAAAATAAAATAAATTCATAATATTCTTGTGTGGTTTGCCCCTGGGGTGGATTACCATAATGGGGGCATATTTGAGCCTTTCTCCAAGTCATTAAAAAACCTCCAGCGAGTAGCCCCTTGTCCTCTCCAGGAAATTGCCGGAAAGTATCTTTAATCACAATAATCCTGGGGGGAGAAATCTCGGAAATAAGACATCTGCTTCTGTGCCTTGTTGTTTTGCACAATAGCAATGATTGCTTTAGCAGCTTCTATTGCCATATGTGTATAGTAAGTAAATGAACATAAAATTGCATGAACGCATAAAAGAAGGATAAACCCACCCAGTTTAACAAATCCACTCTCTACCCTGCTGTGCCCTGAAACGTGAAAGAAAGAATCACGGGATCATAAGGATTCATAAAATAACAGTCTCTGTTAACAATATTGACAGGAGGTGTAAGGATGATTTGTCTGATGTGGGACCAACAGCTTAACTGATTAATTCTTTTTTTTAAGGGCAAATCATTCATTTATTGTTTAAAGATTGCAAGACAACATCTGAATTTTTGTAGCACAATTTAAATGTTTTACTTTTTTGATAAAGCAGAGTATAATAGAAAAACAATTAGTTTCCAGTAATATCTATATCTCTATTCAGAATTAAGTCTTCCACAGACATGTAACCTGGAAACAAAAGCCTGTTCCAATAAGCAAAGCTTCAACAGAGCGGCTACTTTTCAGGCCAGGGAAAGGTTCATCCCTATAGGATGATGATGTGCTGTGTAAAATGGCTGCAAGGTCACAGCCTTGAGGGCGTTGGAAGTCTGTTATCCTATTCCACATTAAGTAGTTTGGTGAACTTCAAACAACCGTTCGTCAGCAACCAAGCTGCCAACCTTTAACTGATATTTCAAACAGGTAAAAAAATAAATGAAAAGAAATCCCTACACTGATGTTCCTTGATTTACACTGTTAAATGGTTCATTAACATGTAATTCTGGCTAAGAATTACATTTGAGACTCCTTGCTCAGATTTTGGTTAACAGTACTAATCTTTAGAAATTCAAGTTCTTATTAATCAATAATTTGTCAGCTAGGATACATTCAGGCATCAGCTGCAACTACAGAATAGGTGCACTGCCTCAGCGCTTTGGAAAGACATAATCTACAACACTACTAGCAGACAAAATATCTGTTACTAGACAGCATATGTGCAGTACAGCAAGACAAAAACATATATTCATATGTGCCACGGACCAGCCGGAGAAAGAGGATTTCACCGCCCAGGGTCAGAAGGGACGGGGTAAGGAACTGAAGTAGCACCGACGAATGGGGTCAGAAGGACCAAGACAACTGATGGTTGCAAGGCAAGTTTTATTATGCTACGGTTGCAGATTATATAGACTAGAAATGGAAGGTGGCCAGATGGTGGTTTACATTATTTATAGACTGTCTTGGCTCAAGGTTAACTTCCCTGGGAGAAAACCCATAAACCCAGAATCATCCAAAATAACCTGCATGTGCAGTGGGGAGACAGCTTTGCTCGTCTCATTTTACATTCTTTCTGATTTCTGGGCCCTGGTGATTTATCTCCCATGGAATGGAACAAGGAGGGGAACAAGTAGGGACAGTCCCTTCGAGCAGCGGCGGCATGCCTGGCATGTCCGTAGCCTGATCTCAAGGCTGACTGTTTCCCTCAGTTCCCCCTTTTTTATTTTTTAATTTTTGCTGCAAAATAATTCCATGAAGTGTAGTGCCAAGAGTAGTATATTGTTGCATGAGGATACGAAACAGACATGAGAAGATTATTATCAATAATAGGCAAATTATGGCCAGGGTAATAAATCCTGACAACCCTCCAGTAATCCACGACTGAGGGTTTAACCACTTTAAATGGTCCAGTAAAGTTTTAATTACATCTTCTTGAGAAATATCATCAAGATGTGCATTTTGCAGGGAGATCAGCTCGGTGCTTTGTGACCGCCTGGAGGGGAGGGATGGGGAGGGTGGGAGGGAGGGAGATGCATGAGGGAAGGGATGTGGGAACAGATGTATATGTATGACTGATTCACTTTGTTATAAAGCAGAAACTAATTAAAAAAATAAATAAATAAACTTAAAAAAAAATGAAAAAAAAAAAAAAAAAAAGATGTGCATTTTGTATATCCTGAATTTCAGCATTTAATTTCTTAAGATCAAGACTAATATTATTATCTGACCAAACACTCAGCAGATGCATTTTTACTTTTTCCCATTCCCAAATACAGTCATTGTACTTGTAAGGAGTAACACAAATCCATGTATACTTTTCATGACAAGCTAAACGCATCCTCAATTTTAATGCTGCCATCTGATCTCCAATCCTCCAAATTGCATTTTTAAATTCATCTAACTTGTTATTCATCTGTAAATCTATGTGACTTTGTAAAGATAAAGCAAGACTGGTATTTTGAGATAATTGATTAGCAAAGTGAGCATGATTAATACTCTGTGAAAGAGCAAGACGGGCAGTAGCCGCGGTAGCAGACAGAGTAGCCAAGGCAAGTAAACTTACTATTAGCCACCCAATAAAGCGTCTCCTTCTCTGCAAGGCTTTAGAGAGTTCCACCCATGACTGTACTCCAGTACCTTCACACCAAGGTTCTCTCAGATGTACAGGCACCATAACATATATGGGTTGCTTTAGTATAAGCACAGATTGTGTTCCTGCAGAAGGGAACATACAACTGTAAAAATACAATGAACACAGCTAATATTATATCCTCCTTTGGAAGAATTACCAATGTTAATAGAACCAATCAAAAGTGTATATGGAGGAGCAACACAAGTTATAACAGGTGTATTGGAATAAGTTAGAGCTAGTTTCCATATACCCCGGTTCTTTTGAAATGCGATAAACCTATCTATGACGGGAATAGAAGAGATAAGAATTTTCCCCTTGGTATAATCTATACTACACCATATTTGGTTATTATTCCAAGATGCATTGCAACATTCAAAATTGGATCCAGGAAAGTTAATGGTCATAAAAGGAGGAAATTGATTTTTTGATTTTCTCTTAAGAATAGTAACCATATGTCCAGCCATAAGTATCGCTTGTCCTCCAAGTAAACGCTTCATACACAAATAATTTCCTGAATCTTCACCTGTAACCTTGGCTATAGTAATAGCGGAATCCCTAAGTGGTGAGGCGTATGAGATTCGACCTCTAATATTAATAGGTTGCCCATTTTTATAGCAAATGATGGTATCCTTAAGATCCTCTCGTCGGCTGGTAGCCGGGCATGTAAGAGTAATGTTGGTTCCTGTAAAACGAAGGATGCCTGGAGAGCCTGACAAACTAATTGATTGATCCGTTCCCTCATAAACATCTGTATGCTCATAACTAATAGGCTTTACACATCCAGTTTCCAGATTCAATGGGCTAAGATGGACAGGATAGGTACTAAACCAGTTAGTATAATTTACAGACATATTGATTTGTTTTATATTCCCAATAAGAGGCCCATAAACAGTATCATTGTAAAATACAGGAAACTCTGCTTCAGACCAAGATATGGGTTTTAATAGTGGAGGATCAGGTACATAGGCCCAGTAAGTAAGTTGCTGCATTAACAGAGGGAACACATGAAATGGTTGCCAACATAGCCAAAAATAAAGTCACAGGTGTAACAGGATTATTCTGTTGTTTCACTAACTCTTGAGCTCATGAAACCAATTGTTTAATTTGTCCCCAAGTTGGAACATCACTCCTTTGAGTCGTCCTGGCAAGTGGTCTCCTCTTCTTCTTCTTTTTCTGAATCAACACTGTCAAATTTTCGGGAGACATGCAGAGCTTCTTCATCTTCTGAACTAGTTGTGAGCTGTGGCGAGCCATCGATTTGCTTGACTAAGCAAGTGCTCAGGAAGCCAGAGAGGTCCAGGAGCTGATCTGGGAAATATACACACGTGGCTACGTCCCCAAATCAACACAGGATCAGGACCACGCCAAGTGCTGGTTAGCGGATCTGTCCCAAGGACCTCCAGAGATTGAAAGGCCAATCTTGGCTCAGCCACCAACCTTTCCCCTGTCAACAGTGAGAAAATTTAAAATAAACAGAGCATGATTTATAAGGTTATGTAGTGTTGTTCTATATAATTCCCCCATTTTTATTTTTTCAATAGTTAGCTTTAAAGATCTATTTGCACGTTGTATAATACCTTGTCCTTGAGGGTTATATGGAATGCCTGTAATATTGGTAATTTGTAATGAATTACAAAATGTTGCAAAAGCAACACTAGTGTGAGTGGGTCCATTATCTGTTTTAATAATTTTGGGAAGGTTCATGAAAGCAAAACAGTGTAATAAATGAGTGATGACATGTTTAGTAGCTTCTCGGGTCTGTGCTGTAGCACAGAGGAAAGCAGAATAAGTATCAATAGTGACATGAACAAACTGTAATTTCCCAAAAGACGGGATATGAGTAACATCCATTTGCCATAAATGACTAGGTAATAATCCACGAGGATTAACACCATAATGTGGAACAGGAAGGTGAGGTAAGCACTGTGGGCATTGCTTAACAATTAGTCGGGCGGCTTCACGAGGAAGGGAAAATTGTTTGCGTAATGTAGCCGCCGACTGATGGTGTAAAGCATGCGATTGTTGTGCTGCTCGTGAAGCAGTTTGATCATAACTTACCATAATATGAGGGTGTCCAGGACATGAACCATGAGTATCAACAGTATGAAGATAATGAATGCAATACCTTAGCCATTCTTGACAGCATGACGAACGGAAAGGAGGAAGACGGTAAATTGGGATATGTCCTGCTTTAGGGAAAAGAGATTGAGGAGGAAGAGTAACTTTAACTTTATTTTTGGGAGGAAAATGCACAGGATAAAGATCACGTTTAGATCGAGTTAAAACATTTGCAGTCCCATTCATTTTAGACAATGGACCAGACAAGTTAGAATGAGCACGGATATGCAGAGCTGCAACAGGACCATCATGGGAACGAATAAGCTGTTGAAGCAAACGAAAAGACGATGATAATTCAGGGTCATTAGTATATCCTCTGGTCGCAGTCTCCAGAAGAAATAATAAGCTAATAAGATATTTACTATCAGAAAACAAATGAAAAGATATAGAAGGCAAATGTTTAAAAGCCATAATGACAGCATACAGTTCAACACGTTGAGCTGAAGTCAAGGAAGTTTGTTTAATGAGTTTTGTTCTGTCGTCAATGATTACAGTAGCCACTCCTGAAGAAGAACCGTCTGTAAAAACCAAAGGTACATGAGGAATAGGCTGTTGCCTAATAATAGAAGGAAAGATATCAATTTATCAGCAGGCTAATGGCATTCCAAGGTACCTGAAAATCCTGCAAGAACAAGACCCCATTCATTACTATGTTGAAAAAGCCAATTTTGTTGACTAACTGAATAAGGGATAATAATTTGAGAAGGTTCTAGACCTATAAGTTGTAAGCATCTAGTTCTACCTTGCATTATTAACTTAATAATAAGTTCATAATAAGGGTTAATAACTTTAGAGGATGGAGTTTTCATATGAATCCATTCAATAATTCCAACAGTTTGCCATAAGATGGCAGTAGGCACGTGAGGTGTTGGACAAGCAACTAAAGACATGGGCAGGTGAGTATGTATTCGAGTTAACTGTGCAGAGCTGATAGCTCTATTAACTATTTGGGAAGCTTGGAATCCTCTGGAGTCATAGAGCGTGAAGTAGAAGGATCTGAGCCACCTTTAAGAATATCAAATAAAGGCTCTAACTGAGCAGTAGGAAGTTCTAAGGAAGGCCTTAGCCAATTAATATCTCCAAGTAATTTTTGAAAATCATTTCATGTTTTTAAATTATCAACTCGAATTTGCAGTTTTTGAGGCCTAATGGTAGAGTTATCAATATATTTTCCCAAATAGAAAAATGGAGATTGTCTTTGAATTTTTTCTGAGGCAATGACCAAGCCAAATGATTGTAAGGATTGTTGTAAAAATTGAGAAGCAGTCTCTAATCAAGAAATATTGTCAGTGGCTAAAAGTATATCATCCATATAATGTATGAGATATAACGTTGGAAACCTTTTTCTCACAGGAGTTAAGGCCTGAGCCACATATATTTGGCATAATGTAGGACTATTTGCCATGCCCTGAGGCAATACTTTCCATTGACATCTCCTCATGGGTTCCTTAAAATTTAAGGAAGGCAAGCTAAAAGCAAAATGTTTTCTATCTTCAGGAAACAAAGGAATAGTGAAAAAACAATCTTTAAATCTATAACTAAAAGATGATAATTGTGTGGTATGGCTTTTGGAGAGGGTAGGCCTAGTTGAAGAGCTCCCATTATTAGCATAGTTTTATTAACAGCTCTTAGACCCTGTAATAACCTCTATTTTCCAGACTTTTTCTTGATAATAAAAATAGGAGTATTCCAAGGACTATTGGAAATTTCTAAATGCCCGAATTGTTCCAGTACTAACTGTTCTGCAGCTTCTAATTTCTCCTTTGTGAGGGGCCATTGGTCCACCCATACAGGGTCATCACTCAGCCAAGTAATTGGATCAGCAGTGAGTGGAGGAGAATCCAAGGCCCCTAAGAAAAACCCAAACCTTGTCTATCACTTTTTATTTTCACATCAATAGGATAGACAGTTCCTTTTTGATTTGTTCCCAGCCCTTTTGTGGGAAGAAATCCTTGATCCAACACCATATTAGAGACGTGAGAATTTGGACTATAAAGTAATACTCCCATTTCTTTTCATATATCTTGGCCCAAGAGGTTTAAAGGCAGCCCAGGCAAAACATAAGGCTGGAAGTATCCTGAATGGCCCTCACTATCTTGCCATAATAATAACTGACTACTTGGCATAGGAGAAGAACTCTGTCCTATTCCTTTAAGTTCTGTAATAATAGGACTAACGGGCCAGTGTTTAGGCCAGTGCATCTGCGTCATAACAGAGACATCAGCTCCAGTGTCTAACAAACCTGAAAAAACCTTTCCATTCATGGTTCATTTCATTTCTGGACGTTCTTTCCCTATCTTCTGAATCCAGTAGGCAGCACTAGATGATCCAAAAGCCTTTGTTTCTCTCTTTTGATGTTGTAAAATTTGTCCATGAGGTACAAAGGGCAAAAGTAGCAATTGTGGAATTTTATCACCAGGAGAAATCGTTATTATATTTTTAATAGTTTGTGCCATGATTTTTATTTCTCCTTCGTAGTCAGAGTCTATGAGTCCTGGCATAATAGTTAAACCCTTCATGGCGACACTACTTCTTCCCAATAATAGTCCAATCAAACCCTTGGGTAAAGGTCCATAGATGCCCATAGAGAGGGCCTGAGGACCCATTGCAGGAGTTAATACATATCGGGCGGAGGTACTGAGGTCCAGTCCTGTGCTTCCTGCTGTTGCTCTGGAGAGCGAAGATATTGTATGTTTTTGTTTTTGGTTAATGTCTGATTGATAGTTTGAGGAGGATACACAGACGTTGCCCCTATTATTTGTTGGGGCCGGGGAAGGCCCCGGGAGGAGTTTCGCGACAGTGGTGTCCCATCCCTGTGGGCCACTGAGCGACAATCTCGTGCCCAACGTTTTCCCCTGTTGCATTTAGGGCATAAACCAGGGATTTTCGGACCATCTGGAGGTTTTTGAGTAGGGAAGGAAGGAGCAGGGTTACAATGAAAAGATCCACATTCTCCAGCAAAATGACCTGCCTTTCCGCATTGAAAACTAGTCTTTGCTCTCTTTTGATTGTTTTTAAACCCCACTTTAGTTAATGCTGCAGCCATAGCAGCACCCTGTATATAAGCAGGCCCAATGTCTGCACAAAGGCGAATATAATCCTCCAGTGTTCTCCGTTTTCTCCAAGGTCGAATCGCAGCCTGACCTGCATTATTAGCGTTTTCAAAAGCAAGTTGCTTAACTACAATTGTACCAGTGAGTCCATCCACAATGAGTCTCCCCACCGCCTGTAACAATCTATCTACAAAATCAGCATATGGTTCATCAGGTCCCTGTCTCATTTTTTTTTTTTTTTTTGCGGTATGCGGGCCTCTCACTGTTGTGGCCTCTCCCGTTGCAGAGCACAGGCTCCGGACGCACAGGCTCAGCGGCCATGGCTCACGGGCCCAGCCGCTCCGCGGCATGTGGGATCCTCCCAGACCGGGGCACGAACCCGTGTCCCCTGCATCGGCAGGAGGACTCTCAACCACTGCGCCACCAAGGAAGCCCCCCTGTCTCATTTTTGAAAGACCCTCAGTTTTGTGTGTAGAAGGTAATTTCCTCCAGGCTTGTAATGCCAAATGATTTATTTGAGGATAAGCAACAAAGGTATAAGTTAATTGATCTTGTAAAGAAATATATGGTCCTTCCCCAATCAGCATATGATAATCCACTGGAATATCATGGGTAGCATTCGTTTCTGCTTCTTCAGCAGCCCGTTCATAAAAATCAAACTTCCATATTAAATAATCTCCACCATTTAAACAAGCTCGTGCAATAGACTTCCAATCAGCGGGGGAAAGAGCTTCTCCTGCAATAGTGTCAACCATAGCAGTAGTAAAAGGAGCAGTGGGCCCATATTGAGCACAAGCAGATTTTAAATCTTTCAAAACTTTAAAAGGAAGAGCCTGATGCTCCCTAATAGCCTGTTGAGGATTATTAGGATCAGGTCTTTCTATGAGAGGACAACAGAAAATAGGATCTTCTCCTCGTTTTATTGCTGCTTATACAGCACGTTGCAAGAGACTGAGCATTTTTACAGATGTAGATTTTTGAGGAAGACAGTCCTTACTAATTTGCAGCTTTTTCACTGACTTATCTGTCATAGCCATTAGAAAATCATCCTCAGGATGATTCTCTCTTTTATGTTTTTTTCTCTCTCTCTTTTATGTTTAAAAGCCTCATCGGTTAAGTCAAAATGTTCCTCTTCATCTGAAATATTTAAATTAATTAGCTCTTTCGGTTTAGGAAGTGGCGACACAGTAGCTGATAATACAGTCTTGTCTTCTGTCAGAGGCTTATGTTTTTCTGACTTTACATTCAAATCAACACTATCATGAGAAGAACCTAAACATATTTTTATCAGATTCCACAAACTAAATGTAACAACAGCAGTATGAGTAGGCCCTCGAGACTCATAATAATTTTTTAAATCTTCTCCAACTTTCTGCCAGATTTCTATGTCACAGAGCCGCCATCAGGAAACCAGGGAGATACATCATGGATATGCTGCAAAAATTCAGTCAACTGTGAGGTAGAAACTTTATTACCCCGAGCTATAAGCATCGAAAGTAAAACCTGAGCAAATAATTCACGCTCCTTTGAGCCCTTTTGCCCCATCTTATTTTACTTCTGACTGTTGCCTTATGCCTCTATTAGTTTCACTTTTACTCGTGGCCACACATATTTTGCATAAGGGTTCTCTTACCTGCACTTTCTTTTCCTTTTAATTGCCTTCATGCTTCAGGTCCCTGTTCGGGCACCACTTGCCATGGACCAGCCTCAGAAAGAGGATTTCACCGCCCAGGGTCAGAAGGGACGGGGTAAGGAACTGAAGTAGCACCAACGAATGGGGTCAGAAGGACCAAGACAACTGATGGTTGCAAGGTAAGTTTTATTATGCTACAGGTGCAGATTATATAGACTAGAAAAGGGAAGGTTGCCAGACGGTGGTTTACATTATTTATAGACTGTCTTGGCTCAAGGTTAACTTCCCTGGGAGAAAACCCATAAACCCAGAATCATCCAAAATAACCTGCATGTGCAGGGAGGAGACAGCTTTGCTTGTCTCATTTTACTTTCTTTCTGATTTCTGGGCCCTGGTGATTTATCTCCCATGGAATGGAACAAGGAGGGGAACAAGTAGGGACAGTCCCTTCGAGCAGCAGCGGCATGCCTGGCATGTCCGAAGGTGCTCTCAAGGCTGACTGCTTCCCACACATATGTTGGCTTGTTTAAGCCTCAAGCCCTCGATCCTTTGTTGAAATACAATAATTTCATTCCTATGGTTTTCAATACCAAAAACTCAACCTCCAGGAGGGTTAAAGTCTAATTTGTACTCCAAACCAAGTAGCAGTGCAGTTCGCTACTACTGAGGCTGAATCCATAAAGACTTCAAGACCTCGACCAGAAGACAAGTTATTATATATAATACCCTAGAAGGCCTGAAACATAATTATCGTATACATAGCTGATCCTTCAGAACTTTTTACCTATAACATGTTTTTTGATGAAAGTTATTTAATGTACTGGAGATAACTGTGAATTACTGATCAAATATTTGAATACTTATACTTACCTGGAATTTCATTTCTGCTGAAAGAAAAAGGAAGAACAGGACTCACCTAAAAAAAAACAAACTTTAGAAATGAAAGTAAACATCTTATCACACACTATCACTTTTGGAAGCAGCATAGAGGGGCAGTCAACAGTAAAACACTGGTGAAATAGGACAAAACTCTAGGCCAAAAATCCATTATTATTATCATCAGTGACAGTACCACAACTGTGCCCTTCATAATTAATAAGCACTCCTAAGAGTCTTCATTTGGCACCAGATGATGTGTTTAAGAGAAACACTCTGGGAGGTTTTGAATCAGACTTGGTTTTTTGTTAGCCAAGTTACAGGAGAATTTTTAAAGTGGGGGGAAGGGAAGAAGGAAACGGACCAGAAAAAGAATTGAGGCCATCATCTACAAACCAACAAAGCACTGAGAGTTCCAAACGTTATGTCAGACACTAAAATGACTGATACAGGCTCAAACGGTTTATAAAACCTAGAAAAAGACTACACCAGCAAAGTCCCCATTTATCTGTAGAGTTCAGAAACTAAAACAAGGAATATTTCAGCTTAACACCTTATCTCAAGAGAATCATATACACTTCACATGAATAAAAATACCTGAAACCAAACATTTTTAAAAGCTCCAATACCCAAAATAGAAAGAAAAAAATTAATTCAGAAGACTCAATCCAGCCATGATAATCACAAAATGGCTGGGCAATCTCTATCTCCCTTCCACACTAACCATCCATCCCCTGGAAGACCAAGGGAGATCAGACCTTCCAGACTTACTTTCCAGACCTTCCAGACACCTGGCTGCGGCAAAATTCGATGGAATCCCCTTGTGGAACAGCAGTTTCCCATCTCTTGTGTCTCTCCCTGTCATGATCATGCAGGAAGCGAGTCTGGCTGTGCTATTTCTTATCATTGTGTGTCACCCATCTGCAACATGATATTGAAAAAGTAGTTCCCTTTCCCCCAGAAGGTTGAGGCTCAGCTACAGGGGTAATTCTCCTGGGCACACAGTCATTATTTAGGCTGACTCAGTGACTTCAACAGGCTTTATCATGTCAGCAGGTTTGTTGCCAGCTGCATAATGCTCCCACATCTGTAGATAGAGCCGCTCTAGTTCCATCGTGTATTGTCTGGTGTTGAACAGAGGGCTAGATGTTCTCTGCTTCCAGACTTTGCCACGAATTTTCTTCAGGTATTCTACATCAGTTCCCAGTTTCACAGCTATCTCTTCATATTCTTGTCTATTTTTAGCAATCAGCTCAAGACAGCCTAAACAAGTGAGCTGGGAAGCTGCAACTCGGGAAGCAAGAGTCTCTCCTGGCAGAGTCACCATGGGGGTCCCTGCCCAAAGGACGTCCATCCCTGTGGTGTGTCCATTACAGAGTGGAGTGTCCAAGCAGACATCAGCCAGCTGGCCTCTCCGAACATGTTCCTCTTTAGGAGCAACAGGGGAAAAAATGATACGGTTCGGGGGAAGGCCCATATTTTGTGCGTACTGTTGAATATTAGCTTCTCCTGCTGCTGGAAAACGCAACAGCCACAGTACACTATTGGGAACACGCTTCAGAATATTTACCCACATCTGCAAAGTAGATGGGTCAAGTTTGTATAACTGATTAAAGTTACAGTACACAATGGCATCTTCCGGTAACCCGTACTGAGAACGTGTGGTTACAATAATGGTACGGGGAACCTCCTCTCCAGTGGCAGCCTTATTGTTGATCAGGGTAGTTGCCAGTCCATTGCTAATACTGAATCCATTAATTGTAACCTGAATTTGTCCCCTGTTAATCATTTCAATAACTGCTTCTGCAACAGTATTCATAGGAATGACAGGCATATTAAGAGTTGTATTACTGCTGTCTGCGTTGTCTTCTCCATCAGGACATTTCATCTTGACTATTTGCACATCTGATAGACTATCAAGAAATGCTTGGAGGTCGATGCCATTCAGCACAATCCGATTGTCATAAATGTGCCCATTGGACTTAAAATCGATGACGGCTTTTTTCTTCAGGTGAGGGAACATATTAGCATGATCACCAATAAAGAAAGTATGGGGCATATAAGCCAGTTTCTCAGAATACTGCTCAGCAACTTCAGCAGGTGAAGTTTCCTGATCAGTGATGATATAATCCATGAAAAGCACGCCACTAGTCCCAGGGTACCCCAGCCACATTGCCTGAATAGGAGCTGGCCTGAGAGCAAAGAGTTCATTTCGAGCACCCCTGGTATAACCATTCAGATTTACAAGGATGTGTATACCATCTTGATGGATGCGATCAGCTGCTTTCCCATTGCATGGAATCTGAGAAAGATCAATGAAATGATTGGCTTCTGCCATCACCTTCGCTCGGAAGTTTGTGCCATCATGTGGGCTCAGGCCATAACAGAATATCTCAAATTTATCAGGATTGTGCATGCCTGGAATGGACTGCATAAGATGAGAAGTAGGATGATTCCCAAAGTCAGAACTCACGTATCCTACACGCAGTCGACCATCACTGAGCTTCAGGTCTTTTGGATGTTCATACGGTGGTTTATGAAGGACACTTATATTAGCCAAGCAGAGGTTCCCATGCCTCTCAGCAATAGCCTTCCTGAAGCCATGAGAAAGAGGATAGAGCATACTATGATGAGGCTGCACAGAAGGCAACCTATTCCTCTCCAACTGGTCAGCCACAATGCTGACCAACTTCTTCATTCGCTCATCATAGTCTGTCCAATCACAGACAACCTGCAGGCAATGAGCCAAATTACAATAAGCGTCAGGAAAGTCAGGTTGAAGCTTCAGAACAGTGCGATAAGAAGCAATTGCTTCTGGAATATTCCCTGAATCGTGGTGAATGGAAGCCAGATTGCTGTGGGCATCCGCAAATGCAGGGCTGATCTGAACGGCACGAGTATAACACTGCAAGGCTCCCTGAACATCCTGCATCTCCCGTAGGGTGTTTCCCATATTGCAGTAGGCATCAGCAAAGGTAGGACTGATTCGAATAGCCTCCTTATAATGCATCAGAGCTTCGTGCAGTTTTCCCTGCTGCTTCAATACACTTGCTAAATTTGAATGGGCATCAGCAAAGTCTGGGCAGAGCTCTAATGCTTTACGATACAAGCGAACTGCCTCTTCACTGTTTCCCTGTTCTCCTTTGATATTGGCTAGGTTATTCAGAGAGTCTGCATGGGTGGGACACAGCCGGAGAGCTGTATGATAACAAGCTTCTGCTTCAGCAACACTGCCCTTCTCTTTGAGTGCGTTTCCTAGGTTGCAGTAAGCATCAGGGAAATGTGGTTGCAATTCAATAGCTCGCCTGTAGGTGTCTATTGCCAGATCCATCAGGCCTTGCTCATAGTATACACAAGCCAGATTGCCATGTACCACTGCATGATTTGGACTCAAGCTTAGGGCACAAAGGTAAGCTGCCACAGCTCTGTCAAAAATCCGTGCCTCATTGAAGACATTTCCTAAATTGATATAAGCATCCAGAAAATTGGGGTCAAGGGTGACAGCCTTTTCAAAGTGATGAATTGCAAGCCAAATCTCCCCTTGTGCATTGAAAACACAGCCAAGATTACTCCAAGCTACTGCAAAGTTCGGTTGCGTCTCAATTGCTTTCAAATAACATGCCTTGGCTTCTTCTAAGCCACCCAGGGCTTTGAGCAGGTTCCCCAGGTCACTGCGAACACAGTACAAATAAGGATTGTACTGAAGAGCAGAGACGTAAGCTTGTACTGCCCCTTCCATGTCGCCTGCTGCTACCAATGCGGCTGCCAGGTTAATATAACCATCGATGAAATCTGGTTTGAGACGCAATGCATGCCGGTAATGCTCAGTTGCTTCCTGCAACTGCCCTCTTTCCTTGTACACATTCCCCAAATTCGAATAGGCTTCTGCCAGAAGAGGGTTCTGTTTAATTGCCAGAGTACTAAAGTGGGCAGATCTGTCCAGCCTTTGACACTGGAAGTGTATAGATGAAAGTAATAAAAGTACACCAGTATTGCCTGGCTCTTGTCTCCAGAGCTGCATGCAGTGTCTCTCAGCTGTCTCAAAATCTCCTGCCTGATATTCTCGATGTGCCAACTCAGCTAACCCTTGGAAGGAAAGCATACATTTCGTTGGTTCTGTGCTGTCGGCCACGTTGCCCACGGAAGACGCCATCTGGAGCTTCTGGAGAGAGTGAAAAAAGGGGGTAATTGAGTCCCGCTGCCGCCACTACTGGCAAGAATGTTTCTAGAGGTAGCAAACACGAGCGCAGCAGCCGTACCACTGCTTTGGCAGGCTTAAGCGGCGGCAACGGTTACAGGCACTGAACCTTAGGAACTCTGGTTGGCCATCTACCTCTCATGCTCTTGAAATCTTAATTCTTAACCCTGCCCTCTTCCACCATTTTTCTGCTAATCAGGGAATAAAAATTACCTATCCATTTGCCTTACAAGAAATCAAAAGTCAGTAGTCCAAACACTTTTTAAAATATTGTTTTCTGTCCAGTTGGAAATGAGATACATGATTGACTTTTCTTCATCATTCATATAGTCAACGTGGAAAACATTAGGGCCATGAATTTCAATACAGTAAGATGAGAAAATTTTAAATTGGCCTTCCCAAACCACTAATAAGTAACCGATGTTGTATATGATGCTAAAATCTTAGAGACTGAGTTTGATATTTTAAAAGTTCTGAAAACATTAGCTAATTTCTCCTCATCAAATTTCTCATGACTCAAACCTGAGTATTACTTTTTAAAAGATAAATTTATTTATTTTTATTTATTTATTTTTATTTTGGCTGCATTGGGTCTTCAGTGCTGCGTGCAGGCTTTCTCTAGTTGAGGTGAGCGGGGGCTACTCTTTGTTGTGGTGCCGGGGCTTCTCATCACAGTAGCTTCTATTGTTGTTCCACAACTCTATGGGTTCCTTTTTAGGTCCTACGAAGAACCCTAGAAATTAGTTCATGTAATTATAGGTTTTTGCAAAATTGTCAAAAGTGAGATATTTTAACTTCCATCAGGTAAGACCAGCGTCTATTTCTTTGCCAATTTTCCTTCTATCATAGTCCGCTATGTTGGATCATATTGGATTGGTCACAGGCTTTTTTGAAACCTGGCTAAGGAGATGTTTTAAGTGAGGCTATTATGTGATTTTCAGACACCACCATATGTAATTGACTATATAATATCCCATTACAGGAATAACTTCCAGTACTCTTACTGACTACTCTACTGACTTAACTAGCACAAGACACAGAAACGTAAGGACAAAAACCACCTTACAATATAGCCATGTCTTGCACTTCACAGCTCTCAAAGCATGTGCATTTGAAGAAGAAAAAAAGAACTGAAAAGTATAAAACCAGAAGTTATTCTGTGGAAAATTATTTCAATCATCAGGCATGTGAAAGATAAGTCAAAGATTCAGTTTTCTTCAATGCTTAGTCAAAACGGACATTTCCTTCTGTCAAGAATATACTCCAGGGCTTCCCTGGTGGTGCAGTGGTTGAGAGTCTGCCTGCCGATGCAGGGGACACGGATTCGTGCCCCAGTCCGGGAAGATCCCAAATGCCGTGTAGCGGCTAGGCCCGTGAGCCATGGCCACTGATCCTGCATGTCCGGAGACTGTACCCCGCAACGGGGAGAGGCCACAACAGTGAGAGGCCAGCATACCGCAAACACAAAAAAACAAAAAAACAATAAACTCCAGGCGCTTCCCTGATGGCACAGTGGTTAGGAAGCCACCTGCCAATGCAGGGGACACGGGTTCGAGCCCTGGTCCGGGAAGATCCCACATGCCGCGGAGCAACTAAGACCGTGTGCCACAACTATGGAGCCTGTGCTCTAGAGCCCATGAGCCACAACTACTGAGCCTGCGAGCCACAACTACTGAAGCTTGCGTGCCTAGAGCCCGTGCTCTGCAACAAGAGAAGCCACTGCAATAAGAAGCCTGCACACCGCAACAAAGAGTATCCCCCAGTCGCTGCAACTAGAGAAAGCCTGCGCACAGCAACGAAGACACAACACAGTCAAAAATAAATAAATAAATAAATAAATAAAAGAATATAGCCCATCAATAATGTGTGTAATGGAATGGTGTGAATGAGTATTTTATCAGAATTCCTGTAATGCACAATCCTATAGCAGTACTGAAATCAGTAATGCATTTATAATAGTAAATAGTTATGAGGAAGTAATCCATAGAGGTTTTCTCAAAGTTAACAATGAAAATTAATGTGACATTATCAATAATAAATTGTGACGCTGAAATAAACTTTTCTAAACTATTAATAACTAAAAGCAAACTCTAATCAACCATGTTAAAAGAAATCTATGTCTATAAACTACAAAGTTTATTTCTGAAAATTTTATTTCTAAAACACATAAACTGTCATATGAGGAGGCAGTTAAAGAATATATAGCTACAAGAGTGGGGAAAAAGTTTTATAGAGACACATCTGGCAGTAGTGAATTTTCAAATGTCATTTTTCTAGATTTTGTGACACCTATAGTATTGATATTTGAAAGCATTTAAAAAATTGTAATTTGAAGATTTGCTACTACCAGGTAGAGTAAAATATTTGGAAGCAAAACAACATTTCCATAGAGAAAAATTTTAAAAGCCAAATAAAATAGTCAGCATTCAATCAAAAAGTTCTAAACATACCAAGAGATAGAATCATTTGACTAAAATTCTAAGAAAGGAACAGATAATACAAAAATATTTATATAAGATATTGTGTATCTTTATCAGGAAAAGTCTTTATCAAGAAAAGACTTTAAAATCATCAGAATTAATATTATATTTTATTTATTTGTATATTTTATTTATATATTTATATAAAGGACTTAAAGATAAAGCCCTAGTTAAGGCAGTGACAAAAGCAGTAGCAGTGGGAGTGAAAAGAAATGGTTATATTCAAGGATATTTTGTCAGTAAAAGTCCAAGATCAAATGTCTGACTGCATACATGGGATGGATAGACGGAGTGGGAAAAATCAAAGTTAACTATAGAGGTTCTAGTGAAGATGGGGTTGCCATCACCCAACCCAAGGGGTTGCAATCATCCCCAAGGTCTAGGAGACTCAAAGGGAAGGTCATGGTCGAGGAAAAGTTAATTGCTGGGAAAATAAGACTCCCAGTCTCTCCATCTCCTTATACTGGTTTTTTTTTTTAACATCTTTATTGGAGTATAATTGCTTTACAATGGTGTGTTAGTTTCTGCTTTATAACAAAGTAAATCAGTTATACATATACATATGTCCCAATATCTCTTCCCTCTTGGATCTCCCTCCCTCCCACCCTCCCTATCTCACCCCTCTAGGTGGTCACAAAGCACAGAGCTGATCTCCCTGTGCTATGCGGCTGCTTCCCACTAGTTATCTATTCCTTACACCAGTTTTGTTTTTCCACTCATATACTTAGCAGCATTTCATTCAAGGGGAAAGCCATTGATCTGACTGGTCAAATTAAACACCATAGTTCAAGGCACATTTACAGTGGTTAGTTCCTCCACAATTTAGAAAGTAACATTCACAATTTCCCTCTTCCTACACCGTGGAACACATTGGCCATTCCTCCAAAGTTTCCACTCCATAGAGTGGGCCAGAGTTGACATTAGCCCAGAACTGAGAGCTTGGCATGAGATGGTGTCAACCCCTCCTAGAGCTCTGGCATAAGTTATGACCCAACCCAGCTCCACAGAGAGCTCTGCATGGAATCTTGTCTCAGCCATAATAATGTGATTCTGCTTTTCATTTGGTTTTCTTCTTTGCTTAACTTTCTCTGGCCACTCTGACAAACAAAATTTCAGGCATTCCTGGGCCACTCACTAACTTTATTCTGTCTAATGATATCCAGATTCCCAAGAAAATTACTAACAATAAAGGGGGAAATTTGGAACATGGTGAGTTTTAGGTGCCTGAAAATACAGGTAACTGAATCCAGTTAAGTAGCAAATTATTTGGGTATCAAATATGCCAGTAGAAGAGCAGACTAAGCTCAATTTAATGTACTCTTATTGGAGACACATGTAAATTCTGGGTCAATTTTGAAAAAGTTAAAAGCACATAGCTGAGATTAAAAGAAAGAAAGGAACACCTGCATGTTTCAGAAAGTAACAGACAAATTAAATCCAGAGAAATAAGAGCAGACTGATGTGTATGGGTTCCGTTCCTTAGTATAGGCCTTATGTAAATAGGGGCTGGAGCTAGAAATCTAACATTACCTTGAGGCCAGGAATTTAGACTCAGGATGGAACAATATTGAGAAGTTAGTACAGATATCCTACAGAAATTTCATGAGGAACTGCTTAGTCCATTAAGAGGGCCAAGGGAGGTGGTGAGGAAGACTGATATCTCTTGAAAACCTTCAGGTACAGAAAACATCAACACCTCTGAAAAGTAGGCCTGTCCTTCCCAGAGTTGTGATGGCCAGGTTGTCACTAACCTGGAAGGCCCTGTAGGAATCAGAAACTGCAAGGAGAGTAATTCAAAGAAAAACAGATGCAGGATGGGTGTGGCAATAAATCCTAGGACCCTATCAGAAACAAAATTAAAACCACTCTAGAGGGAAATTTTAACAAACCAGAGCAGAGAGTATCCTAACCAGAATAGAATAATAATTCTGAAGAAGTTACTTTAGTTATTTACGTAATATTCAATGCATTTCCATGGCCAGGCCCTTTTGAAGAATTCGAAAACATATACAAACAATTCATTTACATCTCATATATCCCACCATCCAGAGCAAAATTCACTTAAGAACTGTACTGGTGGAAATTGGGCGGCACTATGGAGAAAATAAAACGGTGTTTGCCATCAAAAAACACGAAGGTAAGAAAGATAATGTCTAATTTTTTAATTATCCTGTGGTTTCTTGAAATCTTTTGGAAACCCAAAATAGAGAAACCTAGGAGGAAATGAAGATTTAAATATTTAGAGATTTATCAACTCATCTCTAAAAGCTTTATTAATCTCTTATTTTAATAACATTCCTGAGAGGTATAAATGTGTCCAGTGATAGGGTTGAATAAGCCTGAGAGAATTTCATTTGTTTACTATTCTTGGTCAGCTCTTAAGACCTTTCAGGAGCATCTTGATTTTCATGGCCTCATCCAACAAAAAGCAGGATATTTTACAGAAAGTCCTGGTCCACTTTTTGGCTTGCTTTTGTGTTTATGTTTTTGGTTTTTTCACATTGGGCGGTACATTAGGCTACTTATTGCATACTCCCTCATTCATGCATGCATTTATTCAAACAATATTTACTGAGTTGAGACATTTAATTAACACTCAATAAATGATGTTTAGATGAATGAATGCGCTTTTTATCAAAGTAAGTGTAAGTACTGAGAAAAATTACAGAATGTATGATCCCAGCCCCACAAAAGCTTATAACTGTGTTGAGGATGCTGATGAAATAACTAATATATCATATTATCATAATATATCATATTGGACAGTTTCTAAGTTCAAAAATTAGTTTTTATAGATAATCAGAGCATAAGGAGGACAAAGAAGGGACAGTTCATTATGGGTTGAATCTATCAATAAATGTATATTTCAGATGAGATTTGAGATTGACCTTAAAGAAGAGGACTTAGATATATGAACAGAGAACAAAAAAGGCATGGTGATAGCATGTGCATAGATAGTGTGGCCGATATTTATGTTCTTCATTAAAGATAGTCAGAGATAACCCAAATGTAACTGTTTCCATGGGTCCATTCTCAGTATCCAAACAAAACGGCAAATCCTATCTTAGTAAAACTAATGAAAAACACAGTCTTTAACAAAGAGATTGTGAAGGAAAGGGAGAGAGAAAGGCTTGCATCCCACACCACACAACAAAACTTATTGAATTCTTTGTTTAATTTTCTCCCTCTGAAAATTTCCTCTCCCTCTCTCTGTACGTCTCTCTTCTCCCACATCTGGCCACACTCTACCAGCCATCTTTCCAGATCTTTCCAGAACTCTCCATCCTAGTTTCATTAGGCCACAATTTAAACATCTCACAGGTCTCCAGGATGCCTCCCCATCACTTATTCCACAAAGACAAACAAAGGACACTTCTCAGGATCACGTTTCTTTGAAGGAAGAGGTCATGAGGAGTGATTATAAATAATATAAGGTGGAGAACAGTGACTTAAAATACCATTTTTCAGCTTAGAATGTGAATACAGGGAACTTTGGGAAACTAGAAAATCTAGAAAGGATTCATTGATAATTATTTATGTTCAATGAATAAAATAAAATGTAATAATACAGCTAAACTCTGACAGATTAACTTTTTCAAAAGTTGCTTTCACACACCTTCACTATTGGGATGATTGATAAACACACCTTTCCTTCTTTACTTTCTTCTTTCTTTGCAGATACTGGCACCAAACTTTCAAACAATAAGAACCTTCCCATAAGTCCCTTGCCGGGAAGATTAAGGTATAACAATCCAAACAAATTTTTGAAGAAGATAACTGGTTGAAAGCATAAGAAAAGAGCTGGGGGGCTTCCCTGATGGCGCAGTGTTTGAGAGTCCGCCTGCCGATGCAGGGGACGCGGGTTCGGGCCCCGGTCCGGGAAGATCCCACATGCCGCGGAGCGGCTGGGCCCGTGAGCCATGGCCGCTCAGCCTGCGCGTCCGGAGCCTGTGCTCCGCAATGGGAGAGGCCACAACAGTGAGAGGCCCGCATACCGCAAAAAAAAAAAAAAAAAAAAAAGAAAAGAGCTGGGTTTCTCTTATTCAACAGTCATATAATGAGTAATGTGGGAATTGGTTTAAAAAGTCTCTCTGCATGAAGGGCTAAGGTTAAGATTAGAACTTCTGAGGCCAGAAGAGCAAAATGACTACAACAATCCACATATTTTCAAGAGCCGCCCTTTGGATGTGAGGGATTCATTTTTCCCACTACTTTTTCAGCAACCCAACTGGTGTCTTTATTAAACGACCTAAGAGAATACAATGTGGCCAAGAAGGCTTAGATTTCCTTAGCCCCAAGTCAGATATTCTCCAGTGATTGTCCACTCTAATTAAAAAGAGAGATTTACAAAAGGAAACTGGATACAACTGAGTGTACCTTAATTTCAACCCTTTACCTGAGTTATTTGTTTTGCTTTCAATTCTCCGCTGAACTGCCTACATTAATATATTTTTAAGAACATTTCCTTAAGTTGAAGTATTCATTCAGTATATTCATTTACTATAATTTAGAAAAGTCAAATGATCTAGGCAAATTCATTTCTATATTGCCACAGCAGTGTATTGTGAACTAAATGACACCTGGCAGTTCTTTACTCAGATACTAACTCAATTAGAAGGCAGAACAAGGATACCTACCCTTTCCCATAAGGAAAGGTCACTTAGCCTCTGTAGCTGTCTTAGGTCTCTCATCATCACAGTAACAAATTGAACACTAAAAACCATATGATCATCTCAAGAGATGCAGAAAAAGCTTTTGAAAAAAATTCAATATCCATTCATGGTAAAAACTCTCCAGAAAGTGGGCATAGAGGGAACATACCTCAACATAATAAAGGCCATATATGACAAGCCCATAGCTAACATACTCAATGGTGAAAAGCTGAAAGCATTTCCCCTAAGATCCAGAACAAGACAAGGATGCCCACTCTCACCACTTTTATTGAAGGTAGTTTTGGAAGTCCTAGCCACAGCAATCAGGCAAGAAAGTAAATAAATAAAAGGACTCCAAAATGGAAAGGAAAAAGTAAAACTGTCACTGTTTGCAGATGGCATGATACATAGAATATCTGAAAGACACCATCAAAAAATTATTAGAGCTCAAAAATGAACTTGGTAAATTTGCAGGATACAAAATTTATATATAGAAATCTATTGTATTTCTATACACTAACAGTGAACTATCAGAAGGAGAAATTAAGGAAACAATCCCATTTACAATCGCGTAAAAAAGAATAAAATACATAAGAATAAATCTGCCTAAGGAGGTAAAAGACCTGTACCCAGGGAACTATACGACACTGATACAAGAAATTAAAGATGACACAAACAGCTGGAAAGATATACCATGGTCACGGATTGGAAAAATTAATATTGTTAAAATGACCATCATACCCAAGGAAATCTACGGATTCAATGCAGTCTGTATCAACATATCAAGGGCATTTTCCACAGACCTAGAACAAATAATTTTAAACTTTGTATGGAAACACAAAAGATCCTGAATAGTTAAAACAGTCTTGAGAAAGCAGAACGCAACTGGAGGAATCATGCTCCCTGGCTTCAGACTGTGCTACAAACCTACAGTAATCAAAACAGTGTGGTACTGGCACAAAACATCGATTACTGGAACAGAATACAGAGCCCAGAAAGAAACCCATGCACTTATGGTCAATGAGTCTATGAAAAAGGAGGCAAGAATATGCAATGGAGAAATGTCTGGGCTTCCTTAGGGATGGTTTCATCAATTAATTTGTTTTCTTAAATGGACCATACTTTTCCATGTCTTTGTATACCTTGTGATTTTTTTGGTTGAAAATTTGTCTTTCAAATATTATAATGTAGTATCTATGGAAATCAGATTCTCCCACTTTCCCAGGGTTTTCTGGGCTTTTGATTGTTGAAGGCTGTAGTAGTCTGTTTGTTTAGGGACCTTTCCAAACTATTTTTGCAATGACTGTTTTCCTTATTGTATGTACGCACTGAAGTCTCTGTTCCTTTAGTTCATGTTTAGCTAATGTTTTGACAGAGATTTCCTTGAATTCCTGCAACTAAAACAAACAAAAACAAATATACACAAGCACATCCACATGCACACTCAAAACCACACACCTCTGCCCATTGTGCAGATTGATGGATCACTCCTTCAACATTTAGCTGACCTGCATTGAGTTCAGGGCTCAACCCATGGTCAAAGCTTAGAGACTCCTCTGGTGTTTTCAGAACATGCATCTTATCTTGAGTATGCATGTGGCTTTCTGAATTTCTCTGGGCACATGTGTACTTTTTGTAGGTTCTAATTTCCCAAAGAATCTCCCCCAACTTTGGCTCCTGCATCTTCTGTGGTCTAGTGTATTTCAATGCACAGTCTTCTGCCCCAGCCATCTGTGCTTTGTTAGTTCACCTTGCACTTTTTTTGAGCAATGACCGCTGCTTTTCCAGACTGTGTTCCAAGTTAGCTAAGACAGAGATAAGCATCTTGTGTCAGTCCTTCAGGTAGCTCCCAGACAGGTTAGAACAGATACACATGATAATCTGACAGTACGGTCTCTTCTGCTCCCTCCTGAAGCAGGATTGAGGGTCCCATACTAGGAATGGTCTGCTGCTACTTTCAGACTATCACTGCATTAAGACTCCACCACTTTAAGACCATCACTACACTAACAGTGGATGGGGCAAGGGCAAGTAAAAATGCCACAAAGCTTTCCTGCCATTTTCAAATTGCCTCTTCCCTGGTTCAGTATGTGTTTGGTTGCTATAAATCTTTGGCTGATTTCAGGACTAAGAGAAACTCAAAGAACCCCAGAGCAAGAAACAGTACAATCAAACTCTCAGAAGCCAAAAGACACAGAAAGAATCTTTTCTCCCAAAGGAGAAAGAAAAAAGAAATTTGTTACAAAGCAGGGATCCTCAGAAAGATTAGAGCTAATTTCCTATATGAAACCACGGAAGCAAGAGGCCAGACATATTTAAAGTGCTGAAAGAAAAAAAATTGTCCACCAAGAATTCTATATTTGGCCAAACTGGTTTCAAAACTTAGGGAGAAATTAACGCATTCCCAGATGAACAAAGGCTGAGGGCGTTTATTTTACAGCTTCCTACCACTGCCCTAGGAGAAATGCTAAATTGAACCTTCAGGTTGAAATGAAAGGACACTAGACAGCAACTCAAAGCTGTAGAAAGAAATAGAAATCTCCAGTAAAGATAAATACATGGGCAAATACTAAAGCCAGTATTGTGTTATTGGCTTGTAACTCTACTTTTTATTTCTTACATGATTGAAAAAACAAATGCATAAAATAATCATAAATCCATGTTTTTGGGCTCACAAAGTATAAAGGTGTAATTTGTGACAACAATAATGTAAAGAGGAGGAATGGAACTGTAGAGGAACAGAGTTTCTGTGTGCTACTGAAGTTGGTTTCAATTGAAATTATATTGTTTTAACTTTAGAATGGTAAATGGAATCTTCTTGAGAACCACAAAGAAAATATCAATAGACTATATGCAAAAAGAAATGAAAAGGGAATCAAGAGTTCACCACAAGAAAATCGGGTAAGCACAGAAGTCAGTAATGGAGTAAATCAGGGGCAAAAAATGCATAAGACATACAGAAAACAAGCAGGAAACAGACAGAATTAAGTTCTTCCTAATCAATAAGTTTTGAAAAAGTAAGTGGATTAAGCTCTCCAATAAAAAGATAAACATTGGCAGAATGGACTTTAAAAACAACCATAATCCAAGTATATGCTGTCCACAAAAAACTCACTTGATTTCAAAAGACACAAGTTACTTGAAAGTTAAAGCATAGAATAAAATATCCCATGCAAATAGTAACAAAAAAGAAGGAAAGAGAGACAGAAAAAGAAAGAAAGGAAGGAAGGAATGAAGGAAGGAAGGAAGGAAGATAGATCTGGGATGGCTATGTTACTATCACACAAAATAAACTTTAAATCAAAAACTATCACAAGAGGAAAAGGAGGCCACTATATGTTGATAACAAGTTCAATCTATCAAGAAGATATAACAACTATAAACATATATGTACCAAACAACCCCCAAATATGTGAAGCAAACATTGACAGAATTGAAGGAAGAAATAGATAGTTCTAAAATAATAGGTGGAGATCAATACCTTGCTTTCAATAATGGAAAACACATCTAGACAGAAGATCAGTAGAGAGGTAGGGGGACTGAATAACACATTTAATCAACTAAACCTAACAGCCATATATAGATCACTCCACTCAACAACAGCAGAATACACATTTTTCTCAAGTACACATGGAACATTCTCCGGGAAAGACCATATGTTAGGCCACAATACAAGTACCAATACATTTTTAAGAAATTGAAATCATACAAAGTATCTTCTTTAGCCACAGTGAAATGAAGGTAGAAATCAATAACAGAACCATGATAGCCATTTCCCATCATGCCTGCCACACATGATATAAAGCAATGAAGGGAAAAACATAATTTACCATTTAGAAAAGTGGGAAAGAGGACATACCATTGACACAGAGTGTGTGCTGTTTTCCGTTGTCAGGGATAGAAATAAATTAGCATCATTTATTCATTAGTGTGTTAATTTCTTGGTCAATCATTGGGCAGCCAGTGTTTCTGCCTGATGGGAAGATTTCCTATACTCAGTGTTGAGTGGAGCCAACCTTGAAAGGGACATTTTAAAGGATTATACTGTGATGGGCTTCCTCCTATGCCAGTATTTAGGTTGGGGTATTTCCATGGAGTGTGTAAAATCGTAGGCCCCAGTTCACCAGAATTTAGTTTGACTCGTTTTGTTAATACATTCCCTCAGTACTTTGTCTTTTGTAACCTTTTGCATTTACTTCATTCTTTATTATCACTGCAAAACAACTTTGTTTCCTGTTCAGATGCCAAAAAGTGGATATCAATACTTCCTGAGTTTTACACATCACAGATCAGTTTTGGATATCAGGGACAGAGACAACAGCTATTTCCATTGACTCTGAGACATACTTTGAACATGTGATTAAAATGTTGAGTGTTGAAATGTGTGTCGAGCTCATTATAGTTGCTCTAAAAGGATCAAACTGCAAAGATTTAAAAATCTTTACCTTTGAATAGTTTTCCTGTGCTGTCCTTTTGTGTCAGACTGTTAATGTGCAGTCTGGCACCTTCAAATAATGTGGCTTTGTAACCAATTATTTACATGTTGTTTTATCCACAGAGAATCTTTTTTTAAAAATAAATTTATTATTTATTTTTGGCTGTGTTGGGTCTTTGTTGCTGCACACAGGCTGTCTCTAGTTGGGGTGAGCGGGGGCTACTCTTCGTTGTGGTGTGCGGGCTCCTCATTGCTGTGGCATCTCTTGTTGTGGAGCATGGGCTCTAGGCGCTGGGGCTTCAGTAGTTTTGGCACACGGGCTTCAGTAGTTGTGGCTCATGGGCCCTAGAGCACAGGCTCAGTAGTTGTGGCACACGGGCTTAGTTGCTCCTGGCATGTGGGATCTTCCCGGACTAGGGCTCGAACCCATGTCCCCTGCACTGGCAGGCGGATTCCCAACCACTGTGCCACCAGGGAAGTCCCCACACAGAGAATCTTAAGGTCAAAACATACAACTCGATTAACTACACTTCCTCCTGTTCACATTTCCCTCATCTTTTCTTCATCTTCTGTCTATGTATCCTTGGCCCTGTTTATATTAAGTGCTTTTGCAGTTATATTTGATTGTCTGTATTCCGGTGAGTTACCACAATGCTTTATGAGACATGCTAGGATATAAATGCATTTAAGTAATATATATATATGTGTAGTTTGCTTGAGTGCAGTGTTTTTTGTTTTCTGTACTGAATTCATTAGCATGGGTCGGTATAAACTTTAGCATAGGTCGATATGTAATTTGTAAACTCATAAAGTCTTAAAGGTGAGGAAATAAGTCTTTTAAATTTAATTATTTATTGTAAAGAGCAGAATAGCATACATAAACAGGTGCCTAATGAAAACTTGTATTCTAATTTGGAACTCTCATGAACACCTATTTTTTTGTTCTTCTAATGGTATGATAGTAGGCCATTTGATTATTTTTATTTTTATGGCTTTAACTTTAGAACAATGAAATATTCATACATTTTAAACAGTATTTTTCTTTATTTCATGGGGGTGGGATACTGGAGAAGTGAAAGGTCAAACACCTATTGAGGAATCCATACTTGTCTATATAGTGTGTACTTTTATTTCAATAACTGATTTAAAATTCCTAAAAGGATGCTACAATAAGTTATTATGCCATTTTACAGACTGAATCAAGTGAATTTCAGGGAGGTATGAAACTTGCCTAAGGCCATCCAGCTGCCAAGTGGTAGAAGTGAGAAGTAAATCCAGGTATACCTATCGCCAAAGTTTCTGCTCATCTCTTTACATCATCCACTTTTAATAGCCAATGCTTTTCTGCTTACAAATATGACTGAGGTTTCCAGACAGTCAACATTGCTTTTTTTTTTTTTGCGGTATGCGGGCCTCTCACTGTTGTGGCCTCTCCCGTTGCGGAGCACAGGCTCCGGACGCGCAGGCCCAGCGGCCATGGCTCACGGGCCCAGCCGCTCCGCGGCATATGGGATCCTCCCAGACCGGGGCACGAACCCGTATCCCCTGCATCGGCAGGCGGACTCTCAACCACTGCGCCACCAGGGAGGCCTCCAACATTGCTTTTTAATAAGATAGAAAAGTTATTGTTGCTTCTCTAAAGACATATTCCTTTTCCATTAAGTGACTTTAGTTGTTCAGATAATACTTCCAGACAGTAGTCATCATACAGTTGGAGACTAAGAACAGAACTCAGGGATGTGTCTAGCAGTCAGTAAAGACCAACTGGGCTCACTGATGATACTTACGGTCATTTCCTCTAGACTAACATAATGTTATTAATAAGACCCTAATAATTCACAGTACTGCCCTTGCCTGATTGTTTGTTCTTCTCCCTCTATCACTCTCTCTTTCCCCATATTATTATTATTTTTGACAATTTTTGGTGAATTAAATTCAGGGATTAGTATTCAGGAGTGCTAGTCACAAAAGCAGAGAATCTTAGCTCACACCAAAGGAAGAAAATAGAGAAACACTATAAATTATATGAATACACACATTTCACACATGTACCAACTATATGTTGCACTTCTCCAAAATCTATTCGGTATCTGCACATTTATTGTATGTTAGCAGTAAGACTAGAAATGAGCGTAATGCTCTGTTTACAAGATACAGAAAACAGACCCAAATATGAAAATTACTAGCAATGAGAATGGGGAAGAAAGACTACAACAAGGAATGTAGATGATATTTTTGTTTCTTAGCTGTGATGCCAAATATTGAACTTTCAACTTGAGACAAGGAGGCCATAAAAAGTTGTATTAGTTTCCTAGAGCTGCCATGACAAAGTACCAGAGACTGAGGAGGTTAAACAACAGAAATTTACTCACTCACTAAGTAAGTAAATTTACTTACTCAGTGTAGAGGCTAGAAATCTGAGATAAGGCGTCAACAGGATTGATTTCTTCTGAGGTATCTCTTCTTGGTTTGTAGGGGCCATGTTTTCCTTTTGTCTTCACATGGTCTTCTCTCTGTGCATGTCTGTGTCCTAATATTTTCTTTTTATAAGGACACCAGTCATATTGAATTAGAGCCCACCCATTTGACCTCATTTGACCTCAGTTACCTATTTAAGGGCCTTATCTCCAAATACAGTCAGATTACGAGGTATTGGGGGTTAAGACTTCCACATATTAACTTGAGCAGGACACAGTTCAGGTGATAATAGAAGATAAGAGTAATTTAAGCAAGTAAGTAACTATTGTTTACAGTGAGTTGCTTAAGGATATGAATTTACTCAAGAAAAACAAGAAGAAATTACATAACACTGTGTGTTATACAAAGATATTAAATTAATCATCATAACATCCTGTGAGATGGGCATTAAATTAGACTAAGCAAGAGTAAGCAACTTATCCAGAATTGTATAGTTGGTCCTTTCCAGAATTTAAACCAGGTATTTTTCCAGTTCCATTCTACGTTATATATTCATTTCATTATTTGAAATGAATTTTGAGTCCTCATTTTGCTTAGTTTCTGAAGTTATATGGGGATAGAATGGAGTTGGATATTTTCAGTGACATTCACACATGGGGAAGGAAATTGAGTCCAGAAGCTTCAGCAATGTTTCTATGGAGAATGCTAACAACAGAACCAGAAACACCGTTATCCTTTTGGTTCAGTGATCTTTCCTAAAGCACTACAAGAATCAATTTTAAGAAGCCCAGTGTTTTCCAAACTTTCACCAATGGGCTCTGTAGGGTCCTCTAACAATATCTAAGAGACTAACTAGTTTCACATTCCAAGCCACTTAAGACAAGGAGTTCTGATTGTTCTCTGTGAGGAAATCAAGTGACAATCATAGCTGGTAATTTAGGGTAGTTTCTTCAGGGCCCAGGCAAAACCTAATACACAAGTAATAATCATTGTTAAGTGCATCTCTGACAAGGATTCATCAAGTAGCAAAGAGGTCTATAAATTGGGAGAAATTATGATCAAAGACAAACATAGACCACAGTTATTTAATTAATGCTCAATTATTTATGAGTTTAACTTTGGTTAACCTCATTTTCCTTCTTCTAGACAATTTCCAATTCATCTCCACAAAGAGACCAGAATACTTACCTTCCAAAACAAGATTTATTGTGTTCCTTTAATTCAAAGCATACAGTGACTTCTACATTCACTCCACCAAGTTTTGCTAGGAGAGAAAAGGAGACATTATATTTTGTCTTGAATTACATATGCCACCATACTTGACTTAGCCCATCCTACTGGAAGCACTTTGACGCAGATTCTACAGTGTTGTCTTACATCCTCTACGGAATCAAGCCAAGGGAATCACACATAGTTACAGCTGGAAAAACATTTGTTCTGGGTTGATACTTTTAGCCTTTACCACCAAGACTTTATCATCAAGATCTACCTTTACAGTCTCTAAACAGGAGACCTTCTTGCCTTCCATTTTCATATTGACAAGGAAGGTAAAGGAAAGAACTGAGAAGTACCCAAAGTCAGCTAGCAGCCAGCACAGATAAATCATCTGTGGGGATATTGTTTCTTTCAAAAGATATAAACATGAGAGGAAGTCCTAGTGTTTGAAACAATTGTGCATAATAAAATTCCATGAAAACCTAGAAATCCAGATGCAGATCAGTAACATATTGGCTAAATAAGCTGTTATGTTCATGCAATGGACAAGTGTACAGACATTAAGAAGAACGAGATACTCATTTCTATGAGATTCTCTTTTCACTGAACTCATCAGTGCTGCAAAAACAATGTTACATAATACTTTTTCTTTAACATTATATCAGGCATCCTCATCTTGTCCTGCATTTATTGCCAGTGTTACTAAAGTTTATCATTTACCTCTTTCTCTTTTAGACATATAATTTCTTCTTATTTTGGAAGCATTCATCAATCCCTATTTTACTCTTTCTTCTAAATTACAAATGAATATTGAACTTTAGAAACTATCTTTTGGGGGCTATTTCAAGTGATTGTATAGTTTGGCTCTCCTTGGACCTTGTTATATGGTAAATTATATTTTGTTATTTTATATATGCTATTTATTATATTTCGTATTATGTTTACTAATTACATTTATTATATTATAATTACATTATAATTAAGGTAGCATTTTGTTTTAGATAGACAAAACAACCAGTGGAATAGGAAGCATCTTAAAATTAAATGCAAGAGCATAAGGGAATTGAGATTAAAATAAAATTCACATTTTGGATCAGTAGCAAAAATTATTCAACAGAAGTGGGAAAATATGGCTATCATTACTAAATTCTAGATACAGCAACTAGTTAAAAGTTAAAAAAATAATGAAACTGTAAAAGTATCAGAAACCTGGGAGACATGAAATAAAGTATTCATGAGGAATACCTTTCTAAGATACAAAGAAAAAAGGATACATTTAATTATATAAGAATTAAAATTTGCCTCATGGCAAAATGCACTACAAAGGTCAGAAAACAAGCAAAAGAAATTGGGAAATATATTAAGAAATGGATATGCTTTGTTTACAACTTTTGAGAGAAGCACATGTTTCTTTGTCCTTTAACCTGTTATGGGGGTATTCATCTATAATGTAAGTGCATGGTTCCTTTCCTTTAACCTGTAATGTGAGATTTAATCCATATGGTAAGTGCATGGTTCCTTTCCTTTCATCTGTAATGTGAGTGTGAACATGTGGCACTGTTCCCAAGCACAGACTTTGGATGTTCCTGTACTGGTCCCATCACTGACCATCCACAAAAACTTACAAATGTTGCTTCACTTTCCTGGGGGTTAGAGTCTTAGCTACGAAATGGAAGCAAAATAGAACTTTCCCACAGGGATGATAGAAGGTTTAAAGGAGTAAATATGTAAGTGCCTTAGCACAGTGCCTAGTACAAGAGAGATCAATATAAGTACTTATCAATTTTTTAAAGAGACAGATGAAAGAAATAAAATGTGGTAATTTCAATCTATTGATATATATTCTTGACTTTAAACTACCTTTTCATTCATTGGATGACCTAACTTGCTCATGCTTTTTCTTACTCTAGTGAACTTGGGTAGCTAATATCATAGTTTAAAATTTTTGCTTTTATATTTACAAGGAAATTTGACCTGTAAATTTCTTTTTCCTTACAGTCCTAATCTATTTTCAGTATTAGGATTATATAGACTTCATAAGATGAATAAAGGAGCATTCTTCCGTCGCTTTCTCTAGAAGTTTTTCTTTGTTAATATTAATGTTACCTGTTTAATAGAAGTTCGATAGAATACACCTCCCAAATGATCTGGCTGGGTCTGGTATTTTCTTGGTGAAAGATTGTAAACTATTGACATAATTCCTTTACTGGTGAAAGAACTCCAGCTATAGATTTCCTCTTGTGTCAGTTTTGGTAAACTTTAGGAGCTAAGAAATTGTCCACTTTACAGAAATGTTCAAATTTACTGGCATTTTATATATTCTCTGTTTGTACTCTCTGCTATAACATTGTCCTGATTCTTTCTGTATATTATTTACTTATGTTTTTGTTTTGCTTAATCAAAGTGTGTTTTTTAAATCTTTTCAAAGAATATTCCTTTGACTTACTAAATCACCTCAATTTTATACTTTTTTCTGTTTTATTAAGTTCTGCTCATGTATTTATTATCTATTTTTCTATGTTCTCCAGGTTTATTGATTTACTCTTCTGATATCAATTAAAACACTTGATTATTAATTTTTAGAAATCTTTTTAGTTATAAATAGTTGAACTTTTTGAAGATTCCAGCTTAGTTGTAAGTATCTAAGGGTCAGCTCGTCCACATTGTTGCTAGCCTAAGGCTTAGTTCACCCTATCGCAATGTATATATTGACATTTTTTACCCTCGACTTTCTGTGTTTTGCTACTTCTCACTTTTCTTTGGAGAGAAGCCCTTTGAAATACCCTTAACTTATTTTACAGCCAATAAGTCTTTAAAATAATGTGTATTTTTTAAAGATAGATCTACTTATATAATTAGGCAGAAAATCTGATCTGCCATATTTTTAAAAACAGCATAAATTCACTCTTCTCCATGATTAATCTGCTGTATTACACGACCTTCGAGTTTTTAGCTTTATCAATGACATGTACTTGAAAAATGTTTTAAAGATCCTACCCAGTCTTTTAAAACATCCTTGTTCCTTGTTTCAGTTCTAGTTTTATGTATATTTTCTGCCTTGCACCTGATTAGTCCAACATCTGATGGATGGCCTTGGGAATCTAATTCTGGTATTGATTGCTTTTTGCTGATTCTCTTCACTTCTAGCTGATTTCTTCATTATTGTGTAAATTTAGATCATGAGCTCATGTTTAGCTAAACTTTATCTGTGGGAATGCTATAGGCCTGTGTTGAAGGTCTACCTCTCCAGAAAGGGTTTAGTTTTGTGTTTGGAATACCACCGATTTGGGAGCATTTTAAGTTAATTTCTTAGCTTCTGTTTGCAAGACTGCACATAAATTGGCAACCCAAACACTGGGAACACAGATCTGGGGTTCAGAATTCTGAAGATTTACTACCTGTTTCCTACCCAGAGCAGAGGCCAAGAGAATTTGGTTTTAGTCTCCCTTTGCCAGCAGATATTTTTTCTCCTGGCACACCCTTTCATTGAAGGTGAAGCTAGGGATAGATAGGTTTAGTTCTAACTTCCCATCTAGTAGGAATGGAGTCTTACCTCCTGCCTCTCATGTGGTCATGGCCATTTAAAAACAAGTTTCTATGTCAGGTGTGTCATTAAACTAAGGCATCCAGACAGAGGCCTATTTTTATGGCCTATGAGCTATGAATAATTTACACATTTTAACTGGTAACGTTTTAAACGGTTACCTAAGTACCTAAATAATATCCTCAATTTTGCCTCTTTGGTCTACAAAGCCTAAAATATTTGCCACTTGGCTCCATAAAAACAGGATTTCCAGCTTCTGTTCTAAGCTATCAAGATCTTCAATCCACTCCTAATATAGCTATAACTCTCACGCATGTACCACCCTTCTTTCATGGGTCCTGGAAATTTCTACTGCATACTTCAAAAATCAACCACGCACTTAAAAATAAGTTGTGTACATTTAACCTAGCATACCTAACCCTTTTCCTTTAGGAGAGTTTTTCAAGTAATCTTGCCCACCGTATTCTTTAGAGCTTCATTAATAATGGCAAAAAATTAAAACAACTTAACATTCAACAAATGGGAATTGTTCATAACAATTATAGAAGCACATACAGTAGAAAACTATACACTCTTATTGAAACAGTGAGACATAACTAGTTTTATTCTTAGAGAACTATGTTTATTTAGGTCCCTTTTGTTTAAATAAGTATATTTCTGTGTATGTATGTATATAGTCATGTATTTATATACACATACATTATTTGTATGATCTAGTTATATAAACATATGAAATACATACCTATACACATACCTTTGATTTATATTTGTATACATACACAGGAATATAATTATATATATTATATAGTTATACACATTGAACTGAAAACTGGTAGTATACATATATATAGTGTATAAATGTGTGTCTATGTGCATGTGTAGAAAAGCAGGTTGAGAGATATGGAAGCATGAGTTAGACAGGGTTCACGATTGTAAAAGTAGTTATGTGTAGGTAGTGAGGTTAAGGCCTATTTGATTGAAAATATTGCATATTTTTACATCAATTGTTATGATGAACAGATTCCTATGTAAATAAAATTATAAATAGCTATACATACTTGTATGTGTAATGTATAATTAAAATATATATAGTTTCATAGATGTATTATATTTATATTACATAATATAATTGTCTTATACTAATACATTATGTATTGTGTTATATAGAATATATTAACTATAGTGTATTATATCAGATAATAATAATTATATATTTATAATATATATATAAATATATATTTATAATTTATATATTATGATATAATTGTTTTATAATCAATATTACAGGATATATCATATTAATATTATGAACATATTAACCATATAAATACATTTCATTACTCATATATTTTGTATATAATATATGCTAGGCAAAAATATATATTAATATAATACATAATTGTTATACATTAATATAAATATTAGTATATGACATTTATATATCAATATAATATTTAATATTGGTATATTATAGTTAATATATACATAACTAATGCTCTGCTACAAGTAGAATAAGACCAGGAGTATGGCCAAAGCAAATTCTAAAAATATTAGATTACTTCTATTCATTTATATGTCATTTTCCTGGAATCTGCATCTGGCTATTAGAGAGGACACACAGCAAAATCAACACAAAGTGCCCAGGAGGACATTGGATCCTTTATTTATCGGAGCCTCAAAGGAAACACAGTGCTACCCAGTCCCCCATCAAAGAGCCAAGAGCAAACCTTGAAGCACCCAGTAAAAGCCCATTCAAACAAAAAAGCTTTTCCACTTAAACTGGAAAAAGTTAAGTTCCCAAGAGACCCCCTACATCAACCACCAAAGCTCATTTGGCAGTAAAAGCAATAACGTTCACTGAACAACAAGAAACCCAAAACAATAGTTGTTTTAGCACAAACACAAAAAAGCAGCTAATTAGTGTCTCTCCCGTTTGAAAGAAGGGGGTGGGAAGTGGGCAGAAGACCTGATAGGAAAGATAAAAAGCAAAGGAAAAGGAAAATAAAAGTTTCCAGTTTGACACTCAAGCTGTCTTCTGCATCCATTTTGTCAAGACCACCAAGTCAATGTGGAGGCTTTTTCCTCCTTCCCTTTTCTTTTCATGAGACTGATCACAACCAGCACTGCAGAGTCCATCAAATTAAGGAATGCTGTTGCCTACATGTGTGAATGCGCTGTGAGTAAAGTACTGAAGTAGAGGACACCTAAAGTGAAACGTCTTCATGAATGTCCATGTGGCTGAGCAGGAAGTTAACCTTTCATAGATGTGCTAAAGAAGAAGAGTTGGCTTTTATTTTATTTACTTTTCCCTGGACTCTGTTGAATGACTATCATCTACAAGTTCAGGCTACTTTTTGCTGAGGATTAATGCACTGGGAGAGCTGAGAGAAAACTGAACAGTAGAGCGGTCTTTTTCTTGACCAGTTCACCTTACTTTCCCAAACTCTAAGTCTTTCCCTAATTCTTTCTCCTTTTTAGTGTAGTAAAATGAACAGAACACAAAATTCACCATTTTGATCACTTTACAATTCAGTGGAATTTAGTACTGTCACAATGTTGTGCAACTATCACCGCTGTCCAGCTGCAAAACATTTTCATCCCCCCAAGAGGAAACCTACACCCATTTTAAGGACTCATTCCCTATTTCCCTCTGTTCCAAACCCCTGGCAACCACTAATGTATAATATTTGCCGTGTGTATGGATGTGCCACTGCTGGACATTTCGTAGAAATGGAACCATACCATATGTAGCCTTCCGTGCCTGATGATAAGTTGTGCAGTGGTAGGAAAAACTAAAATGCGATGTACTGTATGATGTATGTTTTACTGAAGTGGCTTGGTCAGATTATAATGATTTATGATAGAAATCACGCAAAGCAAGCTTCACAATTCTCCAGGAATGTTCTGAAGAATGCTGATGTTAATTATGAATATGTGAATCCCAAATCTTTCATTTGTATTGACCTTATTTCATTAATTCTTCTCCCAACACTGCCATAACTAGAGTTGAGTTCTAAAACTTACCTTCCTCTTTCCCCATAGAAATTGTCCCACAATTTCAAAAAGTTCTCAAAGGTGAAAAAGTGCACACGATGTTTATCACGTTTGCAAATGCCGATGGAAATGCTAAGCTAACACTGTCCAAAATGCAATATTCTTCTGTGAGAGCACCCAACTTTAAACAAATACACATATTCTAAATACAGCTTAGATCTGTGACATGTTTTGGTCACTGAAGTATGAGCAGACATGATGGCCTTAAATGAGCAGAAGAGGCCTTAAATGGGCTTGTGCGGTTGGGCTCACCTATGTTTCAGTGAACTTTTAGAGAAGACAGGGCCTGGGAGCTGCGGCCTCACAGTTGGGCTCCAGACGAAGAGGTGTGTGACAGACCTCAAACTGACCCAAAACACGGAGCAAAACTAGCCATCTAGAGGTCTAAAAGAGAGCCACTGAAGCTAGCCCATAGGTCCAAGAAAAATAAATTCTTGTTTATGTAACTGAGTTTGGGGTGATTTGTTCCAAAGCATTATCACAGCAAGAGCTGACTAACACAACATCCTCCAAATCATTGTTATGTAAATGGATGCCACCATGCCTACATTTAAGGCAACTGTGTCCTCAAATTGTGAGAAATCTTGAACCCTTGGTGCCTCTCCAACACAATGTACATGGCTAAATTTCCACAAATAAGTTCACTAATATACCACAAAGATCTCCCTAAACTTGTATTAAATGTAATGCAAAGTTCTTTCTTTTCATTTTCTGCTTCTACATAGTTAAAATGCTGTTTATCAATGGAAAACGGTTCTTGCCGTTTGGCTTCTGTCGTTAGAGTCCTTTGAACTCTTTGGCTTTTCAGCTCCTAGGCTGTAACATTTCAATCAGCAAATGCCCCAAGGAGAAAGGCTGCACCAAATGTGAAGCTTGCGTCTGTGTTTCCCTTCTCTCCAGAACTTGGCCCACATGTCTTGGTGTCTCTCTAACACTCAGACGCCAGCGAACAGAAGTTCTCCTACTCTATCCAGCTTCTCTAACATTTCTTTAGACTTCGCCTGATCTTCTGTTATTATTCAACTATCATCTCAATTAACCCTAGGAAGCAAATCTACCATTTTTAGAGAAAACGGAACCCTGGTACACCGTTGGTAGGAATGTCAACTGGTGCAGCCACTGTGGACAACAGTATGGAGGGTTCTCAAAAACTAAAACTAGAACTACCATATGACCTCGCAACTCCAGTGCTGGGTATAAATCCAAAAAGAACAAAAACATGTGTTTTCAAAAACATGTATTTGAAAAGATACATGCACCCCAATGTTCGGAGCATCAGTATTTACAATTACCAAGATATGGAAGCAACCTAAGTGTCATCAAGTGATGAATGGATAAAGAAGATGTGGTACATATAACCAATGGCATACTACTCAGCCTTAAAAAAGAAAGAAATGTTGCCATTTGCAGCAACATAGATGGACTTGGAGGGCATTGTGGTAAGTGAAATAAGTCAAACAAAAACAAACACTGTAGGATATCACCTATATATGGAATCTAAAAAATACAGCAATCTACCGAATATAACAAAAAAGAAGGGGAGTCACAGATATAGAGAACAAACTAATGGTTGCCAGTGCGGAGGGGGAGGAGGGGGCAATACGGGGTGGGGAAGTGAGAGATGTCAACTACTGGGTGTACGATAGGCTCAAAGATGTATTGTACAACACAGGGAATATAGCCAATATTTTGTAATAACTGTAAATGTAAAGTATCCTTTAAAAAGTATACAAAATTTTTTACAACAGAAATCATACTGAAAATTGGAAACAATTTAAATGTCCATCAACAGGAAAATGCACATATAAATTATTGCATTTCCCTACATGGGAATCCTACATAGTGAGGAAACTACATGAACTAGACAGATCTTTACGTGTCAGCATGGATGAACCTAGCAAAGATAACACTAAAAAAAGCAAGTAAGAAGAGAAAACATAGTAGAATACTATATGAGGTTTAAGAATACTTAAAAATGTAGCCTAAATAGAAAGACATCCATGCAGTGATGGAGACCAAGTTCAGAAGAGTGGTCACCCAGGGTCAGCTGGGGAGTGGCTGTGTTTGGGAAAGTGGTCACAGCAGGCTCTTCAACAGGAATGGTAATGTTGCACTTCACACGCTGGCTGGAGGACGGAGGAGTGTCTGCGATGTTATAATGTGAGCACGCTGCATGTGAAAGCCATTGCTGACCACATCTAGGGGATCTGATACGCGGGAGCTGGTAGTGGGTGGAGGCATCCAGAAGGTGGTGGTAGAAGAGGAACGTTGTATGCATAACGCCTAAGACCTGACCAGAGGACGACCACTGTTCTAGAAACTGGACACAAATCCAACTTCTACGGCCAATGTTAAAAGACAAACTGAGGCATGTTTAAAAGAAGACTTTACGTGAGCAAAAATAGATTCAATTCAGGCACCGCCAAAGCGGAAGTGGTGAGGAGCACTCCAGCCACAGGAGCTGCAGAGATTTTTAGTTTCAAAGGGCAGAAGCAAAGCAAGGAAATGACTGACTTGCTATCGCTTTAAAGCCTAGTTAGTGGTTTCTGACTAGTTGTCCTCAGCGCTGTGCGTCACCCTGAGGCGTTGACAGGCTTAGATTTCGGTTGCTTTACGTAGGCGGCCGCATCACTAGAGCCACCGCGGGCTAACGGCCTCCTTGCAGGGTTCATTTACTAACACCAATTGTCTGAGTCCTTACTCTTACTCGGCCACTTCACTTCCTACGCCTCAATTTCTCTTCTGTAAAGTGGATATTCAGTAGTAAATTCTCTCTGGAGTTGTCAGTACAAAACAAAGTGATTATTAGTAACCACGATCATGTCCTGAATGCATGGAACACGTCACCATTTGCCAACTACCGTGTCAAGTTAGCAGAAACTACGGAAATTAAGAGCTCTCCGCATAAATTCACACACCCGTGCACCAGGTAAGGGACCACAGGCAGACGTTCACTCAGCCTTTCGTGTGTCCCTCACGGAATACACGCTCTCTCCTGGGCGGGGGGAGCACAGACACTTACGGGAGTTTACTTTTCAAATGCGTTGATACAACCAGGTCTCACTTTTGTTTGGATGAGTCAGCAAACGCTTTTTGGAAGCCCCAAAGTCTCCACACCTCCAACGTTTCGCGCTGCCTTAGTCTCAGAGCTCAAGCCCCTACTCTTCAGGCCGCGTCACCATGGGAGACAGGGCTGCATGCGGACGCGACGCACGGCGAGCGTGCTGACGTCCTCGAGCCCCGCCCCCACGGTCCCGCCCGCTGCCTTATAAACGGCAGCCCCGCGGCGTGGAGGGCGTAGGTGCGTGCGCCAACACCAGGCCGTGCGGGGTCTCCGGAGCGCGGCATGGGGGGGTTGGCGTAGCTGGGGCCCGTGGCCCTATGTCTTCTGGCTGCGACGCCGGTCCTGCGCACGCTGCGGGGCCGCAGCCGCCGGGCGGTGGGCGCCCGAGGGGCCGGGAGGCGAGCCGGGGCCCCCAGGCGGGTGTGGGCATCATGTCCGCAGCCAGCGTCCCCGAGGCCGCGCTCGGGCCATGATCCCTTGGTGAAGCTGCGCCGGGACGGCGTGGCCGATATCTTTCCGCGCTCTGAGGACCTGTGCGCGCTGCAGGACTCGGTGCCTCTGCCCTCCGTGCGCGCTTCCCTACAGGAGGGCCTGCTGGACTTAAGGCCGACCGCCTCCGCGGGGTGCACTGGGCGCCGCTCCTGAGCACCCGCTGCCCCTGATCTGTATCCAGAGCTTCTTCCAGCCACGGCGTGTCGAGACAGGTTTGTACTTCCCGCTTCCAGGGCCCCTCGTGTGGGCACTGAGAAGCGGGGTTTTAAATGGTGCAAGGTGGAGGGTGGGCACTAGAACCAGTGCCCAGTGACCGGGTGTGCGTGCACTAGACAGGGCGTGTGGCCTAGGACTCCTGCCGGCTCGGTGACCCCGGCCGAGTGCCTTAAGGCTTCAAGGTCTCAGTGTTCTCATCTGTAGCGTGGGCTTAACAGGACCCAGTCTCTCTGGCGGTTACAAGGATGCACTGTGTTAATGCTTCTAGACTCTACAAAGTAGAACACTTAGCACAGTTTGGAGCATCGTTAATTGTTGCACAGATGTTACCTGGTCTGTTGAATGACTTTGCCTGGTACACACCAAAGCGATTAGGAAATGGATATATCCCAGCTTCATTTCCTTTCCATTAAAACAGGGCTCAGGAAAGAAAAAATCTGTTTTTCAGTAGTCGTATCATATAGTGGAAAGAGCACTGGTGTGAAGGCAGCCTAGGGTTTGAATTCCAGGGCTTATGCTGTCTGTGGCCTGGGCAGGTTTCTTTTGCACTACAATCCCCACACTTGTAAAATGACATTAATAACCACTCTTTCTGTGGGTTCTTAGAATGAATTAAGCAGGTTATGTGTGTAAAGTAGCCTGGCACTTGAATGAGTTGTCAGAACCAAGGGCTGCTGGAGAGGATGCTTCTGCCCTAGGTAATCTTCCCTTCTACTGGGCAGCAAGTAAACACAAGCACAGTAGTCAGTGCTCTGGAAGAAGTGAGTTCTGGTGCTATAGAGCACAGAATCTCTTTTTTCTTTAATTTAATTTTTATTTTATATTGGAGGATAGTTGATGTACAATATTGTGTTAGTTTCAGGTGTACAGTAAAGTGATTCCGTTATACATGTATCCATTCCTTTTCAGATTCTTTTCCCGTACAGTTTGTTCCAGGCTATGGAGTAGAGTTCCCTGTGCTGTGCAGTAGGTCCTTGTTGATGATCTATTTGATATAGAGTCGTGTGTCTATGTTAATGCCAAAGTCCTAATGTATCCCCCCCCCACCTTTCCCCTTTGCAGAGCACAGAATCTTGGAAGGGAAAGTTCAGGGTAGGCTTCTTGGAGGAGGTGCCATCCTTTCTAAGGATATGTAGAAGCTCCTGGGGTGGCAGGAGGGAGCAGGGTGTGTCAAAGTTTGAGAAATATAAGAAAATATGGCAAAACTAAGGTAGAGGACTGGAACTCAGGGCTTGGGAAAGAAATGAGAGTTGATACTGGAAACCTAGTGGGGCCCAACAGAACGGGGCCTTGTTTGTCCTGTCAGAAGTTTAGATGTTTATCCTGAAGGCTGTGGGAAACCCCAAAGAACAGTGAGATGGACTTCTGGTTTAGAGACTTACTCGGACCTCCATGTGCAAGGCACTTGATTGGGTGCAGGGTGAATTGTAATCTAAGGTTCCCACTTAAGTTATAAAAGGTTGGACTGGATTTTGCAGATCTGAGAGAGAATGGGTGGGGCCTGGTGACCAGTTAGAAAAGGGAGGGCAGCAAGCGTGGGTGACAGTTTACAGCTGCATCTTTTTGAGAGATACAGAGCACCGTAGGAAGGTATTGGGGGTGGGGAGAGGATTTTAGTTCATCTTCAGTGCTTTAGAGGGGCCTGGTAGACAGGTCTGGGCCCAAGGTTCAGATCTGGGCTTTTGGGGAGGAGAGGTGTTTGAAGGCATGGGAGAGACTTAGGTTATCCACAAGAAGATCCAAAGAATCATAGGTCTGAGAGATTTTTAAGTGGGTATATTTGAGGATGTTTATAAGCTGTGAGAAAGTAGCCAGCAGAGGAAGGGTGTAAAGATCTAGGACAGGAAATGATTGTTCATTTGATTTTGAAAAGCTGAATACTTATCGTGTGCCTGGCCCTTTTCTAGGATCTGGGGTTCACACCATCTGTTATCTCTTCTGCAAGGATAGTTCAACTCCTCCCCTGGTGAAGAGAAGTCAGATTATTCTTTGCGTCCCATTCAGGTATAAGAACTGTTCTGTACCTCTGAAGGGACTTTACTTAACCAGAGTAATAAGTTAGAAATCAAAAGAAATTAGAGCTGGAAGGGACCTTAAAGGCCACTGTACTTAATTTTGCCTGATATTTGACATTGAATGTAAGAAAAGTTTATTGTAGAGCCCATTCTCTTCAGAGTTCCTTCACTGAACTTTCTTTATGTCTTGCATCCAGTGGGTCTATCTTGTAAATTTTGGCCTCCTCCTAAATTTGCTTCTTCATCCATATTACATTTTGCCCAGGCTATGGCAGAAACTGCTGGGTGGTTTCACGGCCCCTGGTCTCAGTTCCTCTAAGTTCATCTGCCTACTCGGGTTGAGTGATCTTCTAACATGACAAGATATGCCTAAAATAATGCTGCTAATGGCTTGCCCACACAGAGTTAGTGCATACTAGCCGCTCTGCACAGAGGCCTGTAGTCTGAACTGTGCTTTGCCAAGCCTCCTGGGGCTCTTTGGCCTTGAGGAAGGGGAGCTTTTTGTGATCACTCCCTTTATCTAATTGGTCCTTCAGCAGCGGGGCGCCTTTTTCTAATCAGCGGAGGCACCCTTACTCAGCCAGTGGTAGCCCCAGGCCTCATCACCTGTGGGATACAAGCCATGCTCTCTCCCAGGCTTGCTTGGGCCAACATCTCTATTTTTATTTCTGTCTCTTCTCACACTTGGACCCCTGGTCTTTAGTCATCCCCACCTGCAGTATTTACAGTGCCCAGCAGGTGTCAGGCTTGAGTGTCTTTGCACAGGTGCTCCCTGTGCAGTTAATGCACCTCCTACTCCAACTCTGCATAGCCTCATCTTTCTAGACTGTACTTCAGGGTTATCATGAAGCCGTCACTTAGATATAACTTTTGGCCTCCATAGGCACTTCTGTGCTTAAAGGTTATAGTTCTTTATCTCATGTGATTGAAATTTTGAGTTTATAGATCTTCCTCCTTAATGAGGCTTTAAGGACAGGAGTCATTTCTAATCCTTAGCACAGAGCAGATGCTTTTTAACGGTGATAAAATGTATGGTTTAAATGACTCATTTTACAATAATTTTGCTGTAGCTTCCGATAGAAATAAAGTTTCCAGATGTTGTGTTCCTGCAATAAGAAATAAAGATGTGACCTTCCAGCTGTGTAAAGCCCATCAATGCTGTGTAAGTGCATCGGGTGCGCTAAGGAACGTGGAGCCAAGTGGGCTAGTTGTGAGAGAGAGAGACTTAACTATGTTAACAAAGGTAAGCCTTCATTGTGTCCTGCCAACATTTGATAGTTACTTTTGGGCAAACTAAAGCAATAAAATTTTAAACTGTTCCTCCCCATTAAAGGGATTGAATATTTGGCCACTTTGGTGCACCTGTGTCTTGTGAATTGTCCAATTGGAGATGGAGGTTTAGAAAGTGAGTTTCAGTCTTGTTTCAGTCTCTTCCCATCAGACTGGTCTCGTGATTTCCTACGCACCATGTTACTTCCTGTCTACCTTTCCTTGGTGTTGTTCATGCCTGGATTGTCTCCTGTACCTGCTCAAACCTTGGTCCATTCTCATTTGTACCATGGAAGTTTGTCATGCCGGATAGTGTCAGAACTAATTTTACTTAAGTTTGTGTTAAGGTGCAAAGCACACGTTTTGTATATTATCTGTTTTTTGTGTTTGTTTATATTTTTATGGTTTCTCTTCAAGAAATATTATGAGTAGGGAAATAACAAGATGTAAAGAGCAAAAAAGTCATCATTCTCTTTTAAGTTGTTAGAACATCTACCTGCAATCATACTGCACTGTGGTATGTGTTAAAATAGGAAATTTATGTCATGTCCCGTAGGAGCAGGAAAGTCAGTGGTGTTAGTGAGGGTGTGTCATGGAAGTAATCACTAAGCAGGTGACTGCTGGTTGGGGTCCTGAAACATTAGTGTGTGTTCCCTGTGTCCAGTAGTGGTCTGGAGAGGTCAGGAAGCGTGCCTTTCAATTTGAGGGAACAGAGGGTTTGAGGTCCTCTCTGTTCTATTGCTCTAGTACACTGCATAGCAGCTCATAAAATACTGTGTTTATAGTTGATATTTAAATCGCTGATTGATCATCAAGATTGGGATGTATCATTGGAAATGAAAATAGGAAGAGTCTTATGCTTTTTAGGTTTTTCCTTTTTTCCCGATGTCTCAGAAGGCTCTTTGACGGGGGACTTTTTATTCTCCCATACAATTCCATGAATACTTATACCCTGGCACTTATTTTAATGTCATTTTCAATTTATAAATGTCTCTGAAACACATACTGTAAACTATTTGAGGGTAATGACCATGGCCATTGATGACACATCTTAAATGTGCATCGTGTTAATGTTTGAGTGTCAGGTGGTCTACCATCAGTGCTTCCTTCTTTCACCCAGTTTTCTTCCTCATTTCCTTCTCCAAATTTGTCTCATTTTTCTACTCTCCCTTTTGCTTCTCTATTCTTGCTTTCTCTTTCCCATTGCATGTGTCATTCTTCTTCTTCTTCTTCTTCTTCTCCTTCTGACTTCATTATTATGGCCAACCAAAACCTTTTCCAGGATTGTCTCTATCTTCCTTTCCTCTTCATTGCCATCCACAAACTCTTAGAGAATATTCTTGCTTGACTCCCTTACTTCCTAGCATACCCATGTACTTCCTGATCACTTTAGAACATTGAAAAGGGTTGGAATTTTTAAAAATAGGTAATTATAATCAGTCTTCTTTCACCTCTGGCATAAGACTCTTCTTCCTCAATCTGACCATTCTTAAATCTAGAAGTACTCCAGCTCATTGGTCTCCCTTACCCCCATGTTTAGGCCAAAGAACTTGTGAAACCTTAGCCCTGTTTAATACTTGAATTTATCAAAACATAAGAGGGCTAATTCTGCCTAAGGGCACCAAAGAAGAATAAAGATGCCACAAATAAATGTTTAGTCCAGATTTATAATGGACTCTTAAGTGCCTAGTTGAGTGCTAACCGTTAACTCACTTGAACACCAGGGAGGTCATGACACAAACTAACATGTTAATTGTAAAGACACTTCACTTCACCATTCCTCAATGTAGCTGATAAACTGCATCCAGTTAGCTTAAATAACATGAATGATGAATTTCCCTGTGTATATAAATTGGGAGTTTCTAAAGTTTTCTTTTTCCCTTTGTACAACTACTGACTGCCACCTCGCTTGGTCAGTGCAATAGGAAATGATGACTAAGAAACACATTGTCTCAATATCAGTGGACATAATGTCCTAGTAGTCTATAAAAATCTCAAAATTCTTAATCTAAAAGGTAGGTCTGCCAATCTTATACCCTTTTCCTTTGTTAATATAAGTATCCAATCTATGAAGGTCTCAGTTTCCTTACTTAGAATATGAGATGGATAGATTTGCTAATATCTAGGGACCTTTCCAATTTTAATATTCCCTAGTTATAAGGGCTGAGCCAAATACAATGGCTCCCTTAATCATTAACCTCGCTCATGATGAAAGTTATCAGCAAGTTCTACTTGTAAGAGATCAAACATTCATATCCATGTATATTGTAGCACATTGACTTTTACAGAACTCCAAGTAACACAACATAGTTACATTCATAGACTTAAGGTCACCGTGGTATACTTTACAATTTTTCTTTTCCCTAGGAAGGAAATGTAGATCCCTAGGAAGGGATTTCTTTCTCTGCCTTTCAGTAATGTAAGCCTTTTATTATCTCTTGGATCCTAAAAATGGGTAGGGTTTTGGCAGGTGGAGCTTAGGACAGACATTCCAGCTGACAGGGACAACAGGAGAAAGGGCAGAAGGAAGAATGGATTTTCAGAAAGACTTGATATCTTACATGATGAGAGCAGCGTTTCACAATCTCTGTCCTGCAGAACACTGGTTTTAGATGATGTTAATGTAGTTACAGGACAGAAGCATTTGGGAAGAACTGTACTCTACATCCCGACATGAAATTCAAGTTTCACTTTGTTTCATTACATACTCTGAAAAGTTTTGGAGGAAGGAATTGATTTATTTTTGTTTAATTCAGTCTTACTCACAGTTATTGACAAACCTATATTCAGCTGATGGGACTGTATTTTGTGAAAGGCCAATCGGAGAAATGGTGAGATGGAGCTTAGGCTATTTCTCTGTTGGGACAGGCATGTGATTATTTTTCTTATAATTCTTTACTGTTTGTCCTAACAACTGTTACTTTGCAGGCATCAGGGTTTTTTTTTGTTTTTTTTTTACATCTTTATTGGAGTATAATTGCTTTACAGTGTTGTGTTAGTTTCTGCTGTGTAACAAAGTGAATCAGCTATATGCATACATATATCCCCAGGATTCAGTTTTAAGCCCTCTGTTTTTATCTGAGTTATTGGGACTCTTAGAAAGCTTAACAATCCTGGAGTCTTCATCTGTGATGTAGTTTCCAGAAGCTCCTGGCACTTACCACTATTTCCTCTTGATTCTTTTCCTCCGACTTCAGACTTCTTACAATTATGAGCTGATGGTTTTCTCAGCCTCTAGTGTCAAAACCAGCTACCTCACTCATCTTCATTGTCTCAGTTACAAGGTGCAATATTTCCCATGTTTATATGCGTCAAAATAGAAGTCAGGGATTGATACATAGCATATGCGTAATAAAAATTGTATTTCTTTTTTTTCTTTGTTCAAAGGTATCCAAACACTGGCCAAGTTCTTAAATTGAAAGTAGAGTGATCTAACTTATTCAGCTCATCCAACCATCAATATTGAATATTTGTCTTTTTTCTTACACATATTTCTTGTATTCCAATTGTGACATTCTAGAGCACAGTGAGTACATTTATAACTTATTACTGCATTACTACCTTGGCTATTCCTTGACCAAAATTTACTTCATACAACTGACAGCCTAATTAACCTACTAGAGTCTTTTTTTTAATGTACGCATATATTAAAAAAACTCTAGTAGGTTAACTGCATTGCTAATAACTGAATTTTTACACCTCTATGCACCCATGTATCCAACACCAGATCAAGATATTATAAAATATTTCTAACACCCTACACGGTTCTCTGTTACTTCTTTCTGTTCCATACTCTCCCAGGGCAACACCTAAGCTGACCTCTATCACCATATATGACATACGTGGAAACACACAGTGTGTATTCTTTGGTATCTGGCCTCTGGTTACATATCATTATATCAGTAGTTTATTCTTTTATTGTGTTTTCCTGATTTTTTTAAACCTAGACACTCATACAGTGTCAAAGTACCACTGAGTTCTTCATATTATTATGCTGACCTCCATCTTCAGGGGCTTTCTACAGTCTTCCATGTGTCTTTGCACCTACTTTCTCTTCCGTCTAATTATGTTTCATTTAACCAACCTCAGCCAGCCTTCCCCCATATTCCCCAACACGTAGCACTCCTGTGTTCAGCTTTTTTTTTTTTTGTCCCCTATTCCATAAGCCCTTTGTGCCATTCCTGACACCGTGCCTGTTCCCTGCCCGGAAGGCCTGTTCCCTACCCTCTATATACTTGTTCAAGACTCAGTTTAAATGCTACCTGTTCTGAGAAGTCTTCTCAGAAGAAGCCAGTACTTTTTGGAATCCTTCTTTAATGAAATCCCATAGCAAGTGTAATCTGTCCTCCCTGATCTGGTAATTAATTATCCATTGTTCCTATCATATAGTGTTTGTTTTCCTTGTGTGCTGTTATTATTTATTGAAGCAGATTACAGTGACTTGAACCAGGAACTGGGTCATTTTCCTCTTCATTTTAGTGCAAGTTTCTGTGATAAACTCTTTTTCCCTCACTTCCCATTCACCCTCAGCAGTTGTTAAACATGAAGTACAAGTGAAACTTATTGGTTAACAGGTTTTTGTGGTCCTTGGTTCTGGTCCCTAGGTCTAAGCTGCACTTCTGTAGTGCTAATTTGACTGATTTCTTATTGTCACATAACTCAGGCATTAACTAAATCCTTACAAATTTAGCTACATATAAGATAGTATTAAAAAAACCCAGTGGATATCAAAAGTTTTGGCCTGGAGGAGAGTGTTGTATGAGTCCTAGTTTGGTGGGGCTCACACTTAATGATCGAGCCTTCCAATATTCCACTGTAAGTAAGAAAGAGGTATGCAAATATATGGTTAATATTTAGCAGTGTTGATAAAAAGAAGAGAGAAAGGGACGACAGATACTTTGAGGGCCTTTTGGAATTCATGAACAATTATGATTGGATGGGGAAAAAGAAGAACCGAGGGCTAACCTCCCACAAGTGAAGTCAGGAAAGAGAGAAGGGCTCATCTGGTATGCAGGTAGAGAGGTTTGACCTACAGAATCTTAGAAAACCTCAACAATCTGAGCAGCGTTTGCAAGAGGCAAACTAAAGGGCTAACAAAAGTCTGCAAAAGTCTCACACAAAGAACTCTGGCATGGTGTTCATCATCTAGCTAATCCTAACATGCAGACATTTATGAGAGTAAAGTCAGGTCTTTACCAGAGTGGGTTTCTTATTTGGGCAACTGGGTCAAATGAAGAAAGGCAGGTGTAGGCTGCCAGAGTAATAAATAAGGAGAGGAAAAACAAAAAGAACGAGACATATGATTCATCAGTGATTTCCCCCCAGTATTCTTAGCCTCCAGCTTATCTCCATCTTACTGCTAACACAGGAACTAGACCGAACAGTGAGGTAAAAGGTCTCTACAGAAACTGAGGTAATATAGAAAATAAAAAAATAAAACATAAAATTGTCAATTTTCTTCCTAGGGGTAATTGAGATGGTAGTTCAATAATAACATAAGATGAGGGGAAGTCTAAAGAAATTTTAGAAAAGCTGGATAAAGTAAGAAAACATCTGTTCGCTGCCATCTGAATGTTAGAGAGACACCAAGACGTGGGCCAAGTTGTGGAGAGAAGGGAAACACATACACAAGCTTAACATTTGGTGCAGCTTTTCTCCTTGGGGCATTTGCTGATTCAAATCTTACAGCCTACGAACTGAAAAGCCAAGGAGTTCAAAAGACTCTAACCACAGAAGCCAATGGGCAACAGCTCAAGCTAAAGGCAACAACTAATGGAATGACAAGCTAAGTGTATCTTTAGTCTCACAGGGCTGCGGGAACCATTACATTTAAAGCGTAACAAATACAAGGGTAGTTGGGAATAGGGAGAATCCAAACTTTCACATGGTAATCCCAAAGGGCAACACCCGTAGAGGAAGGACAAGACAGGAATAGACCAACCTTCACACAGACTGAAAAACGGCTTTGAATGAGCTCAAACTGAGAATGGACTAAGGTTACCAGTCCCTATAGTAACTGTCTGCCATGGGCCAAAGTAAATCTTCTGAAGAGAAAGATAACAACATCCAGAATGTGGAGGTATCTTTTTTTTTTTTTTTTTTTTTTCTTTTTGCGGTATGCGGGCCTCTCACTGTTGTGGCCTCTCCCGTTGCGGAGCACAGGCTCCGGATGCGCAGGCCCAGCGGCCATGGCTCACGGGCCCAGCCGCTCCGCGGCATATGGGATCCTCCCAGACCGGGGCACGAACCCGTATCCCCTGCATCGGCAGGCGGACTCTCAACCACTGCGCCACCAGGGAGGCCCGAGGTATCTTTATAGTTTCCTAAAATAAGTTAAGCCCAATTTTAGTATAAAAAATAATTGGACATAACCAGGAAAAAGACTAAATGATCAAAAGTTCAAAAAAAGAAAGAAAGAAAAAAGACAACATAAATAGACATAGGAGGACAAGAGTTAGCAGGCCTTGGTTAAAAAAAAAAAAACAACAAAACTACTATGGTTAAACAAAGAAAATAGACACATGGCAAATAAGCATATGAAAAGATGCTACACATTCCATGTCATCAGTGAATTTTGAATTAGAACGATAATGAGATACCACTACACACCTATTTAAATGGCTAAAATCCCCAAACTGAAATACCGAAGTTGGTGATGATGCAGAACAATTGGAATTCTCATTTGTGGCTAGTGGGATACTTGGCAGTTTCTGACAAAATAAACGTACTTTTACCATACAGTGATCTAGTAATCCTGCTCTTTGGCATTTACCCATAGGAACTGAAAAGTTATGAAAGTAAGAGCCTTTACAGTGAGAAAATTCTATGATTCTATGGTTTTTCAACTCATTAATTTGTGTAGTTCATCCATTTTACTCATTGTATACACTTAAGTATATTGTTCCTTGAAATGGCCATTCAAAGTTGTTTCCTGTGCCACACACTATGAATGTTAGGGTTGGTCCTGTGTAAATCTTACCCCCATTGATTTAGTATTATCCCTAAACAAGCAACTTTCTTCCATAAGGAAACAAAAAAGAGGTTCAGAAATGTCCAAACTAAGTTTTTATAAAACTGTGTTATCAAATCTTATTTATCAAAAAACTTCAAACATAGCAGTATGAGTTCCCATATACCCCTTACTCAGCTTCCCCAAATGTTAACATTTTCTATTACTAGAGTATAATTATTGAAAGCAGAAAGTTTACATTGTCACAATGCTACTAATGATTTATAGACTCGTATTCAAATATTGCCTATTGTCTTGCGGTCCAGATTCAAATCTAGGATCCCTTATTGCATTTGCTTGTCATATCTCCCCATTCTTCTCTAATCTAGGATAGTTCCTCAGTCTTTTTTTGTCTGTTATGACCTTGAACTAATGGAAAATCTTAGCCAGTCATTTTGTAGAATTTTTCTCAAATAGGGTTTGTTTGATATTTTCTCATGGTTAGACTGAGGATATGTATTTCTTGACAAGAACACTTCAGGAGAGATATTATGCCATTTTCAGTACATATTAGAGGTACAAACAAATCTGTATGTCTCACTACTGGGGATGCTAACTTTGATGACTTAGTTATAATGATAGCTGCAAAATCACTATTTTTCCCTTTGTAATTATTTGAGATTGTTCAAATATTCTGCTTCTTGTTTAATTTTCCCATACTAATTTTAGCATCCATCAATAATTTTTGACTCCACCCATTACTGTGGTGTTTGATGATTGTTCATTTTCTATCCCCATCATTCCCTCTACATTTATTAACTATAATTTGAGTATAAGAAAGAGCTGTTCTTCTCCTTCATTTATGTATTTATCTGGTTATTTGTTCATATATATACATACATCAGTGTGAACTTGTGGATAATTATTTTATTCTACGGGTTAAAATTTATTACTATCATTAATTGTTTTGTTTCTCAAAGTGTTCCATATTTGGTCACTGGTACTCCTTCCAGTTGTCTCCTATATTTTTCCTACATGGCCATACAATTGTTGGAGTAATATCTTACTTTCTGACACCACAAAGTGCTCCAGACCCATCTTTTACTTTCCTCTGTCTCAGCCTTGAATCAGTCATTTCTCCATGGAGTTCTTGTTCCTTGCATTAATAATGGTATTCAGAAACCAGAATCTTGGTATGAGGTGGATTTATCACTATCCAAGCTACCTCATTGTGTTTTCAGCAGAGAGAGCTAAAAACATATATACGAATACATAAAAATATACAAGTATCTCTATTTTCATATTATCTATCTGGGTGTGTGTGTATATACACACACGTGTGCATGCACACACATTATCATCTGTCTATCTACATATATATATAACTTCAAATTGATATATGAATTCAAATTGATACCTTGATTCCAATCCAACAGCACAGGGTTTATTCTAGCCTCCCTTACCCTTTCCTTATTTGTCACTCTTTAACAATTAGAAACCTGATTCTCATTATTTGCAGTCTATTCATTTGCTCAATTCTGGAATACACATAAAATATTTAAAAATCATTAACCTGTACACGTGTGAAAAATAAATTTACTAACAAGTTCAATATTTGTGTACATTTCTTTTTGTCTTTAGCTTTTCAGTATATATTGTGCATGGTTAATCACAGTATATTAAAATACTGTTTTCCAAAGTTACTTAGGTTAGCTCTTTCCCACCTCCTTCAGTGTGTTTTTTTTTCTTCTGCAGTGTGAGAAAATCTAGTACTTTGTGTTCAACTCAGACTACCAAACCAGAAGTTCTAGCAGAAAAGGTGATAATCCATATGTGCAATGAGATCCCCAGGTGATTCTTTTCATTGGAGAAATATGAGGAACACTGCTTGACGTCTCTACAACTAAGATGTCTAAAATGAAACTTCAATGATTCCTTCTTCCAAACTTTTCCATCCTGCAAATCTTTTCTTCCTCAGTGAATGGTGCCATGATTCACACAAAAAGTAACTCCATGCAAAAACCTGGGAATGATCCTCAGTTCCTTCCTTTTGTTCACTTTCTGCATAGACTGCATCATTAGGTCCTCTGGAATCTCATCTCTCTCTCTCTCATCACATATATAATGTTTCTCTTCATCTTCATTGCCACCGTCTTAGCCACTACCATTTCTCCTTTGCTCTACTTGAACAGCCTAGTATCTACACAACTATCTTTTCATTTAATTGCTTTCTCTTGCATCTAAGATAAAGTCAAAATCCTTAGCCTTATAGATTCTGGTCTTGCCTTTTCTTGTAAGTTGTATTTTCATACTTATAAGTACAGGCACACTCTCACACACACACACACACGTATAGTTGGTATTGTTAGTTTAGGTTTTGTTTGCCCTCCCATCCTAGCATGAGAAAATTAAGAAACAAAGTCAAACCAAAAAAAACACTTTAAAAATAAATTTGAATAATATCCTTTCCCTCCAGAACATTTCTCTAAAGCAGTATTATCATTAATGGCAGTACAGACCAGAATTTTTTCCCTTAGACATAAAGGCATGGTGAAGAAGTCTCATTAAAAACTGGAATCTAAGCTTTCAATGTCAAATTCTGTCTCTAATCTTCTGCAGTAAGCCATAATGATTAAAGTATAGGAATCTGAATCAGAGGTCTGGTTTAGTATAATCTTTTTTGTAATAAGCTTTGTACCTTAGACAAGTCATTTATCTCTCCATTCCTCAATTTCTTCATTTATAAACGGAGATGTTAAGAGTATTGCTATTCAAGGCTAATGAAAAAAGAATGCATCTAAGTACTGTATCAAACACTTTAAAAAGTAACCAGTTCAGGTTCTCTGCCCATTTTTAAATTGGAATATCTGGGGTTTTTTGATATTAAATTGTATGATTTCTTTAGATAATTTGGATACTAACTCCTTATCAGATATATCATTTGAAAAAATCTTTCATTCAGTAAGTTACCTTTTCATTTTGTGATGGTTTTCTCCTCTCTGCAAAAGCTTTTCAGTTTGATATAATGACACTTGTTTAATTTTACTTCTGTTGGCCATGCCTGAGGAGATAGACCCCCCAAAAATATTGCTAAGATCGATGTCAATGTATTTTTCCTAGGGGTTTTATGGTTTCAGGTCTTAAATGTGAGTCTTTAATCCATTTTAAATTTATTTTTATATATGGTATAAGGAAATAATTCAGTTTCACTCTTTTGCAGGTAGTTGTCCAATTTTCCTAACACCATTTATTGTCTTTATTTCATTGTATGTTCTTGCCTCCTTTGTTGTAGATTAATTGATCACATAACTGTGGGTTCATTTCTGGGCTCTCTATTCCACTGACCTATGTGTCTGTTGTTATGCTAATACCATACTGTTTTTTTTTTTTTTTTTTTTTTTTTTTTTTTTGCTGTACGCGGGCCTCTCACTGCTGTGGCCTCTCCCGTTGCGGAGCACAGGCTCCGGACACACAGGCTCCGCGGCCATGGCCCGCGGGCCCAGCCGCTGCGCGGCATGTGGGATCTTCCGGGATAGGGGCACGAACCCGTGTCCCCTGCATCGGCAGGCGGACTCTCAACCACTGCGCCACCAGGGAAGCCCATACCATACTGTTTTGATTACTATAGCTTTGTAGTATAGTCTGAGATCAGTGCATGTCATACCACCAGGTTTGTTTTTCTTTCTCAATATAGCTTTGGTTATTGGAGGTTGTTTGTTTGTTTGGATGATTCTATACAAATTTTAGGATTATTTGTTCTAATTCTGTGAAAAATACCATTGGTATTTTGATAGGGGTTACATTGCTTTGGGAATACATACAAATGACCAAAAGACACATGAAAAGATGCTCAATATCACTAATCATCTGGGAAATGCAAATCAAAACCACAGTGAGATATCACCTTACACCTGTCAGAATGGCCGTCATCCAAAAGGGAACCCTTGTGCACTGTTAGTGGGAATGTAAATTGGTGCAGCCACTATGGAAAACAGTACAGAGGTTCCCCTAAATGTTAAAAATAGAATTACCATATGATCCAACAATTCAACTTCTGAGTATCTATCCAAAGAAAACAAAGACACTAATAAGAAAGCATGTATGCACCCCTCTGTTCATTGGAGCATTACTTATACTAGCCAAGATATGGAAGAAACTAGTGTCCATAAATAGATGAATGGATAAAGAAGATGTGGTGTATATATACACACATATATAATGAAATATTACTTAGTCCTAAAAAAGAATGAAATATCTTCACTTGCAACAACATGGATTGACCTAGAGTACTAGGCGTGCTAAGTGAAATAAGTCAGACAGAGAAGAACAAATACTGTATGATTTCACTTATATGTGAAATCTAAAAAAGAAAACAAAGAAAACAAAAGAGAAACAAACTTGTAGATACAGAGAACAAACTGGTGATTACTAGAGGGGAAGGGGGATGGGGACTGAGAGAAATAGGTGAAGGGGATTAAGTGGTACAAATTTCCAGTTATAAAATAAATGTCTTGGGGATGCAATCTACTGCATAAGGAATATAGTCAATAATACTGTAATAATTTTGTATGGTGATATATGGTTACTAGACTTATCATGGTGACCAATTCAAATGTATTTAGATGTTGGATCACTATGTTGAACACTTGAAACTAACATAATATTGTATGTCAACTCTACTTCAATAAAAAAGTGACCAGTTAACATTAATTGGTATTATAATTACATTTTCTCTTCATAAAGGCACATTTTATTGATTTTTTCATTATAAAGTATAAAAGTACCTTTTACTTTCAAGATGAGTTCTAAGATTACTTGTTAATGTTAATATGGTAATTTAAAATACGTCTAGATATAATTTAATTTTAATTGCCTAACACAAATATGTCTGATATTCACCATTATGAGTTCAAACCTTTTAGTAAAGATGTCAAATGAGTCACCAAAACATTTTTGTTTATTGCCTCTCATTGAACCCTAAATGCTAACAAGACTTTTTGTTGGAATGAGGGATCAAAGTTTTATACTCTTTAAGAACTAATGCCATAGCTGTTTTATTTTTATAAATAAAGCTCTTTCTGTTTACTTTGTAGTGTACAATTTTTGACTGGCCTGGAAAGAGAAAAATTATTCTTTGGGCTGACAAAAATGATAAAGAGGCTCATTGCTGATGAAGGGAAGAAGACAAAGAAGAATAGAGAAAGAAGGATTAGTTCCTCTTTCAAAAGGGAGTAAGATACTAGAGCTTTCTGCAGGGAAACTGAAGCACACCTTTCTTTCTGAGATTTGAAAGGAAGAGATGCCCTACATTTAAATATCTAGAGTATATCTTCCATTTAAAAATGAACCTAGCTATCTTTCTGCTTTTGTGCCAGTACCATACTGTCTTGATTACTGTAGCTTTGTAGTATAGTCTGAAGTCAGGGAGCCTGATTCCTCCAGCTCCGTTTTTCGTTCTCAAGATTGCTTTGGCTATTCGGGGTCTTTTGTGTTTCCATACAAATTGTGAAATTTTTTGTTCTAGTTCTGTGAAAAATGCCAGTGGTAGTTTGATAGGGATTGCATTGAATCTGTAGATTGCTTTGGGTAGTAGAGTCATTTTCACAATGTTGATTCTTCCAATCCAAGAACATGGTACATCTCTCCATCTATTTGTATCATCTTTAATTTCTTTCATCAGTGTCTTATAATTTTCTGCATACAGGTCTTTTGTCTCCTTAGGTAGGTTTATTCCTAGAAATTTTATTCTTTTTGTTGCAATGGTAAATGGGAGTGTTTCCTTGATTTCACTTTCAGATTTTTCATCATTAGTATATAGGAATGCCAGAGATTTCTGTGCATTAATTTTGTATCCTGCAACTTTACCAAATTCATTGATTAACTCTAGTAGTTTTCTGGTAGCATCTTTAGGATTCTCTATGCATAGTATCATGTCATCTGCAAACAGTGACAGCTTTACTTCTTCTTTTCCAATTTGGATTCCTTTTATTTCCTTTTCTTCTCTGATTGCTGTGGCTAAAACTTCCAAAACTATGTTGGATAAGAGTGGTGAGAGTGGGCAACCTTGTCTTGTTCCTGATCTTAGTGGAAATGATTTCAGTTTTTCACCATTGAGGACGATGCTGGCTGTGGGTTTGTCATATATGGCCTTTATTATGTTGAGGAAAGTTCCCTCTATGCCTACTTTCTGCAGGGTTTTTATCATAAATGGGTGTTGAATTTTGTCGAAAGCTTTCTCTGCATCTATTGAGATGATCATATGGTTTTTCTCCTTCCATTTGTTAATATGGTGTATCACGTTGATTGATTTGCGTATATTGAAGAATGCTTGCATTCCTGGAATAAACCCCACTTGATCATGGTGTATGATCCTTTTAATGTGCTGTTGGATTCTGTTTGCTAGTATTTTGTTGAGGATTTTTGCATCTATGTTCATCAGTGATATTGGCCTGTAGTTTTCTTTCTTTGTGACATCCTTGTCTGGTTTTGGTATCAAGGTGATGGTGGCCTCGTAGAATGAGTTTGGGAGTGTTCCTCCCTCTGCTATATTTTGGAAGAGTTTGAGAAGGATAGGTGTTAGCTCTTCTCTAAATGCTTGATAGAATTCGCCTGTGAAGCCATCTGGTCCTGGGCTTTTGTTTGTTGGAAGATTTTTTATCACAGTTTCAATTTCAGTGCTTGTGATTGGTCTGTTCATATTTTCTATTTCTTCCTGATTCAGTCTTGGCAGGTTGTGCATTTCTAAGAATTTGTCCATTTCTTCCAGGTTGTCCATTTTATTGGCATAGAGTTGCTTGTAGTAATCTCTCCTGATCTTTTGTATTTCTGCAGTGTCAGTTGTTACTTCTCCTTTTTCATTTCTAGTTCTATTGATTTGAGTCTTCTCCCTTTTTTTCCTTGATGAGTCTGGCTAATGGTTTATCAATTTTGTTTATCTTCTCAAAGAAACAGCTTTTAGTTTTATTGATCTTTGCTATCATTTCCTTCATTTCTTTTTCATTTATTTCTGATCTGATTTTTATGATTTCTTTCCTTCTGCTAACTTTGGGATGTTTTTGTTCTTCTTTCTCTAATTGCTTGAGGTGCAAGATTAGGTTATTTATTCGAGATGTTTCCTGTTTCTTAAGGTGGGATTGTATTGCTATAAACTTCCCTCTTAGAACTGCTTTTGCTGCATCCCATAGGTTTTGGGTCGTCGTGTCTCCATTGTCATTTGTTTCTAGGTATTTTTTAATTTCCTCTTTGATTTCTTCAGTGATCACTTCGTTATTGAGTAGTGTATTCTTTAGCCTCCATGTGTTTGTATTTTTTTACAGCTCTTTTCCTGTAATTGATGTCTAGTCTCATAGCATTGAGGTCGGAAAAGATACTTGATACAATTTCAATTCAAACAAAATTTTTTTTAGCTAAGTAGTATTCCATTGTATATATATATATCACATCTTCCTTACCCATTCATCTCTTAATAAACACTTAGCTTGCTTCCATATGTTGTCAATTGTAAATAATGCTGCCATGAACATTAGGGTGCATATATCTTTTCAAATTAATGTTTTTTGGTTTTATTTTTTTCGATATATATCCAGGAATGAAAATGCTGTGTCATATGGTAGTTCTAATTTTTTTTACAAGTTTATTGGAGTACAATTGATTCACAATGGCGTATTAGTTTCTGCTTTATAACAAAACGAATCAGTTATACATATACACCTGTTCCCATATCCCCTCCCTCTTGTGTCTCCCTCCCTCCCACCCTGGACCCCTCTTTACCGCTTCCCAGCAGGTGTACGGTCCTCTCCCTGCTGGACTCTCCCTCTCCCTCCCATTCCTCTTCCACGGCCTGGTGGGAGAGTGGGGAGAGGGACAAGGAAACTTAGGGGAAGCAGCAACGTTTCAGCCTTATAAGAGTGAGATAATGGCTTCCGTGGTGGTGCAGTGGTTGAGAGTCCACCTGCCGATGCAGGGGACACGGGTTGGTACCCCGGTTCGGGAAGATCCCACAAGCCGCGGAGTGGCTGGGCCCATGAGCCATGGCCGCTGAGCCTGCGCGTCCGGAGCCTGTGCTCCGCAACGGGAGAGGCCACAACCGTGAGAGGCCCGCGTACCCCCCCCAAAAAAAATAAATAAAGAGTGAGTTAAGTATGTAAAAAAAGATCCCAGGTACATCGACTCAGTGGATTAAAAAGTTACGTTAAAACACGCAATTTGGCAAAGCTCTTTGGCTGAATGTTTACTGACACTGCGTTCAGAATTCTGTACTGGGGGAGTACACGTCCGCTTCCCTCAGGCACCTTTGAGTCCAAGAGCCATTTGGAGAAGCTAAAATCATAGAAAACTACAGGTGCTCACGCACCCTTCAAAGGGTGTCTACAAACACATACACACACACACACACACACACACACAAAAAGGGCACCTTTGGATGTCACAAAGTCCATGGATTGTCCAAAGCCTGCCCCTTGATTCCTGTTAAGAAGTTCTAGTCTACTTATCAAAATCTTGAGAATGTGGTATCACTGTTGACCCAGAGATTTCACTACCTGAATAAAAACGTCACATGTACAAAATACTAAATGGAAAAAACTCCAGTTCAACACAGATTATTTTTCTGAATAAAAATGTCACATGCACAAAAAGACTAAATGGAAAAATTTCCAATTCCAGACAGGTTATTTTTCTATGAGGGTAGGAAGTATATGGTAGCCGAGATGCAGAGAAGAAAATAGCCAACTCAGGGTCATGCAGTGTCACTGGAAGCTTCTTCTGAACCTCCCAACTCGTACTTCCACTCCTCCCCTTGGGGTCTGAGTCTTGCTTTTTTTCTTGGGTTTCCCTGGTGGCACAGTGGTCAAGAATCCGCCTGCCGATGCAGGGGACACAGGTTCGAGCCCTGGTCCGGGAAGATCCCACATACCGCGGAGCACCTAACGCCCGTGCGCCACAACTACTGAGCCTGCAAGCCATAACTCCTCAGCCCGCGAGCCACAACTACTGAGCCCACGCGCCTAGGCCCCATGCTCTGCCGCAAAAAGAAGCCACCTCAATGAGAAGCCTGCACACTGCACCGAAGAGTAGCCCCCGCTCGCCGCGACTAGAGAAAGCCTGCGCCCAGCAACGAAGACCCAACGCAGCCAAAAATAAGTAAAACAAAAATCTTAAGGAAGGAAAACAAGAATTCTCATTGTTGTGCAACCATCCCGACCATCCATCTCCAGAATGTTTTCATCCTGTCCAAGTGAAACTCTGTCCCCATTAAACACTGACTCCCCACCCCCCTCCCAGCCCCTGACACCCACCACTCCACTTTCTGTCTCTATGAATTTGACCCATCTGGGGACCTCACAGAAGTGGAATCATGTAACATTTGTCCATTTGTATCTGACTTATCCACTTAGCTTAATGTCTTCGCGTGTCATCTGTGTGGTAGCCTGTGTCAAAATTTCCTTCCTAGACCCCAAAGCCAGTGTGGACAGTACACAGTGAGTGAGAAGGAAATAAAACCGTGGGTCTGAAGAAGTTCAGATGTTTGCCAAGTGCAGTGGGAAAGCAGTGAATGAGAGGTGTCCTGATCCAGTTTGCACTGAAAGAGGAACAATTGATTTTGGCTGCTGCATAAATGGATGGGGTGGGGATTCAGTAAGAGTGGAAGTCGGGAGACCCAGATAAGGTTAGGAATTTGGCGTGGTAGTCCAGGAAGACGATGTCTGAGAAGATGGAGAGAAGTAAACAGGTTCTCTATATTTGGAGGGAGAATCAGCAGGGCTCATCGGGGGATCAGATTGCGGGGAGGTAACGGGGCGCTCTTCTGTTTACTCTGTGTGCACGTGTGTGCTTATGCCTCTACTGCTGAGACTTAATTGTTTCTACAAAGAAACACTAACCTTTCCTCTTAAAAGTGGAATTGTTAAATTTTCACTGTTCATACAAAGAAATGTCAATCTTTGAAAAATACATAAATGGTCTTTGTATGAATTAGAAACTTTCCTTCCTGTTTGTGGGTGAATAATATCTGTTGTGTGAATATACACACTACATTTCCTTGATCCATTCATCTGTCAGTGAACACTTGGTTTGTTTCCACAGTTTGGCTCTGAATCTTGCTTTTGAATTATTGTTTGGACTTTGATGAGAAGTATCTCTGTTGTTCAGGATGTGCCCAGAGGTTTATTCTGTCTTCTGATCACTTCCATATTTCTAATTAGCCCAAGCAATGCATACGTAGAGTCAAATCAGTTCATCCAAGGTGCAGGGACTGAGTGTCTCTTTGGTTTGCACTCGTGGACTTTCTGAGATGTTCTAGGTCTCAGAGGCCGTGCAAAGAGTGTCTGAGGTCCTCCAGAGCTGCCACAGCCTGGCTCTCCTCAGGGTCTGCACTGCTGGGAAAAGCACTTCTGCTTGAGGACCTGTGTCCCTCTGCTGTAGACGTTGCATTGTTAGGAGGCAAATGAATTCAGATTTGCGTTCATCATGCTTTCAACCATCACAGCTGATTGGGTCCTTGTATAACAAAACAGAAGTTCACTCTCCCTCTTGGCTAACAGGCTTTCAAATATTAGAAGGTTGGTATTCTGTCCCCATGAAAATTTCTCTTGTATACTGTGAAATACCCTGATTGCTTTATCTAGTCTTCAGATCTGGATTTGCATAATCCCACCCCACCGCACCTTGTCCAAATGTGCAACAGTCGGGTGGGACCCATCTTAAGATGTGTTGGTATGTTGTCCGAAAATGGCGTAAACAGCCCAGATTGAATGTGATGTTGTAAGTGAGCAGGACCTTGTGGGGCCTTCCTGGGACGGATTCTCCCCATGTCTTCTGCCTGCTTCTTGTCTTTAGAAAATTTTAGCCTCCTAGCCTTCCGTGAGTTGGAAACAAGCAATTTAATCAGAGAAGGGAGAAAGTGCCAAAAGAAAGGAAAAGAGTCCCTAAAGACCAAATAATACTAGTGTAGCCGTTAAACAAAGTCAAGGACCTTTAGTTCCTCCTCAAGGGCTGTAGATACTGTTCTGAGCCACGTCCTTGGAGCTGTTTTGCAGAGACTGAAGCCCCCAGCAGGGGGGAGGAAGGTAACTGCATGCTGCCCACAAGCACGTAGCCCCCAGACCAGCTGGAACCAGCCGGTTGATGATGTTGACCTCAGATTACCTCACCACCAACCAATCGGAAGAATGTCCACAAGCTGACCACACACCCCTCAACCTCCTCTCCCTCACCCCACTCGTTTGTAATTCACTTTAAACGTTTTTTAAATTTTATATTGGGAGTATAGTTGATTTACAGTGTTGTGTTAGTTTCCGGTGTACAGCAAAGTGATTCAGTTATATGGACACAGATATCTATTCTTTTTCAGATTGTTTTCCCATTTAGGTTATTACCGAATTTTGCTTTTTTTCCGTGGTGCTGTGTGGCTTGTAGGATCTCAGTTCCCTGACCAGGGATTGAACCCGGGCCACGGCCGTGAAAGACCAGAATCCTAACCTCTGGGCCACCAGGGAACTCCCTAGGTTAATACAGAATATTGAGTAGAGATCCCTGTGCTCTACAGGAGGTCCTTGTTGATTTCCTGTTTTATATATAGTTGTGTGCATATGTTAGCCCCAACCTCCTGATCTATCCCTCTCCCCCACCTTTTCCCTTTGGTAAACATAAGTTTTTTTTCTATGTCTGTGAGTCTGTTTCCGTTCTGTTCAGAAGTTCATTCGTATCACTGTTTTAGATTCCACACAGGAGTGGTAGCGTATGGTATTTGTCTTTGTCTGACATCCTTCACTTAGTCTGATAATCTCTAGGTCCATCCATGTTGCTGCACATGGCATAATCTCATTCTTTTTTATGGCTGAGTAGTATTCCATCACACATATGCACCACATCTTCCCTAACCATTCCTCTGTCGATGGACATTTAAGTTGCTTCCATGTCTTGGCTATTGTCAATCGTACTGCTATACATATTGGGGTGCGTGTGTCTTCTTGAATTATGGTTTTCTCTGGGTATATGCCCAGGAGTGGGATTGCTGGGTCCTACGGTAGCTCTAGCTTTAGTGTTTTGAGGAGCCTCCACACTGTTCTGCATAGCGGCAGCACCAGTGTACATTCCCACCAACAGCCTCACCCCATCTGTAAACACCTTTCCCTGAAAGCCACGGGGGAGTGGGGGCCTTTTGAGCCCTAGATACCTGGACCCCTTGCTTGTTGCCCTGCCATAAACGCGGCACTTTCCTTCACCGTGACCCGTGTCCGTAGATTGGCTTTAGTGCGTGCGGGCGAGTGGACCCAAGTGTGGTTCCGTAACAGCGTGTTTGGAGATCAGCAGAACTGTCACCTCTCCTCCTCTCTCTTCCTCCTGCGGATGCAGTTTAATATAACAACGGCTGTAGCTCTAGTGCAGAAATACCAGGGGGTGAAGCAGAAGGGCTTTGTCAATACAGTCCTTTGGGCATGAGAGTCCCGTGGAGAAAATATTCCAACACAGATGCCTGGACCCAGCCTCACAGATTCTAATTCCACAGCACTGAGCCAGGGCCTAATTTTAACCTTCTCAATGGACATGCTTCTGATGTGGAAATGACTGGGTGGGATGTGCCACCCAGGCTGGTGCAGTAGGGGGTCTTCAAGGCATCGTTGAATGCAATAAGCAGGAGGGAGGTGAACCGTGACCTGGATTTCAACCAGGCAGCCTCTGGCAGGGCTGTGGCCGGGCCATGGGTCCACAGCTGAGCAGACGTCTGTGTCAGCCTGCAGTCCTCCTGCCAACGGGTCCGTGACAAGCCCTCCAGCGGCCTGGTGCTGCTGCGGATGAGCAGCCCTGGGATCGGAGTTCAGCCCAGGCACCTACCTGCTACATACATAGTGCATGTGCTTGTGAGGAAACCGCCCTCTCCACCAGGAAGCCTGGAGCACATCCTCCCGTACAGCCCTCAGAGGGGACCAACCCTGCTGACACCTTGATCTCAGACTTGCAGCCTGCGTAAATGTCGGACAGTGCATTTGTGTTGCTTAAGCCCGCCAGTGTGTCGTATTTTGTGACGCAGCCCAAGTAAACTGCTACGACCTGTATTTTGAATAAGAAGGAATTCACATGAGGCGGTCACTTTCCTGCTTCCCCTGCCTTTATTTTTTTATTTTTATTTGTAAAAAATTATTTATCTCTCTTAGGCTGCATCGTGTCTAATTGCAGCACGCGGGCTTAATTGCCCCGTGGCGTGTGGGATCTTAGCTCCCGGACCAGCGTTCCCAGGCTTTGAACCCACGTACCCTGTATTAGAAGGCGGATTCTTTACCACTGGAACACCAGGGAAGTCCCTCCCCTGCCTTTAAATTAAGACGTGTCGCTGAGCTTCAAAGAAGAGCCTGTCCTTTTCTGTTAGATTACAAACTTGAGTTTTCTTCTTAAACAGTGCGTTTCCTGGTTGTGGTAGATGTGTTAGTGTTGAAAAAAATGGTTGAGAGACTTTAAGAGGAAAATGATTTTACAAATCCTGAAGATGGGTGCCAGTTATCTTGATAAAATTGGTATGTTAAGAGACCCAAAATAAACAGGAGAAAACACAGGCAACTACTTAGGAAATGCAGGATGGGAAAGGCTTCTTCAAGTACAGTGTCCAAGCTGATGAAAAGTATGAAGTGAAAGTGAAAGATTTGAACACAAAATATCTTTTTAAGTGTCTGTATAACAGAATGTGAGAGTAAAAAATTAAGTTGAAAAGATAAAGAACAGGGATTGACAGATACACACTTTTATATGTAAAATAGATAAACAGTAAGGACCTACTGTATAGCCCAGGGAACTATGTTCAATATCTTGTAATAACCCATAATGGAAAAAAGAACCTGAAAAAGAATACATATATTCTTACATAAATACATGTAACTGAGTCACTTTGCTGTACACCTGAAATATTGTAAACGAAGTATACTTCAATAAAAATAGATAAGTGACAAAGTAGGGAAAATATCTGTATTTAATAGAAATGCAGATACAAAAAGAGAAAGCTTTATATTGTAAATCTCCATATATATGAAGAGATCTTAATGAAAGCAAACTAAAAGGTGGCCATTGCTGCTTCTGGTCGAGGTGAAATCGCAGGGTCCAGGTTTACCCTCCTAGCTTCAACAACTTTAAAAAGGGGGAAATGTATGAAATGACAGTTTTTCGCCTTTTGGAGAGAGGGGTGAGTCGTGAGAGACATCAGCTCACTGCTGGACATCCTGTTCATTGGGATGACTCCGTACTTCTTATTCCCTTTTTTAGAGCATTTCCTCAAGACAGCTTGTAATAGAAAGACTTCCAGAGAGTGTCCAGGGCAGGGGGCTGGGGAGCCCAGCATGTCTCTGGGCTGGAGGGATAGAATGAGGTGTTGAGGTGGGCACAGCAGCTGGGGTTCACAGGCCACCCCAGTCTTCTGCTGAGACACGGTCAGTGCACGTGGGTGAGGTGAGAACTGGAGGCCTGGTGGCGTGCTCATGGGCGCACTGCCCTTCCAAGGCGCTTCCCAGCAAGGTACTCCGTGTAGCTGATGTCCTTACGTGGTGAACTTGGAAAATGCGAGAAATGCGCCCTGGAGGTTTGCCAGGCTCAGGCTCAGAGGAGGTGTGGTCGCTGTCATTCCCACACAAGCAGCATTTCATCGGTGAGAATTCAGGCAGAGGCCACAGTCAGCAGCAGCAAGAACTGGAAAAGACCATTCGTGGCTCTAAGCAGCCACTTCCAAGAGCAGTTTTGGAGAAGCACACATTTTGTGCAGGATTCATTTAATGTGGCAGTTCAGCTGGGGAAATCAGGAATGGGTTAGGTGCTTATTCATTTGCATGAATCATCACTTCTTATTTCCGTTTTTAGAGGATTTCCTCAAGACGCTTGTAATAGAAATACTTCCTCTGTCCCTTTCGTAAGTATCTAAATCTTTTTAAAAGCTAAATCAGTCTCTTGCCAGCATTACAACCCAGGAATGTTTATGTTAAGGACCTGAGAGCTATCTTCTTTATCTCTCTGTCACCAGGGGAGTTTAGGCTAGGTGTTAGGCACTTTCCTCTGAGCTATAAGTACATGCTTGTCCTAGAGATAGGAGAAGTTGTCTTTCTCCTTTGGATAAAGGGTATTAACTAGCATGGACAACCACCGAGATGACCAGGTGAATTTAGGATGTACTCTGAAAGAATGTATGCCATTTTTATGGTGGTGTCAAGTCTATTCCCATGAGGCAAGTTCCCGTTTATCTTGAGAACCTGTATGCAACAGATTTTATCTGCTGAGCTATAAAAAAAAAAGGTGAGGTTGATTTCATTTGCACAAACATTAGTGGTTCACCTGTGGGTGCACAGCACAGTCTGGTTTAATGGTTATTCAACAGTAAAACCGTTTTCTTTATCTCTACATTTGTGGAGAGGATTTTCTCGGTTGGCGAGAGATTTTTTATTTTTATTTTGTGTGTTCGTTAATTAATTAATTAATGAGACTGTGCTGCACAGCGTGCGGGATCTTAGTTCCCCAACCAGGAATCAAACACGTGCCCCCTGCAGTGGAAACTAGGAGTCTTCACCACTGGACCACCAGGGAAGTCCCTGGAGATTTTATTTTTAACTTTTCCCCTAGCAGCTTTTAAGGAACAGTTGGCCAAGAACACAGTTATATTATTTCACCCCCAGTGATAAATAGTGATAAATCATTACCCTTCTGATTCCATTTTTGAAAAATGATATTTTTACCTAACATAAACAGTATCCTCTTTAAGAGGTAAGAGCCCAGGTATCTGTTTTCTGTTTTCGGTTTGTGTGTACGTTCTGATTTTCGTACAGTTTTTAATGCGTTGGTTGTGTAATCTAAACAGCTACAGTTTCTATTTTCTTTTCCTTCCGTGGGCAATATTAGTTTGTGTCATGGCTGGGCATTTATTGTATTCTAGGATTTGAATGAAAGTTGTAGCGTTTCAGTTAAGCGAACATGATACCCTCCTTCCCCTCTCCTGGTGGTGGGGGAATCTCAGATGTAACCCGAAATGTCCCAGGGCCGGGAAAGGACCAGGGAGCCTGGAGACCATCACACAGCCCCCACTTGAGGCCACACCTTTCCTTGATCCCTAACAGGAGTGAAGACAAATGGGCAATGGAGTCCCTGGTCCAGGCGGCACACCCTCGCAGCACAGCAGCACTTGAGCGCCAGATGAGAAGGAGACATTTCATACGTTCACTATCTTGACGGCACGGAGACTTCTGGGAGGCTTCTGGAGTCCGGGTACTTGTCCCGTGCTCCTGGCGGGCTTTGGCAGGCGGACTTCGGGCGTCCGCCTGCGCAGGTGCGCCTCATGATTTGTGCGTGTTGGCGCACGCGCACCGTCGCCGCCCCGCCCTCGCTTCCTGTGCGTGCCCAGGTCGTCGCTGGCCGTCGTTCCCCCGTCTTGGCCTCTTGCGGGCGAGCATTTCGGGGGCCTGCGGGGCGGTACGCTGTCCGGGCCGGCCGGCAGCCCGCGAGGGTTCGCGTGGGCCGGGCGGAGGCTGGAACTGTGACCTGCGAGCTCGAGCTGCGGAGCCCGCGTTTGGGCCGGAGTGGCCGGGCGGCCGGCAGCGGTGCAGTGCCCGACCATGTGCAGCGCGGGGCCAAGCGAGGTCCCGGGAGGGACGTGGGCCCAGAGCCGGCTTCTCTGGCCCAGTGGTCTCGGGAGGCGGAGCGGAGGGACCCCGAGAGAGGAGCGCGCCCGAGGAGCAACCTCCGGACCGGAGCCTCGGGAGCCCGGGGCCGGTGAGCGAGTCCCAACGGGGTAGGTGTTGCGTCTGCAGGCCTGTAGTTGGTTGTGGAGCCTGCGGCCCTTGAAGAGCAGGGCTTGGGGTAGCCCGCCCCGGGCCCCGCGGTAGAGCCACCTGGAGGGTTTGACCGCTTCCCGGAGGTGGAGGGGCCGGGCTGGAGGACAGGGCTGGCTGCTCCGGATGGGGCTCCCCTGGGACTTGTGAGCTCTGGGTGTCCTGGGGGAGCAGGGTCCACAGGCTCGGCCGGGACGTGCCGCGTCCTCCCCTCCGTCCAACCCCGATCCTCCTCCTCGTCCTCCCCCTCCTGTCGCCGTCTCGGCATCTCGCACGTGTGTCTCAAGGCGCGTCAGCACCTTGGTTGTGTAATGTAAGCGTCCGCCGCCCCCCTGGGTTGTGCCCTGTGGAGTCGCCCAGTGTAATCGGTGCAGGATGAGTCTGCAGGGCTTCTGTCCTGCTGCCTCGGGTGAGGAAGGAAGCGATGGGGCCTGAGAAGGGAGATGACTTGTCCTAGACCCTCACCGGGTGTGCACGTGGGGTCGCTCACAGGACTCCAAACTCCTAGGGCAGGTGTTCTGTCCACTTAAAGTCAGCTTTAATAAAAGATGTTTTCGAGCGTCGCACTTAAGTTTGTAAAGTTTGTACAAATCATTGCAAGACTGAAACGCACCTGAGTGTGTCCCTTTATTCTGGGTATCCTGTGGATGTTGTGATCTAAGTTGTTAACAGACTGAGAAGAGATAAACTATAAGCGTTTTTTAATTTCATATTTAATGACGGAGGTTTATTTTAATAGGATTCAATGTACACTCGCTATGGAAAAATAAAGTATCCCCTCAGGTACCAGAGTCACGTGGGAGTTACAGACCTGAGGGTGGTTGCTCCCTCCTTATTCTCACAGGCCCTTCTGAAGGTGAAAGGACGGGTCTCCCACAGGTGTCTCTTGTGGAGCGCGGGGCGGGTGCTCGTGCACCCCGAGCCGCTTCAGTCGTAGCTTCACTGCCTGCGTTTTCCTTCTCCAGGTCCGCCTCCACTGTCACAGTCCTGCACGTTGTTCCAAGAGCAGCGGAAAATGAGTCAGCCTCTGGTGAGTTTTGCTGTTTACGTATTTACCTGCTGCTGTTCTTTTGTGATAACACCTTGGGAGGCGCATAGTTCAAAAGTTAAAATGGGAAAGTAGGAGTAGGTAAAAGATGTGGTTAGACAAAGTGTAGAGGAGCAGGTCAGCACCAAGTGTTTCTGGCAAGTTCTACGTGTAGATCCCAGGATCCTCTTAGAGCCACAGTACAAGCCTCGTGTTCTTGACATTTGTGGCAAAACACCATCCCTTGCTTGACTTATATGGTCCTGCCAAATCACTTTTGTTCTCGAGCGTTAAAAGGTTTCCCTGAGGATCCCGCTGTAGGCCGCGAGCCTTCCTGAGCAACAGCCCCTAACGTGTTGACGTCGGTGCCTTCCTTGTGCTTCCTGTAAGCCGAGAGCGTGCTGTCCAGGGAGCACTCAGTGCATATAAGTTGTCTGTTCAGTAGAACACCGTTGTCACATAGGTACATTGTTTTCAGTGCTCAGTCGAGGGATGCAATGAGGATCATCTGGAAGAACAGCCTTGTCACCCTTCCAGTAAATTGCGCTCTTTGTCTCTTACAATCTCAGAGGGTCGCGCTACACACCATGCAGTGAGGTCTCTGGCAAAGATTCTTGTTTCCCAGCTGAATTGTATCGTGCAGCCTGCGGTCTTGGTTCTGCCCCTCCACGGAACCTGATCCGGTTGAGGTGACCTGGCATCCAGCGTACAAAGCAGTGGAGATTTGCCAGTCGTCACCTCAGACCACTGTCGCCTTGCCATCCGCAGAGTCTGCTCTGTGGGTTTCTGTGACAGATCTCTCCTTGCTGTCTTCCTGACTGACTCTGTCTTCCGCCCTCTGTGTGTGTTGTCGTTTCACCCTTGGTCCATGACTCTCCACCCCGTCTGATCTCACCCTCTGGTGCTTTTCACCTCCAGCTCTGTCAGTTCTCCCACCTGGACCAGACAGATGCCTCTGTCCAGCCACTTGCCAGCATCTCTATGGCGTTTGTCCAAAGGGCACCTCGGATGACTAGATCCAGTAGATCCAGAAATGATTATTTACAGCTCCCCTGCCCCTTGCCTTGTCCTGTTGTCCCTGGCGGCTCATCGTTGCATCATCCAGCCTGTCACCTGCCCAGAAAAATGAGTTCATTCTAAAGTCCTTCTCCATCCTCTGTTACCACGTTGTAGTGTGAGGCTTGTTAATGTCGTCTTCTGAATGGTTTTTATTCGTTCTCCTTCATCCCATACTTGCTACCATTAAAACAGCTTATCTGTTCATTTCTGTAGTTACAGAAACTTCTTTTCTGTGCCGCTACCTCTTTCCTCCAGCAGCTCAAGTGTATACTCCACGCTGAGTATTTCTCCTAAAATATTAATCACAGCGTTTTGTCTGCATGTGGGAAGCACTTTAGAGGTTCCCTGGGTGACTGGACAAACGAGGTTGCCGTTCCGCGGAGCCAATAACCATCGAGCCCAGCACTGGGGGGAGGTCCTAACTCGCCGATGATGCGTTTGGATGGATCTGTGGGGTAAAATCCTGATCGGAGAGGCTTAGGAGAGAGGAGTGGGAGAACTGGGTTTGTTCTGGTCCCAACTTTTTCAAGACATTTTGCTGTGACGGGGAAAATAGAAACTGGACAGTAGCTGGGGTAGGAGCTGAGGTCCGGGGAGGATGTTGTGTTGTGTTGTGTTGTCTTTTGTTGTGATGGGAGAAATAACAGCGGGAATGATCCAGTAGATGCGTGTGGGGGAGGGGAGAGCTGCTGCCCGTGGTCCTGGAGTGGGGAGGGGATGGCTGAGCAGGGTTGCAGGTGGGGAAGCCCTCCGATGGCTTCTGTGTTCTCAGGGAAGCAGCTCCTCAGCTGAGGGTGAGGGTGAGGTTGGGGGTTTGAGGGGAGAGCAGAGCTCTGGGGCCCAGCTCCATCGTGACCATCAGCACACACAGTGCATCCAGCTGGGAAGACTGTACTTGCCTTCCCTGCCTGAAAAGCCATCTCCTTTCTTAAATGTGGGAGTAATTACTCTTTGGGGAGCCTGTGTAATTACACGGGTGCTGCTCAGCTCAAAGCGAATTGAGTGCCAGTTCTGGCCACGGACATTTTCTGCTCTGCTGATGGAAGGGTCCCCAGAGGAAGTGTCCTGCTTGCCTGGCTCTTGGCCTCGAGGACCCTTCACACCATCTAGTGTTGTGTCTTTTATCTTTGACATAAGCATCAAATGTCTTCAGTTTCTGCATGTGATCTTAAGAAGCAATTCTCTGCTTCCAGGAGCTTCTGTGCTCCTCGGGAAAGGCACTTCACAGATATAATTACAGGAGAGCTCGGGAATCCTGCCCGTCGATACATAGGGAACTCCAGAGTGCTGACAAAGGAGAGCCTGCTTTTATTTATTTATTTATTCATTCATTTTAATTTTTTATTTGTTTACTATTTAACTTATTCAGTTTCGGCTGCGTTGGGTCTCTGTTGTTGCGCGCGGGCTTTGTTCTCTAGTTGCGGCGAGCCGGGGCTACTCTTCGTGGCAGTGCGCGGGCTTCTCATTGCGGTGGCTTCTGTTATTGTGGAGCACAGCTTCTAGGCATGCGGGCCTCAGTAGTTGCGGGTCGTGGGCTCAGTAGTTGTGGCACGCAGGCTCTAGAGCGCAGGCTCAGTAGTTGTGGTGCACGGGCTTAGTTGCTCCGCAGCATGTGGCATCTTCCCGGACCAGTGTTCGAACCCGTGTGCCCACCATTGGCAGGCGGATTGTTAACCAGTGTGCGACCAGGGAAGTCCGAGAGCCTGGTTTTAAATGCATTGTCAGAGCACGTGGCTCAGTGACTCGGGGAAGGGGGACGGCCCTCAAGTGCCCAGGACTTGGGTAGCTGCAGAGGTTGGCGAGGCTCTCAGAGCAGCGTGAGGTGGACTGGATGAGGCTCCTGAGGTGCTGGTAAGGACCTCCTTCCTTAGGATGTGGGCCTCCCGTCAGGAAGAGTGGGACGTGAAGGCAGGCAGACCCTGAGTTTGACTGAAGAGCCTCCCCTCTGTGCTGGTTTTGGTTTCTTCCTGTAGAGAAACTGAAACCTTGTAATTGGGACAGTGAGTCATCTGATCAAAAGATGTCATGTGTAGAGACTGTGGACGGCATGAAACGCGGGGTGGGGTGCGGTGGGTCAAGTCAGGGGGACTCTGGGCTCCAGCGCGATGCCCGACAGGAAGGGGCGAGGCCGCGGCGTGTTCCCGCTCATCCTAGGCCCCGGTAAGCAGTATGGATGTTCCCTTGGGGTTTTTCTGAATCGTGAATGAGGTTGAGAGTATTGTCACGTGCTTAGAGCCGTTTCTTCTTTTTAATTGGTGGACAGTCTTTAGCGCAGCTTTAGGGTTATAGGAGAATCAGAATCGAGCAGACAGCGCTTTCCTATACCCGTCCCTCTGGGTTCCCTCCCTTGGTAACGTCTCTGGCCTGTGTGGCGCGTCCTCTCAGTGATGGATCGGCATTGACACCTAATTCTCCCCTGGAGTCTGTAGTTTATATCAAGGCTCACTCTCTGTGTCCTACTGTTCAGGTTTGGACAGGTGTGATGACCTGCAGCCACCACTGCAGTGCCACCCAGAACCATTTCACTGCCTGAAACATCCCTGGGGGCCACCTTCCCTACCAGTGCCCTACCAGAACATCCTACCAGTGCCCCCAAGCCCCCGACAGCTGCTGGTCTTGTTACTGTCTGTGTATTTTTGCCCTTTCGAGAATGTCACGTAGTTGGAGTCCTTCATTCTGTGGTCTTTTCAGACTGGTGTCTTTCTGTTTTTGTATGAAGGGCCTGTTCATGTCCACTGCCCGTCTTACTGCCCCAATGCTTTCCTGTGGTTTTTTTTTTTTTTTTTTTCTGTGCGCGCGCCTCTCACTGTTGTCTCCTCTCCTGCTTCGGAGCTCAGGCTCCGGACGTGCAGGCTCAGCAGCCATGGCTCAAGGGCCCAGCCGATCCGCGGCATGTGGGATCCTCCCGGTCCGGGGCACGAACCCATGTCCCCTGCATCGTTTGGCACTGGAAGGCTTCCAGAAGCCTCCCCCTTCCATTGCAGCTGAGGAAGCAGCTCCTCAGCTGAAGGTGTGGGTGAGGTTGGGGGTTTGAGAATAGGCAGTTGGAAGAACTCCTCAGTCTGGAAGACACGATGTGGGAGGGAGTCTGAGTAGCTCATGTAACGTGTGTATAGATTATTCACTAAATCTTGAGTTAGCTCTTAAGATTGAGAAGAAGCAGCATTAGGGAATAATAAGCGAGCTGTCCTCCACATCCTAAGACACGGTACCAACTGAGACTATAAATCTGCAGGTCCAGATTCATTCACAGATGGTAGGCTGATGGGAAGCTGTTAGCCAGAGTTAGGGGGTTAGGGAGCAAATCCCCAACTTAGATTCTGTAGAGGGTAACAACCTGCCTCTCTCATGCAGGGGGAGATGGAATTCTCAGCTCCATGCCTCAGGACTCCGGTCCATTATCATGGCTGTTGTAATCTGTTTCTGAAGTGGTCTTTTCTACAACATTGAAAAAAGTGACTGCATTATCCTGAACATTTTTATCAAGTAACAAATCAGCTGATATAAATGCATAAAGTTGGCTGAAAGCAGGCCAGGATTTCAAAGCCCCTTCGGCATGTCTAGGTTGGGCACACGTCATGGAGCCTAAGAGTTTATTTAGATGGGGAATCTTAAAAAGCTGCGACTAAAAGTGACCATGAAATCATCAAACTTTTAAGTTTGAAAAAGGCTCATTCTTTTTCATATGTAAAAAAACATTAAGTGAGTCATTACAAGAGCTTTTTAAAAAGCCTCCTGTCAAGAGAGTGACAGATACAGAACTTTAAACCCATGCCTCTGGGGCCAGTGCTCTTTCTGTCATAAAATGTTTCTCCCTAACATTTGATGAATCAAAACATACACACACACACACACACATACACACACACACACACACAATGTTAAGACCCAGTGTTCACTCTTCAACTTGCTTTCAACCATATGGAAACTTTATGGATTGAGTCTTTCAGATATTATTTCAGAGCAGATAAGCCAAACGCTATTTCTCTCACCTGGCTCCAAGCACTGTTTAGTCTTCTCCAACTGGGTGTAATTATTCACTAGGGATCTCACCTATTGTTCAACACTCAAACTTGTGATGGCCATGCTGTGGACTCCATTGTCTTGAGAGGAAAGTTTACACACCAAAACATTTGGGTGGGTGAAAGGAACACAGGAGAGGAGACTAGAGGAAAGGTATCGGTGAATATGTAGTGAGTTGTTGCTTTTCTACCTTGATTATGCCTGAATGGCTATTTTTATTAACATGAGCTTGTGCTACATGCTTGATGCATGACACACGCAGACTCCCTTAACTTAGAACATAATTGTGGCACATGTATCTCCAGCTACAAATATAGATACCAAAGAGCCTAAGGAGCTCTGAGAGTCACATACCTTCATTTATTTTTTTGACTTTTTCTTCTTTTGTGAGAATTGAATAGAAATAAAAGCTAAAAAGTATCCCTTATTCACCTAGCAATTTCTTCTCATCTTCCTTTTCTCAGGTAACATCTCTAGGAATCCTCCCATACCCAGGAAATATAGTTTCTCCTGCTCTTTACAATCAAAACCCCCTGGGCAACCCTTTCTCATACCTTTTATACTAGGGTGTTGAATTGTGGATTTACTTGTCTGAATCTTCTTGAACCTGTGAGAAATTGAGTGCAGGGGCTGAATCTTCCAACAGTGTATCTTCCAGTGCCAAGCACGAAAGAGTCAACTAACATGTAGCTTTAAAAAAAAAGTATCTTGTACATATTGTAAGTGTTCAATACATTTGTACATCAAATACATGAAATAATCAAGGCTGAGAAATATGATAGGAAAAATTAATATTAAGGAGGATTTATAAATGAGTAGAAAGGGGATTTTAGGGAAGAAATCATGATTTAAGATTATTGGTTTTTTTGAACCTGGTATATGTTGCGGATTGCTATAGAAGAAAAGGCAGTTCAGTACTTTGAAAATGTGTGAAGTCTATATTCATTAGTTCATCAGCTAAAATAAGGTGGTATGTCCATAGCTGCTCATCTTTCAAAAATTTTCATAAATGTCAACTTGTTGAAAATATTTTTGAAACTAATTTTTCTTTACCTTTTAAATTCTCTTGGAATTAAACATGGTGATTTACCACTAAGGCCTTCAAGATGTATTAATTTATTTAGGCCACCATAATAAATTTGAGAGAGTCTTTGTACAGAGATGCATTTTAAAAAACACAGTTAATCACCCAAAAGTAATTTATAAAGGAATTCAAATTTTAACCATTACTCATAAAAAAAGGTGAAAAAAGGAATTAAATTCATAAAAAGTTGAACATTCTTAAATCTTCATCCCCCTACTCAATTTTCTTGTAGTTCACAGTGCTGCAGAATTCCTAATGCAGAAATCCTCAATTATATCCAGCACTTTTTGGCTTTTCCCTTTTCTTTACAAACCCTCCATTATTTTCTTTTTCTTTTTTTTAAATATCTTTTTTGGAGTATAATTGCTTTACAATGGTGTGTTAGTTTCTGCTGTATAACAGAGTGAATCAGCTATATGTATACATATATCCCCATATCCCCTCCCTCTTGCGTCTCCCTCCCACCCTCCCTATCCCAGCCCTCCAGGCTGTCACCAAGCACCGAGCTGATCTCCCTGTGCTATGCGGCCGCTTCCCACTAGCTCTCTATTATTCTGTGTTTGGTAGTGTATCTATGTCCATGCTACTCTCTCACAGCGTCCCAGCCTAACCTTCCCCCTTCCTTGTGTCCTCAAGTCCATTCTCCACATCTGTGTGTTTATTCCTGTCCTGCTCCTTGGTTTATCCGAACCTTTCTCTTTTTTTTTAGATTCCATATATATGTGTTAGCATACAGTATTTGTTTTTCTCTTTCTGACTTCCTTCACTCTGTATGACAGACTCTAGCTTCATCCACCTCACTACAAATAACTCAATTTCATTTCTTTCTATGGCTGAGTAATATTCCATTGTATATATGTGCCACATCTTCTTTATCCATTCATCTGTTGATGGACACTTAGGTTGCTTCCATGTCCTGGCTATTGTAAATACAGCTGCAATGAACATTGTGGTCCATGACTCTTTTTGAATTATTTTTTTCTCAGGGTATATGCCCAGTAGTGGGATTGCTAGGTCGTATGGTAGTTCTATTTTTTAGTTTTTTAAGGAACCTCCATACTGTTCTCCATACTGGCTGTACCAATTTACAGTCCCACCGACAGTGTAGGAGGGTTCCCTTTTCTCCACACCCTCTCCAGCATTTATTGTCTGTAGATTTTTTTTTTTTAGTTTCTGCTTTATAACAAAGTGAATCAGTCATACATATACATGTGTTCCCACATCCCTTCCCTCTTGCGTCTCCCTCCCTCCCTCCCTCCCTATCCCACTCCTCCAGGCTGTCACCAAGCACCGAGCTGATCTCCCTGTGCTATGCGGCCGCTTCCCACTAGCTCTCTATTATTCTGTATTTGGTAGTGTATATATGTCCATGCTACTCTCTCACAGCGTCCCAGCCTAACCTTCCCCCTTCCTTGTGTCCTCAAGTCCATTCTCTACATCTGTGTGTTTATTCCTGTCCTGCTCCTTGGTTTATCGGAACCTTTCTTTTTTTTTTTAGATTCCATGTATATGTGTTAGCATACAGTATTTGTTTTTCTCTTTCTGACTTCCTTCACTCTGTATGACAGACTCTAGGTCCATCCACCTCACTACAAATAACTCAATTTCGTTTCTTTCTATGGCTGAGTAATATTCCATTGTATATATGTGCCACACCTTCTTTATCCATTCATCTGTTGATGGACATTTAGGTTGCTTCCATGTCGTGGCTATTGTAAATACAGCTGCAATGAACATTGTGGTCCATGACTCTTTTTGAATTATGGCTTTCTCAGTGTATATGCCCAGTAGTGAGATTGCTGGGTCGTATGGTAGTTCTCTTTTTTAGTTTTTTAGGGAACCTCCATACTGTTCTCCATAGTGGCTCTACCAATTTACAGTCCCACCAACAGTGTAGGAGGGTTCCCTTTTCTCCACACCCTCTCCAGCATTTATTGTCTGTAGATTTTTTGATGATGGCCATTCTGACCGGTGTGAGGTGATACCTCATTGTAGCTTTGATTTGCATTTCTCTAATGATTAGTGATGCTGAGCATCGTTTCATGTGTTTGTTGGCAATCTGTATGTCTTCTTTGGAGAAATGTCTATTTAGGCCTTACGCCCATTTTTGGATTAGTTTGTTTGTTTTTTTGATATTGAGCTGTGTGAGCTGCTTGCAAATTTTAGAGATTAATCCTTTGTTAGTTGCTTCATTTGCACATATTTTCTCCCATTCTGAGGGTTGTTTTTTCGTCTTGTTTATGGTTTCCATTGCTGTGCAAAAGCCCCATAGCAGTATTGTGAGTGTCACTGAAGCAGACTTGGGTCCACTTATCCACGTGCAATAAACCCAATCTACTGACACTGGGTTGTGGTGAAATAAAGTGCCGTGTTTTATTGTAAGGCACCATACAAAGAGTCCGGACAGCTAGTACTCAAAAAGCCTCATTTTCCTGATGGGTTTCAGCAAAGTGTTTTTAGAGGCAAGGTGAGGGAGGGGAGTCCCAGGGTATGTGATCAGCTTGTGCACAGTTCTCTGTTTGGTTGATGGTGAGGTTTCAGGACAGTGTCACAGGGGTTAACGTCATCAATTCTTTGGCTCCAGTAGGCCTGGGGGCTATGTGCTCATGGTCATTAAGTAGTTAACCTTCCATTTGGTGGGAGTTTTAGCATCTGTAAAGCAGGAAATGTGCATCAAATACTGTTATCTATGTACTTCAGAGAGGAGCTAAAGTAGAGGATATGGGGGAGGGGTCTATCCTAGGAAGGCCCCATAGGGTCCTCCTCTGTTATATGAGCCCTGATGTTCTTTCCAAAATCCTCTTAAAGTTGAAGACAGACAGATTGGGTTTCCATTTTTTTGCTACCAAAAGCATCCTAACTTATACACTTGGCATAAAAATACTCTACTAATTTGGTACCTGCTCAGAGGTCTTGCTCAGGGCTGTACACAACTCCAGCTTGTGTCATTCACATTGACATTATTATGAATGGTACCCACTGGAGTTGTGCAGTCCCCAACTTTCATAGTTGTAAAAGGCTGTGCTGCTTTGTATCTGCTCATCTTTCCAGCTCCCCTTCAGTTGTCTTACATATGTGAGCTACAGTTGAGTCAGTTCCAACTACTTTTGCTCTCCAGAGGAACCATGGTATTACTTGGGGTTTTTGTGATCACTTTGTTCCCAATGCCAAATACAGATTCTTCACAGTTTGTTCATCTGACAGAGTCGTGTTTATTCTTTGATGGTCTTCTCAGATATCACCTTTACTCTAAAACTTTTCTGGTCACATCATTTTCCTGCCATAGACCCTAGGCACTCATAGTAAATGACTTTATCAAATGTAAACATAGCACTTTGTGTACATTTCTATCAATGCATCTCATGATGGTTTTTTATGTTAGTCTTCTGTACTGACCTATGTGCTTTTTGAGCAAACAGATTTTTCTAATTGTGGCCTAGTAGAGGAAACCCTAGCACACAGCAGATGCTTAAAGGACTCTCTCTTTGTGGACTGTTTAATGTATTCATTAACACTCATAATTCACTGAATGAACCAAATCATTTAATATTTACAGTTTTCCACAGCAAGATCTTTTTCGACCCACCGCGTAGAGTAATGAAAACAAAAACAAAAATAAATAAATGGGACCTAATGAAACTTAGAAGCTTTTGCACAGCAAAGGAAACCATAAACAAAATGAAAAGACAACCCTCAGAATGGGAGAAAATATTTTCAAATAAAGCAACTGACAAGGGATTAATCTCCAAAATACACAAACAGCTCATTCAGCTCAATATCAAAAAGACAAACAACCCAATCAAAAAATGGGTGGGGCCTTCCCCTCGAGCCCCTTCGCTTCCCGACGCTCCGTCCCCCCCGCCTGCCTTCTCCAGCCGCCGCCTTCCGCAGGCCGTTTCCACCGAGGAAAAGGAATCGTATCGTATGTCCGCTATCCAGAACCTCCACTCTTTTGACCCCTTTGCTGATGCAAGTAAGGGTGATGATCTGCTTCCTGCTGGCACTGAGGATTATATCCATATAAGAATTCAACAGAGAAACGGCAGGAAGACCCTTACTACTGTCCAAGGGATCGCTGATGATTACGATAAAAAGAAACTAGTGAAGGCGTTTAAGAAGAAATTTGCCTGCAATGGTACTGTAATTGAGCATCCAGAATATGGAGAAGTAATTCAGCTGCAGGGTGACCAGCGCAAGAACATATGCCAGTTCCTCGTAGAGATTGGACTGGCTAAGGACGATCAGCTGAAGGTTCATGGGTTTTAAATGCTCCTGGCTCAGTGACGCTTAAGTGAGGATTTCCATGCAATGAGTAGAATTTTCCTCTGTCCCTTGTCACAAGTTTAAAAACCTCACAGCTTGTGTAATGTAACCATTTGGGGTCCACTTTTAACTTGGACTAGTGTAACTCCTTCATGCAATAAACTGAAAAGAGCCTTGCTGTCTAGTCTTGAAGTCCCTCATTTAAACAGAGGTCAAGCAGTAGGCACCTGGCAGTGTCCAGCCTGAAACAAAGAATAACAGTGATGTTTCAGCCAAGTCCAGAGCCCTAAGATCACAGACGGCTATGTCTGGCCAGAAGCTCCTCAGCAATCCCTCTACAGAGTTCCCTGCCCTAAGAGAATGTCGCCACCTGAACAGCCCTCGGTGACGCTGAGAGTGGAGTATGGGGTGAGGCAGCGACGGCAGCTATACTGCTAGAGGGAGTCTTTGATCATCAGGGGAAAGATCCCCTGGTATCTCCAACGTGACCAGGTGGACAGAGCTTAGAGCAGCCACCTTCCTTCTATTGAGGTGACAGGACAGCTGGCTTGCCACCAAGGTCTTTTTGCCCAGACATATCCTAGGTGATCAATGTCCAAACTAGAATGTGAGGCCAACCTTCTATCAAGAGTTAAACTTTTGACAAGGGAACAAATTTCGAACGGACGTATCAGTCATGTAGCTGTAGAGCTCGCAACTTACTAGCAACAGCTGCCCAATGCCATGTGAAGTAACAAACTGGTTTTTGGTTTTTTGGGGTTTTTTTTTCCCCCTTCAGTTTTAATGTTATGTAATGTATTTAAACCCTTATTTAAATAAAACTTGTTTTCAGAAACAAACAAAAAAAAAAAACAAAAAAAAAATGGGTGGAAGACCTAGATAGACATTTCTCCAAAGAAGACATACAGGTGGCCAAGAAACACATGAAAAGATGCTCAGCATCACTAATCATTAGAGAAATGCAAATCAAAATGACAGTGAAGTATCACCTCATACCAGTCAGAATGGCCATCATCAAAAAATCTACAGACAATAAATGCTGGAGAGGGTGTGGAGAAAAGGGTACCCTCCAACACTGTTGGTGGAACTGTAAATTGGTAGAGCCACTATGGAGAACAGTATGGAGATTCCTTAAAAAACTAAAGATAGAGCTACCATATGACCTAGCAATCCCACTCCTAGGCACATATCCAAAGAAAACCATAATTCGAAAGGATGAATGCACCCCAATGTTCACTGCAGCACTATTTATAATAGCCAGCACGTGGAAGGAACCTAAATGTCCATCAACAGAAGAATGGATAAAGAAGATGTGGTACATATATACAATGGAATATTCCTCAGCCATAAAAAGGAATGAAATAGTGCCATTTGCAGAGATGTGGTTGGAGCTAGAGATTGTCATACAGAGTGAAGTAAGTCAGACAGAGAAAGACAAATATTGTACAGTACCATTTATGTGTGGAATCTAGAAAAATGGTAGAGATGAACTTACTTGCAAAGCAGAAATAGAGTCACAGATGTAGAGAACAACCTTACGGTTACCAAGGGGGGAAGGGGTGGGTGGGATGAATTGGGAGATTGGGACTGACATATATCACTACTATGTATAAAATAGGTAACTAATGAGAACCTACTGTATATCACAGGGAACTCTACTCAGTGCTCTGTGGTGACCTAAATGGGAAGGAAATCTAAAAAAGAGCAGATATATGTATATGTATGACTGATTCACTTTGCTGTACAGCAAGAAACTAACACAACATTGTAAAAGAACTATACTCCAATAAAAATCAAATAAAAATTTTAGAGTTTTCAATCTCCCATTACCACATATATCCAGATGCAGCAATATTTACTTCTTCTATCAGTTGCCAATGTCAACTAAAAAAACCCAAACAATAGCAGCGTAGTAAGGAGAAACTTTACTCAAAAGGGTAAGTGCGAGGAGGGGCCTATTGCAATTGGGGGAGGAGAACTATCGCATTAGGGAGAATGCTGTGACCCTAAGATCTGCAAGCCTCTCAGTGGTTAGTCAAAAGGGGTTTTTCTTCTCTTGAGAGGAAGTAACAAGGGTATTAAGGGTAGGGTGTGGGCAAATGGGATAAAAGAGTAGCTTGAGTGGATGGTAGATCAGAGAATATTTTACCCTGAGGTCAGCCTGTTCTTAGGAGAGATTATCTGTTGACTCAGTCTGACAGTGAGTCCGAGTTCTGGAGCCTGGAGGAAGGAGTGAAACTTTACAGTTTGATTAATAAGCAGTTTGTTCCAATTGATTAGTAGGAATAAACACTTCAGATGATAATTTATGAGACAAAAAAATGGCAATTTGGAATATCTTTGTCTGGCATTGCCATAGGTAAACAAGAGGAGGCATCTGTGGTGGTTCTTAGGAATAAGCTGTTTTCCACAACACAAAGGGCAGAGGGATATCTTGACTTTTGCTGTTTTCCAGGATTCGAGGGCTCAGGTAAAATTCCACATTGTCACTAATAATAGTTTTCAGTATCGAAGGACACAATTAGACTATATAAAACTTTATTTTCTTTTCCAGTGGTCATCACACAGCCAAGCAAATGTATCCACTTGTTAAATTTAATTACCTTTTATCTTAGAGAGTTCCCCCAAATTAAATAGGTCGGAAATTTTTATAAAGAATCAAATATTGCTTTCCTGTCTGAAAAGTGTGGACTGAGTATCAGAGACTTATCAGATTCCTTTCAAGCTAAAGTCACCTTCATTCACTTGATAAGACTGTAGAGGGCACAGTTGGACTGAAACAAAGCTTGAGTGAAAGAGTGTGAGAACTTCATTACACCCAGCTAATACCCACCTGTGTGCTGTCAGTGATTCATATCTGCCTTTCAGAGCAAAGGTCTTTTAAAAAATCTTTTTGAAAGAGGGTTTTCTTATTTGTCACTTTACTTTCTTTTTAATTAATCCTGACAACATTTCATGTGAGAAAGTGTGTTTGAAGAGATAGAATTATAAATGAGTCCAGCATTATTGTTATAGTCCCTGTATTAAAATGTTACTGTAAGCTAAGGCAAGGAAGTCAAAGATAGTAGATTAAGAGAAAACTGCTGGGGAAATGAGCAAGCATTATTAAAAACAAGTGACAGGTTTGTATTACTCTATTGGAAGGAGCATATAGTAGTGGAAAGACTAAGGAATTAGTTGGGCTATCCGTAAGCTATTTGAAGCACAGCTTTTTCCAAAGCTAAGTAAAGTTTTGTCTAATCATCAGCTAATTTGTGGTTTCAAAATCCTGTAGTGTTCTTGATGCAGTTACCACCAAAATGAAGCATGCCCTTCTTCCTAATGGTCTACTCCTCCCCTTCCTTGTACTATATGTGCAAAACAAATGACATATACGAACCCTTTATGTTCTCTTTTCACCCTGCTTTCATTCCACATTGCACCAAGATTTCATTTTCCACATCAGTAATGGCTTTATAATTTCCAAATTCAAAGGTTTTTCTTCTGTCTCATTTACCTTAAAATCTCAATTGCCTTTGATTTTTTGCTCCTCACAGATGACTCTTATCTTTTTGCTGGAATTGTGTTGACTATGTACTACCTGTTACTCTTTTCACATATTTAGCAAATCAGTTTGTTAGTTTGAGTGCTTCTTTTTGATTTTTCCCATTCCATTATTTTGGGAATTCACCATACTTCTGTATTTTGTGTGCTGGTTCTCCTCTATCAGACTATTGATTGAATTTTATGTTTCCAGCTAAAACCTGCCATTGGATTGGCTATTACCTCAGTGGGAAATGGCTATGGTATCCATGTAATGTACTCTCACTAAAGCCCCAACTTTGTATTGCTAATTGCCTTCTAAATATTCATAAATGGATGTCTTGCTGTTCCTTGAAAGATAGCTATTCAAAATCATTTTTCTCTCCAAACCTAGTCCCTCTTTCTGATTTTCTCATTCTTCTATCTCTGCCATAGCGTTTAGATAGAAAAAAATTTGACTGTTTTTTCAACTAACACTCTGTAGGCTCCTTGCTATCCTCCTAGGCCAGGTCTTTGGGCCAAGGTAACTAGTGTCTGGATCCATTAGAAAGTCCAAGGGGGCAGAATTTTCTTTATGCTTTGTTCATTAATGTAGCCTAATCACAAAGGATGATAACTAGCTCAATTAATATTCATTAATAAATGAATGAGCCCAAATACCCAAAGTTAGGTTCTCCTATTATTTATTTTACATTAATTACCAGATGAATATTTTTAATACCACTTTTGTATTGCTGCTTTTCTGATCAGAAACTTCATTGAGTCTATTTTGTCTCTTTTTTTCTGACTTTTGAGATTGTCCATTTTTCTATTCTAAGGAGGTCCTAAGAAAGTGAATTAATGTTGTGGGTAAGAGTGAACGTACTGGAGTTAAACAGCCTGAGTTTGATTATTGTTCTTTCATTTACTAACTGGGACAGGTATTTAATTTTTCTGTGCCTCAGTTTCTACGTCTTTAAAATTGAGATAATGATCACTGGATTGATGTTACGATGAAATAAGTTAGTGTGTCTTAAGCACTCAAACAGTGCCTGGTATTTAATGAATGCTCAATATGCATTATTATTATTATTATTATTATAAACCTCTACATTTGAAAAGCGTCTGTACAGTCAGTGACATCCAGATGTTTAATAGAACATATCCCATCTTTCAAACAAAATTTTACATGTAATCCCAATAACTTTATGAAATACAAAATAAGTGTGGCTTTGATTATTTGTACCCTCCGCTCTTTCATAAACTCATAAATGTCCTTGACAAAATCCCCAAACTCCAAGAACTACAATTTAAAAACCCCTGGTCTCAGTAACTTTTTTTCTTTTTTTTTAATATTTATTTTTTTGGCTGCACTGGGTCTTAGTTGTGGCATGCAGACTTCTTAGTTGTGGCATGCGGAATCTTAGTTGCAGAATGTGGACTCTTAGTTGCAGCATGCATGCGGGATCTAGTTCCCTGACCAGGGATCAAACCCGGGCCCCCTGCATTGGGAGCACAGGGTCTTACCCACTGGACAACCAGAGAAGTCCCTGGTCTCAGTAACTTTTGATGTAAGTATTTACTGATTGACTAAGTCATGTTGAAAACCATTAGATTGTAGAAAGAGCAGGCATTTTAATAATACATCTATTATATTGCCTGTCTCAAGTGAGGGTATTGTAAGACAAGGAAGTTACATTTGAAAATATTATGTAACACAGACAATTTATATCTATTTTAGTAAATTTAGATCAAAGGAATAAACTTTTTTTATAATAAATGAGGGGTAAGTTTGAATTACAAATCATACTTAAGGAATCAAAGTGTTGTGTTATTATAATTGTCATATATAGAATAAATTATTTGCCCTTTGAGCATTTGGAGATGACTTAAAACATTATTTGTTTCTGAACTAAACCTAAAAGATGTAAAAAACATTTTCTAAATGATAATATTGATATTAACACTACTTATCCTTTTACTTTCAACTCTGTAAGCTTAGTAAAACTTCAGTCTTTATTGATATCCCCATATCTAAAAGATATTTATCTCTACTGCTTAACTGGAAATTTTTGAGAAAAAATTAATTGATGTTATTAAAAGAAAGGTGTCATCTAAAATTATACTGTCTTATTCTTAGAAAGAATTTGCTGAGTGATCCAATGAACATCTGACTAAGAGTCATGTACTCTTAAAGGGGTTGAGAACAGGTTCATGAGATATTTGAGTCCCTTCATTTTACAAATGAGAAAAATATGAGCCTGCTTAGCTAAGGAATTTACCAAAGATAGATGATTGCATATTAAATATTAAGAAGTATTAAAATCTCTGTTCTCAATCCAGTACTCTTTCCACCATTTGGAAAATTAATCATACAGTCTCAAACATCAAAATATTTTTTCCTGTATCCAAAAGAGAACAGAATGTCATGTTTTAGAATCCAGATGTCATATCAACTTAAAAAGCAACATAAAAAACAATTGTAAAGTAAAACTTTGGATTAAGCAGATGATGACTGCTTGATTGGTAGTGGCTTATACTGGAATATAAAGTAAATCAGTAAGCAGAAATACTGCAGTCATCTGTTTTTCTGAATGTCAATCAACAGAGCTGTTCTAAGAAGGATTGAGAAATAGCAAAAGGCTGGTCTTTCTCCAATCTGTGGTTGTCTTTATTGAACTCATTTTCTTTTTTCCTTGCCCTTTTTGGTGCCTCTTATCTCTGTTCTCTCCTTCTCCTACCAAAACTTCTTCTAGGAAACTTGTATCAAACTTGTACTGAAATGTAAATGGCTTACAAGCCTTAAGGTGCTGCCTCTCCCAGGGAAGTGTGAGGAGTGAGATTGAAGAGGGGCAAAGAAAGGTAAAGTTATAGAATGTATATCTAAATATGAAATTTTAAGCATCAATGAGGAAGAGAGTAGCAGTTTTAAATTGTAGGAGGACACACTTCCCAGTGATTTTAAAACCATTGTTAATCTCCCCAAAGAAATAAAAACCAAACAGACAAACAAATATGCAACAAATATAACAGCCAAACACAAAAACAAAAATAAAAAACCCCAAATTAATGGGACTTGACTATGTTGAAACTGAGATTAATATGTGGAGTATTGATTTCTCTAATAAGTTGAGTCCCTCAGTCCATGAACATGGTATATCCCTTTATCTAGGTATTCTTTAATTTTTCTCAGTACTGCTTCATAATTTTGCATATAGAAGTCTTCGTATCTCTCATTAGATTTATTTTTATGTGTTTCACTTTTTAGATATTACCATCAAGAGCATCGTTTTCTGAATATCCTATTTGCTGTTGGTCTGTACAAATACAATTGATTTTTAAACCTATTGACCTTGGATTCAGCAACCTTGTTAAATTATCTTATTCAAATGGCTTACCTGTAGAATTTGTTTCAAATACCATAAGGATTAAAAGATCAATTCTCTAAAACAATGTAATAAATCTAAGATTTCATACAAACGGTAATGTTTTTAAAAATTCATACAGCAAAACTTGACAGGAAAAGAAGAATAAATATGTAAATCCACAATCATCGTGGGAGATTTTAACACAACTCCCTCAGTAGTAGGTAGAACAACCAGCCAAAAGTCCATGGAAGATTTTTAACACAAATATCAAACTTGATCAATTTGAAATATATAAAACGCTCTATGCAACAATGATGGAAATCACACTTTTCACAAGTATATATAGACTATATTACAAAATTACTTATATGGTTGTACATAAAGCAAGTCTCAACATATTTCAAAGACTGAAATACAATAAAATATGCTTTCTGACCATTGAGATGTTGAGTTAGAAATCAGTAACAAAAATTATTTTAAAATAGATCCAAATGTTCAGGAATTAAGCATTTTACTTTAATAATCCACAAAGAAGAAATCACAATTAGCATAAGAAAAGCAAAATTTTAGCTATACTCCCATGGTTTATTACATATGTGTGTACTCTAACACCATCACAGTTTCCCCCACAAGCATATGCACTAACAGAGTTTGTATCCTATCTATCTAGTTTCCTTTAGGGTCTGATAAGGCCAGTTGAAGATGCTTACTAAATGCTAATTGGGTGTATCGGCAGAACTCTTGGTTTTAAGCAACATGATATGACTTAGATAACTTTAAGAAAATGAATTTATTACAGTGATACAGAGTAGCTCACAGAATGGTTTGGAGAGTCAGAGAACCGTGGGTCTAAACGATCAGCCAGGAGAAATGTCTAAACTTATTTCATGGTCTGATGTGGTGAAGACGAGATTGCCGCTACTGCTGGATTACTTGATTACTCTGTAGATTGTAATGCTGAGCTCACAAACACAGAATTTAGATGCTGCTGGAAAGAGGGTATTGCTTCCACTAGGGTTCTTTTGTGTGACCAGTATAGACTCTACAATTACTGTTTTCCACTCACTCACTGGCAGCTTTTAATTGCAAATCTGGGGCATATGCATCCAACTGATAGAATTCCGTTTTTGTGCTAATGCCCTAGTTTCAAAGGAGGCTGAGAAAACAAGTACTTGAGATGTTTAGCTTCTATGGTGAAAGGTGGATTTGCCTCATAAAGTGGGAGATTCCTAAATCATAGGGAATGGACAAGGTTCATGCAATTTATCTATGACTTTCAGGCAGACATGGGTCTTGCCAAGACACTTTGGATAGTCTATTTACTGATCTGTAGGTTCTCTGAGCATGATGTCATTAAAATAGAGGATAAGTGTGATGTCAGAAGGTCAAGGTCTCTATGAACTAAGCTGTGATGTAGAATGAAAAAGTTGAGACAATACAGTGAAATTAATACTGCTGCCTTGTGATTTGCAAGCAAATTGTTCTGATGTTCTCAGCTTTTTAGAGTAAAGGAATAAAAGCATGTGCCTAATCAATAACTACTGATTACTTAGAAAGCAAAGCAGGTCCCTTAGAACCTTACTGATTTGTTGTAGTGAAGAGACCACATATAGAACAATGGTCTCAATTTGCTGTCTCTAGCTGATCAAATTTATAACAATCTTCTGTTTTACTCCTGAATACTCTGACTTCTACACTAGACAAATTGAAATTTTAAAAGGGAATATGATAGAAATCACCAACCCTGAATTTGTAAAATCTTCAGTAGTGAAACTAATCACTGTGATTCTCTTAGGGATTTAATCATGCTTTTGACATATTATTATAATAAATAGAGGAAGCTCTTGGGGCTTTTATTGAGCTCTTCCTAATAAAAATATTATTCCCTGAGACATGCAGCCAAGATGGTGATTCTGCTTGTGGCTGAGTGTACTACTTTAATGATATACTAAGAAACTAGTGAAATATTTATGGAATTTTGGGGCATCCTAGTAGTCCTACTGGGAGGCAGACTTAAGTCAAACTGCCATTTATCATTTCATCTTCATGTCTCCACCCTGACTAGTGGAGAATAGTGGTATCGAAGGTACCAAGAATCAATACAGGGAAGGGTAAAGAGGTTGGGATGGGAAAAATTGACTTCCATTTTCTAGGTAACTCTTCTTGGCTAAGTCATTACATGTCTCCAATCATGGCGAAAAAAATGTTACTATATATCGTAAAATTGACTTCTCTTTAGAAAGATGGCAAGTGAGGGTTGGAGAGTCCTTTCTTTATTGGAATCTACCATTATATCCTCATCCCACTACAAAGAAGTCCAGTTCTTTTTCAGTCAGTGCCCCATTCCAAGATGCCAATTAAACTCTCATAATAAAGCAGTCATCAGAATTAAATGTTTAGTGTTATTCTATCTCAACCTGTGGATGCAAGAAGTAAGACTTTTATCACATTCACAGAAAGTTAATGATATTTGGCATTATCTTGAGCTGGGAATTTAAGACTGGAATATTACATTCTTATTACATTGATTTATCCTGTTGTCTTTATTTTTAATTTATTTTATTAATGTATGAAAAGAAATTTTATTGTGGTAAGAAAACAATATGTGATCTACTCTCACATTTTTAAGTGTATAATACATCCCAGACCGGGGCTCGCACCCGTGTCATTCTATTCTTTGTTTCTACGAGTTTGACTATTTTAGATATCTCATATAAGTGGAATCATGCAGTATTTGTTCTTCTGTGACTGGCATATTTCACTTAGCATAACATCTTCAGATATATCTATGTTACTGCACATGGCAGATTTTCCTTCTTTTTTAAGGCTGGACAATATTCTATTGTATGTATATATCACATTTTAAAAATGTATTCATCCATCAATGGATATTTACGTTTTGTCCATATCTTGGCTATCATGAATAATGCTACAGTGAGCATGGTAGTGCAGAAATATCTTTTAGATCTTGATTTCAAATCTTTAGACTATCTACAGAGAAGTGACGTTGCTGGGTCACGTGATAATTCTATTTTTAAGGTTTTCAAGACCCTCCATACTATTTCATAGCAACTGTACCATTTTACATTCTTACCAACAGTACCCAGTAGTTCCAATTTCTCCACATCCTTACCAATACTTTACTTTATTTATTTTTATAATAGCCATCCTAACAGGTTCAGGATGATACCTCATTGTGTGTTTTCTTTTGTTGTTTTTTGGGGGTTGTTTTGGTCTGTGCTGTGCGGCATGTGGGATCTTAGTTCCCTGACCAGGGATTGAACCTGCACCCTCAGCAGTGAAAGCACAGAGTCTTAACCACTGGACCACCAGGGAATTCCCTCATTGTGGTTTTGATTTACATTTTCCTGATGGTTAGTGATGTTGAGCACCTTTTCATATATCTGTTGACCATTTATATATCTTCTTTGGCAAAATGTCTGTTCAAGCCCATCATTGCCCATTTTTAAATTGGGTTATTTGGGGGGTTTTTTGCTATTAAGTCATAGGAGTTTCTTATAAATTTTGAATATTAAGCCCTTATCTGATACAGGGTTTGCAAGTATTTTCTTCTCTTCCATAGGCTGCCTTTTCATTTTGTTGATTGTTTCCTTTGCTGTTCAGAAGGTTTTTAGTTTGATGTAGTTCTACTTGCCCATTTTTGCTTTGTTGCCTGTGCTTTTGGTGTCATATAGTTAGGACATCATTGCCAAAATTAGTGTCAAGGATCTTTTCCCCTATGTTTTCTTCTAGGAGTTTTACAGTTTCAGATCTTATGTTTAAGTCTTTAATCCATTTAGAGTTGATTTTTGTGTATAATACAAGAGTCCAGTTTCATTCTTTTGCATGTGGATATCCAATTTCACCAACACCATTTGTCAGTTCTGAGAAAGAACAAAGTTGGAGGCATAAGAGTTTCTGATTTCAAAAAATATATTACAAACCTACAGTACTCAAAACAGCATGGTACTGGCAAAAAGACAGACGAATGGAACAGAATAGAGAGACTAGAAATAAACATATGCATATACAGCCAACTGATCTTTGACAAAGGAGCTAAGAATACAATTGGGAAAGGATGCTCTCCCAGTGCCCTTAGAAGTAACCATGACACCCTACAGATTTGGAATATTCAGGGCCTCCATACTTTTTTAAAAGATAAATTTATTTATTTATTTTTTGCTCCATGGGGTCTTCGTTGCTGTGCACGGACGGGCTTTCTCTAGTTGTGGCGAGTGAGGGCTACTCTTCATTGCAGTGTGCGGGCTTCTCATTGCGGTGGCTTCTCTTGTTGCAGAGCACAGGCTCTAGGCTCATAGGCTTCAGTAGTTGTGGCACACAGGCTCAGTAGTTGTGGCTCGTGGGCTTAGTTGCTTCCCGGACCAGGGCTCAAACCCGTGTCCCTTGCACTGTCAGGTGGATTCCTAACCACTGCACCACCAGGGAAGTCCCAGGACCTTCATCCTTTTACATGTGAGTTACTACTTGATTTTCCCTAGTCAGGTCACTAGTAGGCTTTAAGTTCCAGGAGACTCTAAGGTTAATTTTTCTCAATTTGTTTCTTATTGCCAACTAGGGATTTACTGTCTTCAGTGCCAAGCAGGCTAGATAACTGATGGCAGTTTCCCCTATATCCTCAATGATCTGTTGTCTCTGATCTCTCCTGGTATCAATTTTTATGTTAGAGCAATAGATGACTTACTCTGGGTTAATTAAGTAGAAAATAAACTACTAAAAAGATATTGGACAGTTTATGGAATCTCTAAATAAAAGATTCAAGAACCAGCATTGGTGTTTGGAAGTTTAAACTTATGCCTAGGAATCATGCTGTAGAATTGGTCCAGGGAACAACCTAGTGCAAGAGTCACTGGGCAGAGACACTTCAGCTAGAACTACAAAGATCAATGATAGGGGATGCTAAATACAGTAATATGAATCACTGATACATTTGTTCTGGATACTGAAAACTGTGTGTGCTTTCCACTTCCAGAATATATTCTAAGCAGTCTTTTCTTCTTGTCAGTAGCTTCTAGTCCAGTCTCCAGAATGGATATAACTGATTGTCAGAGCTAAGGTCATATGCTAGCCTATGGCCCTAAAGGTTACTCAGAGATTAAGTAGCTGGCATTTTCAATCTCAATAACGAGAGACAGATTCTTCCTCATAAGATGGGGATTTCCATAACTTATATATGGGTTCATACACTGGACAAAAACGAAGAGTAGAACTCTCCATTAGAGTTCATTCATGAATAAATACCACATAAGTCATAATTTTCTTTACAATAATATTTTGGAAACAAGAATAAGGAAGTTTTATATATATATATATATATATATATATATATATATATATATATACACACACACACACACATATATATACACAGACACACACACACACATACACACATATGTATATATGGGTGTGTGTGTTTATAAATTCTGACTTTATATAAAGTAGGCCTTTGTTTTTTACTGTTACTGTTCTGAATGCAGAATGGGGATTCTTTTAGTTACAAAGAGGAAAATGAAAACTTTTTTCTGAACTAAACTACATGAAGTGTGAACATGAAGATTAACATCGTCTCTGAGGCAGGAACCTCAAAATTATACTCCTTCTCAATCAATGTTATTGTCAGTTCTTAGTTTTATTAATTATTAAAGGAAAATATATATCCAAGACATTACTGCAAATAAATATTTTAGAATATGTCTGGCTTTTCCTGTACAGTGAAAACATTTTTATAATATGAAATGTAAGAACAGATATTTTTCCAACGTAAGTTCTCGTTGCACATTCTCACATATTATAACCATATGTAATTACTGTTAAGTGAAAAGCCTGAATTAGATGAGTAAATTGTTAGAGCCAGTGGTAAGAAAATTATTATATATATTTTTAGCACAGTATTTAAATTTTATATTTAAGAAACTTTTGAGGGACTTTTCATCTAGCTAGTAAGTGAGTTAATTAAAAACAGAGGAACGTTGTGAAGAGTGACACCATGGTGTTTTTAGAATCAGAGGGGTATGAATTCCAATTATTCAATGATAATTTTTGAGATCCTACCACAGCCAGGTACATGGCTTTTACATTTTCTCTAGGAATTTCATTTTCATCATCTAAACAATAGATATAAAACATTTAACTAATGAAGTTTTTGAGAGCAGAGCAAATCTTCAAGGCAAGACACAAAAAGGTGAAAACCTTTCCAAGTAACTTGACTATGTTCCAGAGCAAAACTCAATAATATTTATAGAAATACAAAAATATTCATCACTACTACAAGGCAAAATTAATAAGTTATGGCATCCAACCAAAGATTACCAGGCATACAAAGGGTCAGGGAAAGATGAACTATAATAAGAATAATCACTTGAGAGTGACCCAAAACTGGCACAGATGTTAGAATGAGAAGATAAGGAAGTCAAAATAGCTTTTATAATTGTACCACCCATGTTAAAAAAAGTTATGTCGAAATATAGAAGATATAAAAAAGAACCCAATTTAACTTCTAGAGATGAAAGCTACAGTTATTGAGATCAAAACAAAGCAAACAAATCATTTGATAGGTTTTGTGTGTTTGAAACTTTGTTTTTTGAAAATTTGTTTCATTTGTTCTACCAGTTAGACCTGGTAGAAGAAACAGTGTTTCTGAGTAAGAGATGATAAAAATACCAGTCCTGCAGTTAGTTCACTGTCACTCTCAGAGAGCTTAAAAGAGAACTCAGTGTGGTCGAACAGTAGCCCAGAGAATAAGTTGGAGGGGGTTATTGCTGGAAGTGACAAAAGTAAGACATGTCTTACTTTGGGGTGTCTTCTGTTGTAAAAGAGGCAAGAATGAGGATGAACCATAAACTCTTCCCATGCTGAAGCCACAGAGTGAACCCATCCCATGTTATTAGAGGCCACTGATATCAGAGGCAGAAGACCAGGATCATAACTGCTAATGGGCAGCTAATTGTGCTTGTAGTCAGAGGAGGGTCTCCCTCTTTTCCCCTTTTTCTTTTTAATTCTAAACTCAGGGTTATAATTAAACAAAACAGGAATTTAGAGAAGAGCATGTGGGAAGCTTTTTGGCTATTTGGAGTTGTTGCTTTGAACAAATATCCCCCCAATAAAAATAATAACATAATAATAGTAGTACATGAAATGTCCATATATTGACTTAAATGAATTCTTTAAAATTAGATGTAGTTTTTGGTCTAGACTGCAAAAGCATTAAATTTCCCTTGTAGCAGTTACTGAAAAAAAATTAAACATTTAAATTTTTTTACTTCATCAAGATTGAATTTCTCAATCAAACCACATATGATTAACCTGGTTTTCCAATGTATCTTTTATAACAGATACATAATCTGATAATAAACATGGCATTGCTTTCTAAATTATTTTTAATGACATACATGATAGAACATGAGAGGATCTTGGCCCATTTAGCAACCCCCATACTTTTATTTTAATGGAACATATAGTTTAGGTAGAAAATATAGCCTAGTGGATTTAAAAAAAATTATCTTTGGAAATGAAAAATAATGGAACTGAAAGATTATGTATAAATTAGAGACTATAAGGATTTGATTTATTTGAAGTACAGAGTCCTTAAATTGTGCTTCTGGTTAATAAACTGGCTTTAGACATTGGACAAAGGTCTGTAATTTCTTCTACTACAGTCTGGTATTTCAAGAGCTACCAAGAAAACACTGCTGAATGGCTTTAGGTCTCAGAAGTTAAGACACAAGAGAAGTCAGATATCACCACTATGGTGGTAAATTCCCTCTATGCAAAACAATTTTAAAAAATTCCACTTCTCTCATTAGAATACCACAGTGCAGAACTTGCGTGGTGGCGCAGTGGTTAAGAATCCGCCTGCCAAGGCAGGGGACATGGGTGCGAGCCCTAGTCCAGGAAGATCCCACATGCCCAGAGCAACTAAGCCAGTGTGCCATAACTACTGAGCCTTCATGGCACAACTACTGAAGCCCACGTGTCTAGAGCCCGTGCTCCACAACAAGCGAAGACACCGCAATGAAGAGTAACCCCCACTCGCCGCCACTAGAGAAAGCCCACGCGCAGCAATGAAGACCCAACGCAGCCAAAAATAAATAAAAATTAATTAATTAAAGAAGAAAAAAAGAATACCACAGTGCAATGTCATCATCTCCTCAAGAAAAAGTGCCATATAATTCTGTTCTCTGTCTTCAGTGTTATGCAGTAAGACAAGATTTGTTTTCTCCAAGTCCCCCCTCCCTTTTTTTGGTCATTTCCCCCTCCTAGAAGAGAGCCTTAGCTTAGATGAGAAAAGAAAGTTTCTATTATCATAACACCAAATAAAGGCTATCAACATTTGCAAGGGAAATTTTGGTTGTAGATGTTTAACTGAAAGATTAAAACATATTTCCGTAGGACCTTCAAGGTACCTGACCTCTCCCACAGCGTATCTTGCTGAGAAGATGAAAGGAGCCTATTGACTGCTAATCAAGCCTTGCAGAGTAAGAAGAAAGCTGAAAAAACCAAGGTCATGGTGAAGAGGAGAAAAGTTAGGGAGAACCTACAGAGATGCAGCTTTAAGCTGAAACCTGTATAGACTTTAAATGGAAAAGAGGAAAACACTATCCGTGGTATCCACTGTTCTCTATGTGTTTTGTATCATAAAGTAGGCTTTTCTTCTAGTAACAGACCCACTTTCATGCTCTTCCAGACATTCAAGTCTACATAAATAAGGATTTATATACTTGTGGTCTTGTCTGAGATTACTGTACTGTGACATAACATATGGCTGTGCCTCCATCTAAGACTACCATAGAAATGAGCCAAGAAATACTCCACCGTTTATCTAAACTACCAGATTGTTGCTGAGGAAGGGGAGTGCTCACAGCTTTTGTAAATTGATGTAATTAATACTCTTTCAGCAGGGGAGTAACTTGAGAAAAGTAGTAATCTTGGCCTGGAAGCACTGGCGGAGAGAATGCATGGTTTAACATGAATGCCTAGGTTAATGCTTTCTTGTGAGTTTATTAGTTTCCCACAGGAAAATTTCACAAGCTGTTATCAGGCTATGAAGAGAGGGAAGAAGTCTGGGGAAGGTCATATGTGTGTCTGCATCATCCAAAATGGATGATAGAAGGGAAATTAGATTGTTTATGAAGACGGAGGAAAAGTCCCGGAATGATATGGCAATATTGATGGGGGCAATGCAGTTGATACAGTATTTGGCTCCAGCTACATTTGAAAGAGGGCTTGAAACTAGTGAAAAGACAGCCAGTAGGTACGTGAGAAGAAGAATGCATTATTTAGGAATTCATGATTCTCTGCCATTCTCAAATAATTCATTGAATAATTAATTGAGAGGATGGGTAAGGGAAATTGATTAAGCTTTAGAGAAACTCATATAAATTATTTAGTGAACAGTGTATGTTATGATTGATTTAAGAGATTTTCAAGGGTAATTTTGACTTTACTCCCTTAAACAATATTTTCCACTGACTTTAGCACCTAATCAAATATCAGAGTAATATTTGACTCCAATTTATGGACAGATTTGAATATACAAAATCTTAAGTAACCTAAGAATGGAAGGCAAGTTTAAAGAGAAGTTATAAGGTATGAATACAAATTTTTCCTCTCAATAAGCAGTGCAAAAGGAGAACTACAGCTGTAGAACCCTAGAGTTTGTAGAGCTTTTCTGTGTGATTGAGCTATCAGAGATCAATGTTTTATGGTACCATAGTAGGAAATCCTATATTATGATATCGTAGTATCGAAGTTAGTAATCTTATTCAATTGTGATGGTATTTTAAAAGACTAAGAAAATTAGGATGTGTGTGCGTTTGTACTAAAGGAAGTTGAAGAAGAAACTATTAATCATTAATTTACTATATCCCAAATTCAGAATTCAGAAGTTGGCATGGTATAGATTCAGGAATTTTTTTTGTCTGTGTTAGATTTAAGGAAGGAGTGAATATTATTTGATACCCATAGGAAGATTAAACCTAAAGAGAATATAAATACTTTTTTCTAGGGAGATTTTTTTTCCTTTGAAAAAATGCTTCAGGGTAACACTAGAGTCTAAACTCTTTGGGGACAGTGGCTATTGGTGAGAGTATTTGGAAGTGTAGGTATAGTTAAATAATAAACTTGATTCTTGGCGTTAAGGACTCTGAAAAAGCAAGAAAAGTTACTTCTCTAAGGGCAAGATCACCTTAAGGAAGTTAATTTGAAAATGTCATTTAACAGGTGTGAGTTTTGACACACTTCAGTGAATATGTGCACCATGTTGTTTATTGACAAGGGGAAAAAGAATTACTATTCATTAACAAGACCACTTCTTACCAATCTGAAAGAACTAAGGATATTTGGAGAGTTCAGATGGTATTATAATTGATTCATCCAAGATTACTCCTAGAGTGAAATAAGTGGATTGGCATTCAGCATCTATTTGATCTATAGTCATTTCCCTTTATTCAAGGTTTCATTTTCTACTGTTTCAGTTACCCACGGTCAACCGAAGTCCAAAAATATTAAGTAGAAACTTCCAGAAATAAACAATTCATAAATTTCTGAGTAGCGTGATGAAATCTTGTATCATCCATCCACCCACCAGGATATGGACCATCCCTTTGTCTGGCGTATCTCACCCCTTAGTCACTTAGTAGCCATCTTGGTTATAGAACTGACTCTCAGTATCACAGTGCTTGTGTCCAAGTCACCCTTATTTTACTTAATAATGGCCCCAAAGCAAAAGAGGAGTGATGCTGGCAATTTGGATATGCCAAAGAGAAGCTGTAAAGTAGTGTCTTTAGGTGAAAAGGTGAAAGTTCTTGGTTTAATAAGGAAAGAAAAAATCATGTGCTGAGGTTGCTAAGATCTATGGTAAGAATGAATCTTCTGTATGTGAAATTGTGAAGAAGGAAAAATAAATTCATGCTAGTTTTGCAGTCACACCTCAAATTGCAAAAGTTATGGCCAGTGCATGATAAGTGCTTAGTTAAGATGGAAAAGGCATGAAATTTGTACAATAAGATATTTTGAGAGAGGAAGGGACACATTCACATAACTTTTATTATAGTATATTGCTATAATTTTTACATTTTATTATTAGTTATTGTTAACCTCTTACTGTGCCTATCTTATAAATTTTATCATAGGTATGTAAGTATAGGAAAAAAACACAGTATATATAGGATTCGGTGCTATCTGCTGTTTCATGCAACCACTGGAGTCTTGGAATGTATACCCTAAGGATAAGGGGGCTACTGCATTTTCTAGTATACCTTCCTAAGGCAGAGGTTAGAAGTTAAGAAAAAAAAATCCCAAACCCTCTTTCAGCTTGGGATCTTTATGTAAAAGAAATTCCACAAACTCAGTGCATTTATGTGAGACTTGGAATTTGAAAATAAGGAAAGGCAGTTATCCTGGTGCTTTAGCTTTTGTGGCCGGCAAGCATCGCTGTGGAGACATAAGTATTCATCTGTAGCATCATTCCTGTGTACTTAAGAGTGTAGTAAAAGAATTAATATTCTACTCAACCTCCAGGTTCGTGAACAAAATAAATGATTGTCATTGTTTTAGGCCACTGTTTTGGGGTGGTTTCTTATGCAGTGATAAACAATCATAATACCTATACTTATGAAAACAGTAAGGTATATTTATACATGTTAACTGCTTTGAACAATCACTTAAAGAATGAGGAACTCTATTACCTGCCATCATTGGGAGAGGAGCTGGTATCACTTTCTGGAGAGTAGCTTTTGGTACCTAACAACAATCCTACATCAGGAGTTTACCCTAAGGAAATCAAAGATGTGGGCAAAGATTTATCTACCAACATGATGTCATAAGATTGTTGATAACCAAACCCTAGAAGAAAGCTAAGAGCCTCCGAATTGGGACTGGTTTAAATAAAAACAGCTCATCGTCTGAAGGAATGCTCTATGAAGCCACTGAGAATGACAAGAGGTCTCAACCAGAGTTCATGAACGGGCTTCAGGAGTGCTACATTCAAAATATATCTGTGCGTTTTTCCTGGGAGATGATGCATAAGCTTAATCAAATTCTCTGATGTAGAAGAGTAGTTAGTGACATGGCAAAATATTTCTGATACTTTTTTAAGACAAAAGAACAGATTAGGTGTGTGTACATGCAGAGGTGGCTTTTATTTCCTTCAAGAAGTTATTCATTGTTTTCAAACATTTGCTCAATGAACATATATTTTTATATTCAGAACATGTTTAAAAAATTGACAGTCTAAGAACTTCAAATTCTTTAATGTTTCATTACTAAAGCCAGTCAAGTTTTCAATGGGGAAAAAGGGGAAAAAATTGCAAAATTCCTCTACTTTTAATATAATGGTTTAGTCAATCTTCTAAAACTGATTTCAAAGAAATTCTAAACAAATAAACAAAAAAACAAAAAACCCTCAGCACGGTCAGAGGAAAGTAGACTAAAATTCCTGACTGGTTCTAAATAGCACATCAAAGTGCAATTACATGCAACAGTTTCTCCCTCTAATGGAGGGAATTAGAACACAGTGTTCAATTTTTGTGAAAAAGTGTACCCTCCTCCTACAAAATATTCAGAATTCATGTCCCTTACATGGAAATATGGAACCAAAAAAGTTAGAAAGTAAAATTGCTTGATATTCTATTACTTAAGTAAGACTAATGATAAGGCTTTGGAATAATTTTCCTTCCTTCCATCTGCTCTCCATTCCACCCTTCTGTACACCAGCTAGGGTGATTTTTCTGGGGCAAAGCTCCCATCATATTGGATATCAAATTTTATGTTCAACTTTTCTCCATTTAACATTGTAATCAATCATTTCTCATATAATCAGGGGATTCATAACCTTGATTTTTTTGTGCGGGCTACAAAATATTCCACTGAGTGGGTTTACTGGTTAACCATTTTACAGATTTAAATTCTTTCCAACTTTTCAGTATTATCAGACAAAATAACCGTTTTTATGCATGAAGGCTTTTTCCATATTGAGAATAACATTCTTACAATAAATCCATAAAAATGAGTTTGAGATCAAAGCAAATGAACATTTTTAAGGCTCTGAGGTACCTATCTCCAGACTTCTTTCCAAAAGATTTCTGAGATTTTACACTGCCATCAGCGATGTATCACCTGGTATATAACCTCTACTGTAACTGTTGGCTTACTTCCTCACTTAGAGTGCAAGTTATTTGAAGATAGGGGGTGTATTTTATTAAGTGTTTATCCCCAGCACCTGTGCCTAGCACAACGTAGACGGTCAATAAATAATTGCTTAATAAGGAGAATCCCTGCCACACACATACATATAAGATGTACGTGTGTGAAAGACAGACTGTGTGTTTTTCTCTAACTGGATAGATGAAAACTTGTCATCTTCTTTAATGTGCAATTTTTTTGCTTATAATTAGTAATTAAATTTCTCTTTTAGATTATATTGTAAATATTCAGATTCTCTGAGGCAAATGGGCCTGGCACTACCCATTAGCTACATAACCTTGGACAAGTTCTATAACTCTAGGCCTCAACTTCCTCATCTATAAAATGGAGATAAGCTCCCATATTACAGAGCTCTTGTGAGAATTACATGAGTTAAAACACATATAAAATTAGAAGAGTGCTTGGTACATAGAATATGTGCAATTAATGCTGAATGAATGAACATGCGAATGCAAACAGTAGTGAAGGGCTTCAAATGAAACGGTCTCATCCCTCTCCCACATCCAGCACTCAAGAAGCGACCGATTCTTTATGCAGTTTTTAATTGTAAAATACGATATGTGTACTGAGAAGTGCACAGAACAAAACTGTCAATGTGACAAAGAAAAAGAGAATACTTACATAAGCACTACTCGAAGCTGAAAGTATTGATACTTGTCAGCATCGCAAAAACCCCCCATATCCTTTTCTCATCACAAGCTCCTTCCCTCTTCCCGGTTAAACACCAACCTCACTTCTTGACAGTCATTTCCTTTAACCTGCATGCATCCCTAACAAAAGAGTTTAGTTGTGTCAACATCTAACTTTATGTACAGGATCATAGTATATGAAGTCTTTTCTATCTTATTTCTTTCTCTCAACATTGGTTTAAAAAATTCATCCACATTGCTGCCTGTAGCTCTAGTTCATTCAATTTTATTGCTGGAGAGTTTTCCCACTGTACAAATACACATCATTTATTTAATTTTTGACTCTTAATGGACATTTGGTTTGTTTTCAGTTTGTGCTAATGCAAATCATGGACAGGAATCCTGCTGTACCCGTTATTCTGGTGCATTTACACAGGGCGGGGGTGAGGGCTGCTGGCTCACAGGCTATTTATATACCTTCAGTTGATGGAGAGTGCTAAATGCTTTCCAAAGTAGTTGTGTCGATTTATACTCCAGTATAAACAGGGTAGAAGATTCCCATAGTACTTCAGGTCTACAATACCTGATACTACCAGACTTTTTATTTATGTATTTGTCAATCTGATTGACATGTAGTTTCCTTGGTTTTGACTCACTTTTCACTTATTACTTCATGAAGTCGTACACTTTTCTGTGTTTACTGGCTGTATGGATTTCCTTTTTTATGAGGTTTACGTCAAATATTGTTATTTTTTATTATTTTATTATTATTATTTACTTTTGGCTGTATTGGGTCTTCGTTGCTGCGTGCAGGTTTTCTCTAGTTGCGGCGAGCGGGGGCTACTCTTCATTGCGGTGGCTTCTCTTGTTATGAAGCACAGGATCTAGGCGCGCAGGCTTCAGTAGTTGTGGCACATGGGCTCAGTAGTTGTGGCTCACGGGCTCTAGAGCACAGGCTCCGTAGTTGTGGTGCATGGGCTTCGCTGCTCCGTGGCATGTGGGATCTTCCCGGACCAGGGCTCGAACCCGTGTCCCTTGACTTGGGAGGCAGTTTCTTAACCACTGCGCCATCAGGGAGGTCCAACTATTGTTATTTTGAATTCTTCTCCATGTCCAAGTAATACTCTTACATGACTATTTTCTCACTAAATTGGAGGCGTTATCAGTTCACTTTCTAACTTACTAATAACTAAGGGTTTAGTTCCTCTACACTCTTTCCTATGTCCACACTGCTCAGTAAAGTTATGTCATCATGAGTTATTCCACTGCTCATGATCTCTTTGACTTGTAGTCATATACTTAAAAACCTACATTGTTGATCAACTAGAAGCTCTCTCAACGTCACGCTTTGTAAAATGAGGACATTCTTACCATCTTCCCTTTTTTCTACCTCCTGTCTACCTTCCAAACCCAGCTGTTACGTTGTCAAAGTTGAAATTTATATTCTGTTCTATGTGCAGTTAAGTCTTCTGTTACTTGAGAGTCAGTACGGAGTAAGGTTTAAGAGAACAGGCAGAGAGCCTAAACTCAAAGCCTCGATCCAACCTTAAATTAGGTACAGCCTGGGCAAGTTCCTTCCCTGACTTAGCTTCCTGCTCTCAAAAGTGGGAATGATATTAGCACCAACCTCATAAGGCTATTCAGAGGATTAAATGAGTTAATATATGCAAAAACACTTAGAGCCTAATATATGCTAAGTACATACTAGTACACTACATTTCAGTACATACCAAGTTAATACTAATACATACTAAGTATAGTTTACTTTAGTTATTTGTGATTACATGCAAGTTGGCAATAAAAGCTGCAAACCAAGACAGTATTGCCATTATTACAATGAAATTAATATTGCCCACTGCAGATGTACTGTGTCTCTGTGTATAGACTATACCTCGTTCCATACTGTGCCAGTGTCACTGCCCTTGTGCAGGGTGACCACATACCCCAAGCCGCCTTGGGCTGTTCCAGTTTATACCTGTTGTCCTGATGTTACAGCATTAGAATGCCTCCTTACACTATTGAAGTGTAAGGAGTTTGGACAAGTTACGGTTTGGACAACAAATTAGATAGGTGGTCATTACCCCTGTGTGTCACTGAAAACGGGGACATCTATAGTGTCAAGTTGAAGTGGATTCTTCCCTTCCTCACCAATAGTAGGTTAAAAATCAACCATAGTTCAGTGTGCTTCAGCTTTATGTCCGTATAGCCTTTTCTCCTCTGGAGTTCAAGTTCCTTCTCCTCTTCCTCTCCATCCTCCCTTCCAACAGTGCCTAACACCTAGTAAGTACGATATGCCTCAAGGTGTTTCTAAGCTCTCAATCACACAATCAATAGAAGCCTCTCCACTATAGACTAGCTGCAATCTGCACTGAATCCCCTATTACCTTCCTTCTTGGTTTATTGCCTCATTTTGCTGGATTATGTCTATAAATAGCTTAAGGTGTAGCACAGGAGGTCAATTTTTCAAATTTCTTTGGGTACAAAATATCTTCTTCAGCCTCCACTTATGACTGATAGTTTGGCTGGATACAAACCCCTAGGGTGAAAATTATGTGCCTGAAAAACTTTGGAGGTATCTTTCTAATGCCTTCCAGGATCCATGGTGCTCATGACAAGTATGATAAAGTCAGATTGTAACCTTTTTTTTTAGGTGACCAGTATTTTTCTCTCTGGAATGGATGTATCCTCTCAGTATTTTATTCTATTTTAATTTATTTTTTCAGTATTTGAAAGTTTCACAATGAAGGGTGCCTAGGTATGAGTCTATTCTTACTCATCTTGCATAACTATTTTCAATCTGAGGCCTGATGTCTACTTTCAGCTGTGGGGAATTTTGTTGCCCTTTGACAGCTTCCCTCCATTTTTTTTCTGGGTCTGGACTTTCTAATAGTAACATGTGGGATCTCCCAGATGCAGCCTCTCTAACATATTTCTATCACATTTTCCATTGTGTCTTGCTTTTTTATATACTGAGAAATTTTTTAAATTCCTACTGAATTTATTTCAGCAACCATATTTTCATTTCCAGGAGACCTCTCTTGCTTTCTGACCATTCTCCTTTTCATTAATACCCTAGTCTTATTTTATAGTTGCTAGCTCTTTTTAAACCTCTCTCAGGATGCTAATTAGGGTTTTTTCTTAAATTATTCTGTGCCCTAAATTGTCCCTGGTCCTACTAGGATATGTTTGCACTCTTTCCCCCTCTCTCATGTTGTAAGCTTTACTCAACTAACAGGCAAATGACAGTTATTTTCTATTTAAGAATGAGCGCAGAAAGCTCCCTGAAGTCAACGATTGATTGGCTTCTTATGCAGGAAGAAGCGGGGAGTAACTGTAACAGGATCTCCCCCAAAAACAGTTTTCTAGGGTGTAAAAACTCACAGTAGCTGCCCCAGTTCTCGCCAGTTTCACTGTCTTCAAAATGAAATCATCTCATTTCAGGAGGGTTAGGGCGGGGCAGGGAGTCCACTCCTCCAAACACATCCCTTCAATGAGCTCCCCTATTGGTCACACTTTTAACTAACTCCACCCTCTCTCCTACATGCGCACCTGAGCATGGGGCTACTTTTTCAGGTGGGGTCAGAATCCTCCTCAGTTGCACGTGGTCCCTGTGCATATTCTAGGTGATGCTTTTCCTCTGTTCTACTGCTTCAGTTTCACACTCTTCCACCTGTCTTCTTTCAAAACTATGTTGAAATCTCTTGATAGTTGTGTGCATATATACTTAAACACTTTGATACCATCATTGTAGTGTCTTGTCAAAACAGAGAAGAGCTAAAAGGGTTCTCAGTGCATTCTGAATCTGCTATTCTGTGGTCCCAGTGTTTAAACTTCTTGGACTTCCCCACTGTCTATTACTGCTTTTACAAATACAATCTCATGGTCTATTCGTGAAGGAAATGAATACACCACATCTAAAATAACAAGGAATGCGGGTTAGATGCTCTAGGGTCTAGTCATACTCTGCCATTTACTAATAAACCACTTACGTTCTACAAATTGTAGGTGCGCATTTATAAAACGAAAGGGAGTAACTCTACATGAACTATAGATTTCTCCTACTCTAACATTTCATAATTTTCTAAGTTCTTTTCTTAAAATTTCTCTATATTATCATTAATTTTAATTAAAAAATAAAAATCTAACTTTCTCTTTTGAAAATCAAAGAGTAGTTCCCGTAGTCCTACAATAATGGGATAATTAGTTCTGAAACCTGTCAAGTGTCATATTTCATACGAAGAGAAAATCATATTAAATAATTTTAAAAAATTAAACATGGACTTTGTAGCACAAAGACAAGGTCCCCCCCAAATGGTGTTCCTTTATTTACTAGAAATGTTCAGCTCTGCATTAAAGTTGAAATAAAATAAATATATTAATTTTGAGGTGCAAAAATTTCTTATAAAAATCAATTTTTCTTTTCTGTCCATACAAACAAAAGTATGGAATGACATTAGAGGTCAGGTTTATTTGGCAATAGAATGTAGCTTCTTGATATTTTTGATTTTAGGAAAGGAGAATATCAACATCAAAACTTTTTTCAACTTTACTTTTATTTAAAATGAGGCCATATTTTCCTCTTATAAAAAGAGAGTTCAACTAGAACTGTCTATTTTCTCATCTGTAAAACAAGAGCACTGAATCAGCTGACTGTATTCATTCAGAACTCAATTTCCTTATCTTATGATCACTAAGCTTCTCCCTAAATCTAAAATACTAAGCTTCTAAGCAAAGGAAAATATATTACTAACGACATGTTTTGATTTTAGTTTCTTAGAGTTCAAATGTCCACCATTCACCTTGGTCTAAGCTTAAGGAACCATTCAAGGGGATACAACGCAGATGGGAGGAGAAAACAGAACCCTCACACAAGCTGTGCTGTGTTGCAATCAGCCTTCCGTTTGAAAAATAATCTTCTCTATAGCTTTAAAGTGATAACTTTGTACCTGCAATGCTTCTTGTTTCAAACGGATTTTCTCTGGCTCCTCCTGAACACGTTCTGAGGAATCATCGACCTCTTCGATTTCTGATGAGGAAGGACTCTCTACTGTCACAGTCACAGGAAATTCTGATGGACCTGAGTGTCACAAGAAGAAGATAGGAAACCACAGAGTTGTTAAACTAAAGTGCAAAGAAAGAAGACAAGATTGTATAAAAGACAACACAAGCCAGATACCAAATATCCAAATATTAGAGGACATTTAACAAAAGTGATCTGAGGTATCATTATTTATAAATGTCTCTCACTGCTCTTTAGTGTAAAACAGGCAATGACTAAGTAAAAGTACAGGAACTTATTTTTGCTATGTTACTGTACAGACCTCTGTTGTACGTGGTTAGGATTAGTAATGGGAATTGCCCATATTATTTTATTAAGTTTCTTTCACAGAAGCCAAGTGAAGATCCAAGGTAAACATTTTTTCTCAGATCAACTTTATACTGCAAATGAAAAATTTATTCTTCACCATCAGACAAAAACAGTCTGGAAGAAAATGTAGTTTTTCAGAGGAAAATACATCAGTAAAGGGACTGATGAATAATCAGGAAGTCAACATATCTAAGCTGTGAATAATAGACATTAGAATTTAAAAAAATAAATCACATACACATACACAACTAAAACTGACCCATCAAAAATTTCATCTTCTCACCACCCTTAAGCCAAAACTAGGGCAACAATTCTCCCAGCAAGCTTCACTGCCACTGCAATGTTGTTCAATAGGACATTTCCAAACATTTAAAAACTGACCTGGCCACAACCCCATAAAAGTCTACAGATCATAAAGAACTGTGCTGGGATTATAAACCACGCAGAAGACAAGTCACTAGGACATCATTTTGACAACAAGCAGCAAACCCTGCAGCATAGGAAAACCCTAACAGGAGAACGAGGTCCATACCCCTCTCTCTGGGAATGCAAGGCCAGGACTGACACCCAAGATGCTCTTCTCTCAACCTCAGCAGTGGTGCCTTTCACAGAGCAACTATGCAGTCTCCCAAGACCACTGGGAAGGAGAGTCTGATACTGACAGTATTAGCTTGCCACGAGGCCATAAGCGAGGGAATGTGTGTGGTCTTGGTGAGAGAGCAGAGGTTTGGGAGATGTTGCTTTATATTGGCTTTCAGATCAGGAATTTGTACATATAGCCCGCAAACAACGTTTCTTGAAAACGTGAACATTCTTGAGTATGACAGCTCCATGTGAGGGGTCAGAAATGGCAGTCAAGTTCGTTTCACTGGGTAACAGCTGATTTGCGGACTGGAAAACAGGCTTCCTTGTTTACAGACATAACCACAAGGCTGCCAGGTGTGCGCTAAATCCACACAAATACACAGTTGCATTGGGAGAGCGACCAAACATGTTTTATATGGATTTATTTCAGAGAGGGAAATGCTTCATGTAAGGCTCTGTCAGTTTAAAAAGCAAGAAGAATGACCATCCACCTTTCCCAATTCAAGCCCTATATATCATAAATATGATAGCTACACACCACCAACTGATTACATACATCACGAGCTTTGATGAATGGAAAGCCCCTAAAAAGATAGCAACAAAACGAAGTTAGATCTTCATGTAAATACATCACCAGTTAAACCCAGTTAATACAACTATTTAGTAGTATGAACAGTATCCATACAGAATTGTGTATAAAAATAAATAAGCTCAAAACAAGGACCTGGAGGGCTCTGCTACGGAGAAAACACAACAGAATTCAGCCTACTGGCTTGGTAATCACTCTCTGAACTGCTGAGAGGCCCCTTCAGCTCCTATGTTCAGGATGGTTGAGATTTCAGTCTCACTTCTTTAAATGGTGATATTAATCGTTCTCTAATTTACCCCCCTGTGTGAGGAGGATGGACCTGCGATTAAGTGTCTCAGGAAGAAGACAGGAAACCACAGAGCTGTGAAACTCAAGTGCAAACACTGGGGATTCAACACTATAGTTTATGCAACAGCAATTCACATTACCATTTGCAAAAAAGTAGTCGGTTGTCCAGTGGGGATTAGAAACATCCATTTAACATGAGCAACTGAACAGATATTTTACACAGGAACTACTTCAAGTACTATTTAAAATCAATTCTCTTTGTTTTCTTAAGCAATTGTTAATCCCCAATTTCCTGATTACTACCAAGTAAGTCACCTGAAGATCATCTAGAGCCATCTATTTCACTTAGCAAGCCTAAAGCTATAATTCAACCATTTTATTTACTGTTCTGTGACAAAAATTACTATGAACAGCTATCCCCTGGATAAGAAATCAGGTAATGCTAGTTTGACTCACTAAATCTGATTTACTGAGTTAATAAGCCAGTTGATTTAGAATAGGTCTAATGCACATTTTTCATCCATTCTGCATTAAACTATTTCCCATGCCTAAAATGTCTTTTTTCCCATTCATACGTATCCAAATTCCTACTTCTGTGCTGTAGGGCTTCGCTCAACTACACCTGCCTTTAATCAAACTTCTCTCACATGCACAATTGGTGATCATTTTAGTCTCCTCAAGACTCCCACGGAGTTACCTCTGTTGTGACACTTGAGAAACAACTTGAAACTCCCAATTACTTTTAATTTTTCTTCCTTAGAGGGCTCATTAGGCAGAAGCCATGTGTGAGTTACCTTTTTTCCTCTACACAAAGCACCAGAGACCACCCACATAATACAAGTTCCAAAATAAAGAACTCTAAATGACTGAAAAAGACAGGGAATGCAAACAGGTTACCTGTTGCTTTTTGCACTTTCTGCAGGACACAATGGCCGGAAACCAGACACTCCAGGTGGTAGCGCTTCAGGAGGGTAACATTCTTTACCAGCAGAGTATTTCCTTCCATTACTTACAGGCTTCTTTGCGGCCAAGACTACGTTTGACAAAGCATGAAAAGAAGGAATCAAGATGCACCAAAGGTCTACAGAGCAAATGTCACACGTGCACACGTCGAAAGGAATCAAAAAGGCACTTGACAACGATGCCAAGCCCATTAAAAAGAGGATCGGTTTTGTACAAAGGTTTTCCATAAGCCAGCATTTTTAAAAAACATAAGTTCTCTACAGTAACAAGTTATTTTAACTAAAACAAAAGTATTGAGATGTGCAGAAATGCAAAAATAAAAGTTTAAAAAAAATCCCAAAGTATGATACATTTTATGTATCATGCAGAAACACTCAAGTTTCCTGAATCTTAGAACACCTTTGGCATTTCTGAATCTCAAGGACACAGAAACACAGATACACCCATGACTTCTGCCAAACAGAATCTTCAGAAGTAGACCAAAAGTTAAATTTAAGATGAATTTTTCTATGGAAAAACAATACAAGTTATAAGGCTGCAAGTTGCTGGGGGGTAGGTGAGTCAATTTTACCCTCCTATAAGCCTGTCAACCTTCACTGCTCCTTTGATTTCATATAGAAAACACACAAAAAAACAAATGAAACCCACTGGATGAAAGAGTGAAATGTGGAGACTTACCCTATATTTCAGTAGTAAAGAGGCAAGTATCTTTATAGGAAACATTTGGTTGCAAAAACTAGACCTACGTGTTAATATTTTACTTAGAACAAGCCATATATTAAAATTCACATTTAAATATTTAATTTGAATTTACTGAAAACAAACATCATAGGTTAAAATGGTTATATTTATCCTTCAAAGCTACTATATTTTATGTTATTTTATTTATTTATTTTAATAGATCTTGATTGGAGTATAATTGCTTCACAATTCTGTGTTAGTTTCTGTTACACAACAAAGCGAATCAGCCATATGCATACACATGTCCCCATATCCCACCCTCTTGAGCCTCCCTCCCACCCTCCCTATCCCACCCCTCTAGGTCATCGCAAAGCACCAAGCTGATCTCCCTGTGCTATGCTGCTGCTTTCTACTATATTTTAGCAGCATTAGGATGCAGGGTAAAATGGAGTGTATTCGGTAATATAGGACAAATATTTCATAGAGTGTAGCTTATTGATAATCACCACACGATCCTCTGTGATTTACATGCCTCTTAAAAATATATAGGAGGGCTTCCCTGGTGGCGCAGTGGTTGAGAGTCCACCTGCCGATGCAGGGGACACGGGTTCGTGCCCCGGTCCAGGAAGATCCCACATGCTGCGGAGAAACTGGGCCCGTGAGCCATGGCCGCTGAGCCTGTGCTCCGCAACGGGAGAGGCCACAAAAGTGAGAGGCCCGCGTACCACACACGCACACACACACACAAATATATATATGTATTAAAATTTTTTAAAATTACACTTTTCTTGTTAGGAGATTAAAAAATTTCTAATAAAAGTTCCCATCTTTTATTAGGCATACATAAGTACAATATAAATGTGACACAATTCACACCATTATTTCACCCCTATACTCCCCTGGATCTAGGTATATACCCAGATACTGATTTGGCTTACCTCTATGTCTCCAAATAACTGAGGCAAATACAAAAAAAAAAGCCCAAGAAATAAAATTACTCTTAAAAGAGCTCAATGAGCTTGTATACTGCAGTTACATTTCCACTTTGTTTAATCATGCTAACTAAAAAAAAATGTTTAACTGTTCTCATTCCGTGATGCCCTATTATTCTGTACTAATTTTACAGAATTCCAAATATGTTGTACATATACATGTTTTATTTATATATCCTTCCATTTCTAATATCATAGCAAAAGTCAATGTAGCTATTTTAAGAATGCTTTACATAGGATATAAATTTTTAATAATAATATCTAATTAGTGTGATATCACAAATCTTAACTTCTTTGAATGTACTATTTGATTATTAAAATATCACTCTCTTTAGCGGAGGGGGTAGCGGAGGCGCGCGGGAGAATCCATGTCCTTCTTAGAACCGTTTCCTCTAAATACTTTTAAACCAACAGCTCTTGGCGAAAGTCTTCATCCCTTTAAGGCTAAGTTCTCGCGAGACGACAAGACGCCGGATAGCTTAATCGCACGTTGTGCCTGCGCGCGCTGGGGCAGCTCGCACTTCCGCCCGAGGCGTGTTGCGACTCACAGCAGCTGCCGGTCTCGCGTGGTGACGCAGCTGTTTTTTCTCGGCTAGGTCTGCTGTAACGGACGGAGGCCGCCTGAGCTGCGGAGTTGCAGAATCTGGCGTTCGGAGCTGCGGTTCTTGGCGAGATTTCGCGTTGCCCGTCCTCAGCCGTTTCACCGATAATCAGCGGATCGCTTTGCCAAGTGCCGGGAAGAACAAAGGAATTCGGAAGGAGACTCTCGGCTCCCGGCCGCCTTTCTCTGAGTGGCTTCGTTTCCCGCTCGCGCCTGTCCGGAGAAACTGGACTTATAACCGTCACTGGGTTGTAAGTACCCGAGGCGAAGAGAGCTCACTACGCCCCGCTTTTTGCGTATCTTTGTTCCGGGAGAGTTTGTGGATTGGGAGTATCTGCTGAGCCTTACTTTCTGTGCCGAAAATCATTCCGTAGGAGCCGCCATTTGCTTTCCCTGCGTTGTCCTGCAGCGGCAGGACAACCTCTATCTAGAGGTTGGAACTTGGCATTGCAGCTAACAGATTTAAATGGACCTGAGTAAGGCAATGCGTCATTAACGACTGGTATTGTCACAGCATATTTAGAAAGACTTGGAACTTAATTCCGAATAGACGCTTAGTTGCTCTTCTACCTAGAACTCTTTGTAATTAAAGACGTCAATTTATAAAGAACTGGTCTTTCTGTTGAAATAGCTGAAATTTTTTAGTGCAACAAGTGGTTATTAGAGAAAAACTGAGTCACAAAGAAGTAAAGATGAGTAAGAGCAAAGATGATGCTCCTCACGAAGTAGAGAGCCAGTTTATCTTACGCCTACCTCCGGAGTATGCCTCTACTGTGAGGCGGGCGATACAGTCTGGTCATGTCAACCTGAAGGACAGACTGACAATTGAGTTACACCCTGATGGGCGTCATGGAATTGTCAGAGTGGACCAGGTCCCATTGGCGTCAAAATTGGTAGATCTGCCATGTGTTATGGAAAGTTTGAAAACCATTGATAAAAAAACCTTTTACAAGACAGCTGATATCTCTCAGATGCTTGTCTGTACAGCTGATGGTGATCTCTATCCTCCTGTTGAGGAACCAGTTGCCACTGCTGATCCCAAAGCAAGCAAGAAAAAGGATAAGGACAAAGAGAAAAAGTTTATATGGAACCATGGAATTACTCTGCCTCTAAAAAATGTCAGAAAGAGAAGGTTCCGTAAGACAGCAAAGAAGAAATATATTGAGTCTCCAGATGTGGAAAAAGAAGTAAAGCGGTTGCTGAGCACAGATGCTGAAGCTGTCAGTACCCGTTGGGAAATAATTGCTGAAGATGAAACAAAAGAAGCAGAAAGTCAAGGCCTTGATATCTCTTCCCCAGGAATGTCTGGCCACAGGCAGGGCCATGACTCATTAGAACATGATGAGCTTCGGGAGATATTCAATGACCTCAGCAGCAGCAGTGAAGATGAAGATGAGACACAGCATCAAGATGAAGAAGATATAAACATCATTGACACTGAGGAAGATCTGGAAAGGCAGCTACAGCACAAGCTAAATGAGTCAGATGAACACCACCAAGAAAACGAGGGAACTAATCAGCTGGTTATGGGAATTCAGAAACAGATTGATAACATGAAAGGCAAGCTCCAAGAGACCCAGGACAGGGCAAAGCGACAGGAGGATCTCATCATGAAAGTGGAGAACCTGGCTCTCAAGAACAGATTTCAGGCTGTGCTGGATGAACTGAAACAAAAGGAAGACCGAGAAAAGGAGCAGCTCAGCTCTTTGCAAGAAGAGCTAGAATCACTCCTAGAGAAGTGAGGAGAGTTTTGATACTTAATTTCATTCCTGACAGTGGTCAGCCTTGAAAGAAAAACTTTGTTTTCATCACCTGGACTAGACAGTAAAACTTTGCAGTAGTTCCCAGTTTCCTCCACTGCCTTCTATTGGATTTGTTTTATAATTGTGAATTTCTATCTCATTTGTTTTTTGGAACCACTTCGGTGGGTGTTTGTCCTGTAGTAAGTAGGAATGTATAGACAGATAAATGTAGGGAAGTTGTAGGATTAGTGGAGTGAACAGTTCAGTTTGGTAATTAATCACAGCTTCACTGCAGGACTTTGCTGCTGTTTCTCCGTTTACCAGAAGCTGCCATTGCTACTCTGTGATGCCATCTGAGATAAATTAGTAGATTCTAGTTTGGTGGCAGTGAAGTTTGTTTACATACGTTTTCCCATGCTGTAGCTATTTCCCAGTTATTCAAAGCAGTTTTCCACATTTTGCATTGCAAATCATTTCATAAAGTTGTTTTAACAATAAATAAAAGCAAGTAATTTTCACCTTAAAAAAAATAAAATATCACTCTTGAAATAACAATTGGCAGACGATCATAAGCTTTTTTTTGACTTCATAAACACTCTTAACAACTTATTTAATACACTATTGTCCAAGCAAGTTGATTAATAGAGAATCAAAAACATACAACTTGAAGTAGAAAAAAAAAAGCTGTATTTATGAAGATGTTTACAATAGTTTATTTGAGGTTATTTCCAATTTTTCACCAATTTAAAAAATTGACCTACTCAATGAAACCTTGTGAATGCAATGTTAAAAAGTATAACTATGAATCACAGAATTTAAATTTAGTATGAAAAGATAAGAATGGCAAATTATATTGAAGCTATGTGGAATTATGTTTATAGACAGCAGGAAGAGAAAATTAAAATGTAAATATTGCTTGATAGATAATGGGATTAGAGGTGGTCTTTTAAATTTTTCATTTTTATGCTAATACCTTTATAAAACCCAAAAATCTTCAAACAACACATTTTTTAAAAATTGTGGTAAACGACACAAAACAGAAAATTTATAATTTTAACCATTTTAAAGTGGACCGTTCATTGATATGAAGTCAACAAATTTTTAAAACTTTCAGAGGGCACCTGAATAAAAGATGTGTTGTCCACTGGTGATTTTAATGTATCTAGTATATAACTAAAGTCACCACAAAACCCTTTCTGGGAAATTGGCAGATCATAAACATAAAAAATTTATTTTGCTTTTTATTAAACCTTATTGTTTTGCTGTTTCAATATTCAAATTTACTCACAAGAAAGAGTCAGTTTCATATTAGATTTGGTTTCACAAATGCTGCTCCTGCTATTCATTCTTATCACCAAAAAAAAAAAGACTATTTGTGACTAACGATAATATGTTACAGAAAATAAAAAGTTAAAAGGTTTTCAATCTGCATATCTGGGAACCTAAATTAAAGCATCACACAACATTTTCAAAAACAGAAAAGCCATTTGATTTGACTAAAATCTTAGTTTTAAGATGGCAGAAAGTACCTTGATAATTTTCTTTTAAGAAAGAAAGAAAACCAAGCCATTAAAGAGAAATTCTTCCAAGAGAACTGAAACATGCTATATACCTCTGACTTGGCACTCCTTCTATCTGGAGAACTTGTTTGGTAACTGTTTTCATCACAGAATGATCTAAAGTAAAATGAATTGAAATTAGACTAATTATTTTCCAATGAGTGGCTATTTCCATTTAAAACCAAAAGCCAACTAATTATTGCTTTTCCCAGACATTTAAATATGAAATCTACATTATATAATTATACACTTATTTCCCCCTTTGTGTATTCTAATTTCTTCCTCAGAAACCTAAGATGCCATCTTGCAGACTGCCCACAGTGGCTACTATTTTGGCAGCAGCAAAGGTCAACTTGAAACATTTTGCATCTGAAGTGGCTTTGGATACCTTTGGATACAAAGTACAGTCTGAGCACCGTCCAGACGCTTAGATACCTAAAGAGCATCTAAGATATCAAACCAGGACATCCAAGATAACAAACCAAGTCCTGATATTCCCTCAAAAGCTGCTCCTCCCATCAGCTCCCTTCTTCTAAGTGATACTACCCAGTTGCACACATAATCATCAACGACTTGTCTCCTTGTTACTATTTCCTTCATACCTCATCTATCTGCAGGTCTTGAGAGCTACACCCTCAAAACACAACCTGAATTCAACCACTTTTCATTTGCTGCAAACTTCCAACCTAACCTAGGCCATAAACATCTCTTATTTGGAGCACTGTGATAGTCTCCTAACTGGTCTCCCTGTTCCTCTTTTTTTTTTTTTTTTTTTGCTGTACACGGGCCTCTCACTGTTGTGGCCTCTCTCGTTGCGGAGCACAGGCTCCGGACGCGCAGGCTCAGCGGCCATGGCTCATGGGCCCAGTCGCTCCGCGGCATGTGGGATCTTCCCGGACCGGGGCACGAACCCGCGTCCCCTGCATCGGCAGGCGGATTCTCAACCACTGCGGCACCAGGGAAGCCCCCTGTTCCTCTTCTTTATCCTCCCAAGTCCCTTCTCTATACCAGGTCACCTTATTCAGATACGATTTGGATCATGCCTTTTTCCAGTTCAAACCCCTCTACTCATTTAGAATAATCCACATCTTTACTCTGGCCTTCAAGACTTTACAAGAGCAGACCCCTGGCTAGCTCCTTGACCTCATGTCATACCACACTCTTCTTCACTCAGTACTCTGCCCAGATTGGCCTCCTTGCTTTTCCTTAAATACTCCACCCACCTACATGCCTACATACTCATTGCCTCCTTGTCCTGGAATGTGCTTACTCCACATCTTCCATGGCTTGCTCCTCTCTTCATTCAGGTCTCCGTTCAAATGCCACTTCTCCAGTGAAGCTGTCCCCTAACAAACCTATCCAATGGAGTCCTACCTGCTCTCCCTCACTCTCCTTACATTAAGATAGTTTTGCACTTCCTACTCTCTAAAATTATATGACTTATCTGTTTACTCATTTCTATCTGATGTCCTTCACTAGAATGTAAGTTCCATGAGGGCAAGACTTTTGTCTGTCTGGTTCACTGCTTTATCCCTAGTCCCTAAACCCGTATCTGGCACACAGAAGATGATTACAAAATTACTTGTGAATCTGACAAATGAATAAAGTACTCCTGGCAAGAATTCAGAGGCTGCACAGGAAAGAAAGAATGCTCTTGGTGGAAGCAGGCTTAGTATCTAGGTTCACCTCTATTCAGAGTAGAGATAAGAAAAATTGACAAGTATAATTCACTTTAGTTAGTACAGTAGCTGCTAAAAACATAAGGGAAGTGCAACACTAGAAAAGTACAGTTGAAGCTTGAACAACATGGGTTTGAACCTCGCGGGTCCACTGACACACGCATAGTTTTCAATACATAGGTACTATCGTCCTACATGATCCAAGGTTGGTTGAATCCACAGATGTGGAACCACTGACTATAAACTTATACCCAGATCTTGAACTGTGTAGGGGTCGACACCCCTAACCCCACGTTGTTCACGGGCCAACTGGATATGATGAGGAAAGTTAAACACATTAAGTTTTAAAAAACTGTCAATACCTGAACAAATTCTTTTTGTTTTGCTATGTGTTCATCAATTTAAAAAAAGTGACCACATACCAACAAGCAGATTTTTTCTTATATCCAGAACGAGCAGAGTTCTGTTGGTTTCAGGGGCCTTTAGTAAAGCCTTTGCTCCTTCACTGGTGAGGCCGCACTGCTGCAGGTCAAGTGCTTTCGATGAAAGACAAAAGGTCACTTGCTAACTCTACAGATTTAACATATAGACAACTCTCATTTTCTCACGTGTGGAAGAGTCCTGCACAAGACAAGTCATGGCAGGTTTGTAATTTTGGGTATGGAAAAAAACAGAAACATATACGCACACACATAATGCATAATCCAATTTAAAAACCTCTTCTTGGATGTGCAGTGATAACCCTGGCTTTAGTACCAATAAATCATACAACGTATTTTACAATTACAGAACTGAAAAATAACTGTATATAACCTATGAGCAAAAAGCATCACAAAATGAATCTCAGTTCATAATTAGCAAGGGCGGCAGGGGCATGTAAACCTCACAAGCAAAACCTGGTGGAGCTCAGAAATGCACTGCATTCTTTTGATCATGATCTTCAGCTCCAAATCACACTTGAAACTAGTTCAAAGGGGAAAACAAAATAGAAGAAATGTAATAACTGTTAGTTTTAGAGGAAAAAAAGACAAATCTAAGAGGATACAAATAATAAAAACTTTCAACAATGTGTGAATAGAGAATACATACTAAAAACCTATCATGAAAGTAGGATGGTCAAGAACCCTCGCAGTAAAAGGTCAGACAAAACCCAGAAAAACTGATCATGAATTCTAGTAGTTCTGGGGCTGAACAACCTACTCATTTAAACCAAAGGGATCATCACTAAAGCACAGGTATTAAAAAATATTACATGAAAGGAAACTATCATGAGTCTTATGTTTAAGTGTTGTGTGGACCATCACATTAAAATAACTGGAGTCTTTCAACACCCCCATGACACATAGAAATAGCAAGTCAGACATACGGATCTGACAGGATATGATACAACCCTTACAAACTCTCACTACAGAAGAATGGACACAGGGTATAATTAACCAAATAGCCAAATTAATACAAACAGCCAGTAAACCTCACCAGTCAATCAAATGAATACAAAATAAAACAAAATGTGGTTATTGTCCTATCAGATGAAGCCAAGATTCTGTAAGAAAAGCCTTTAAATAATGTCTATACCCTTTGGATCCAACAACTCTCGTTCTAAGAATTTAACCAAAAGAAATAGTCAGAGATATAGGTAAGGATATATATCAGAGTACTCTTTGTAACTGAAAAACTGGACAAAGCTTATATACAAGAATGGATAAGGTATGTGCACTGTGGCATATTCATATAATGGAATACTGAACAATCACAAAAAATGATGTAGGAGATGCAAATTTACTGATTTGCTAAAATGCTCATACTAAATTAATTGAAAAAAGTTATAAAATTTGGAGTAATCCCACTTGCATAGAAAATGGACAGGTACTCATTTTTGTAGTTTCACATTTTTTTACAAGTGCTACAGGCCAGTGTTTGTGAGAGGCAGGCTTCCCATCTACTGTTGGGGTGGACTACAAATTGGCATAGCCTTTCTGGGTGGTAATTTGGCCATGTGTATCAAATGTCTTAAAAATAGGTCACACTTAGTCATTCCACTTGTAGTACCTTATTCTACAGAAGTAATCCCGATGGACACAGAGATGTATATACAACGTATTCACATTGTTTCTGACAGGGAAAAGCAAACAAACTGTCTAAATAGAATTGCAAAGAATTGATTAAACTATGGGACATCAATACGACGCAATACTACATGATACATCTTTAAGTGAAAAAAGCAGGAATGTGAAATAGCAAGTATACTACAATTCTATTTTTGGAATCCCTAAGTGTACATATATATTTGTAGAAGAAAAAAAGACTGAAAGTATATACGCCAAAATGAACAGTGATTATATCTGGGTATTAAAATTATAGGTTCTCTTGTAACTCTGTATTTTCTGTAAAGGATATATGCAACTCTTAGAGAAAATTGAAAAGCAAAATAAAAGCTATCAGTAAAATGAGGCTTTAAAACATCCTATCACAATAGTATCATGCCAAAAGCTAAGCATATTTCATATTAAAAATTCAATATTTTCAATTTTAGAATTTCCCTCTAAGCCATAAATCCTCACTAAGAGATTCTGCCAAAGCACTTGCACCCAGGTCACCAATGAGCGGGTTGCAGTTCAGAGTGATGCGCCTCAAACCAGCCATGCAGTCAAGATCACGTCTCCTGGAATGAAGACTCTCAGCCCAGGTTTCTTCATGCCTTCTGGTAGTCGGATACTTCAAAGATTTAATGGGATGAAATTAAGATGCTTGAATAAGGAAACAGGGTGTGCCTGAGTATGGCTTATTCTGTCAGAGAGTTACACACACACACAGATCAAGCATATATGCCAGGAGCATCAACCTGAGAAATTCAACAGTCACTTCTGGTTTACGAGTCCAGTGACCCAGATTCTGCTCGGTCAGTGATTGGATTCTAGCCACTGCATTTCCTGTTTCTGAACACTTATGCAAAGTTGGACAACTCAATTACAGTCTATGAATTATTTTCCTTATCTTCTAAGTCAGGGAATTGGTTCTAAATTCTACCTTTGCTGAGGCCCTATATTTCATCATCCTGTCCTCCAATGGCCTCCAAACACCTGACTGGGCAAACCATAAAAAAACTTTCTAATATGCATCTTATTTATTAACACATTATATACACAAAGTTCCATACATATAATTTATGTACATGATAAACTACACAGATTTTTAAAAATAATACAAAGGTAAAAATGTTCTAATATTTTCTTTTCCTAACTCCTAAGGCATTATTTTATTTTACTTATTTTTTTATAAAGATTTATTTATTTATTTGCTTGTTTGTTTGTTTGGCTGTGCCGGGTCTTTAGTTGCAGCATGCCGGATCTTTTAGTTGTGGCATGTGGGCTCTTAGTTATGGCAGGCACGTGGGATCTAGTTCCTTGAGCAGGGATCGAACCCAAGCCCCCTACATTGGGAGCACATAGTGTTAACTGCTGGACCGCCAGGGAAGTCTCAAGCATTATTTAAAAAACTATATTTACAAAATGTATCTCACATGCTACCTAGGGTGTGCACACAAGCTTTAGAGGCCTGGACTATGCAGAGCCAGTTTGATGTGCCTTGGGAAAATAATGGTTTGACATTTAAGCAAAAGTACTGTCTTGAAGATATTCAATTCTTTATATTCATAAAGTAAATTTTGGTAACAGGGAACACTGACTGTCAATGAAAAAAGTCTTATTACATTCCTGAAAATGTAAAAGACTCAAAGTGCCTTTGTTACTCTATAAGGAAAATCATTAGTGTCATTTTTCTATTAACAATAACTTATTAAAGCTCCAAGCAGAAACAACAGCAATCACTTACACAGCGCTTAGTATGTGCCAGGCACTATTTATACAAATAAGTGCATTTAAACCTCATAATGAGGCATAGAGGTTAAGTGATTTGCCCATGGTCACTAGCTATGAAATGGGAGAAAGGGAATTTGAACCTAGGCCATTTGGCTTCCGCACCCAAGTTCCTGACTGTTTTCTACCTCAGGGGTCAATGGACTTGCCCTGTATAAGCTCAAAGAAGTTTTCAATTTTTAAAATCTAAATTTAAACATTTCCAGATTTGTGGGCTATACAGTTTCTGTTGCAACTACTCGGCCCCACTGGTGTAGGGTGAAAGGAGCCATAACTACCACGTAAACAATGGGTGCGACTATGTTCCAGAAAAACTTCCTTTACAAAGCCAGGCGACGGGCTGGATCTGGCCCACCAGCCAGAGTTTACCTATCCCTGATCTGCACCATCAAACTATTAAAAAGCCTTCATGTCAAATTATTAACTAACTTTAGGCCTAAATACAGTCATTATAACCACTGTAAAGTTGTTAAGGCATTATTTTAAAAACTGTATTTACAAATTGCTGATGTAGTGACTTTTATTAGTTTAAAAACTACAACAGCTAATAAACACTTGATTCATTTAAGTCTTGAAGACTAGAATGGCATAGTTTCTTCACAGTATTACAATAAATGTTTTCAGTAAAAAAATACATAAAAGTATTATTAGGTATTATATATTAAATCTCTTATTTCTAAAATTAAGTGGACTATCTTTCCTAAATGGTAGAATCCCAAACTGAAAACTGGTCATATTCTTTCAGCAAAATGAAAGCTGCGCTCACATGTATCAAAAGGCAAAAATTAGGGCTTCCCTGGTGGCGCAGTGGTTGAGAGTCCGCCTGCCAATGCAGGGGACATGGGTTCGTGCCCCGGTCCGGGAAGATCCCACATGCCGCGGAGCGGCTAGGTCCGTGAGCCATGGCCGCTGAGCCTGCGCGTCCAGAGCCTGTGCTCCGCAACGGGAGAGGCCACAACAGTACCACACACACACACAAAAAAAGACAAAAATTAACTGCCCTCTGTATCAATATATTAATGTGTTTCAATCACATATGTTTTCATGAAAGTTTAAACATAAAATCACCTTTAAGATCTAGGCCATGTGATCTGCTCCATGCCATGTCAGAATACACCCCGTGACGTTTACTTAACTTGTCTTAAGTGTGATAGAATTCTTTATACCTTGACAAATAACTAAAAGGAAAAAAAAAAACCCACACACACAAAAGATGAAGAGCCTATACATTTGTCAATCTTGACTTATTTGCTTTTCTTGAGTCAGTTGGAGGTTTATAGCCACATTCTCAAAATCATTAACTACAATCTTCCCAAACAGGTAATTGACGAACAGATGCATTCTAAAACTTGTCAGTAACAAAGTGCTATTCCACTTTACAGCAACAGTTTAATTCTATTTAGATACTAAAACTGAATACACTGAATACTGCAAACTTTATTCCCAACCACTCAGCAAAGTACTACATACCTTTTCAGATATAGGAAAAAAAAGAAAAAAAAGAAAAAGCATACGATTCTTCCTATGTTCATTTCCAAAGATACATCCCAATCTTAATGATCAATCAGCGATTTAAATGTCAACTGTAAACCCAGTATACTGCTGCTATGCAGTGTACTAGAGCAATAGAAGAGAGAGGACCTCAAACCCTCTGTTCCCTCAAATTCAAAGGCAGGCTTCCTGACCCCTCCAGACCACTACTGGACACAGGGAAGGCACACTAATGTTTCAGGACCCCAACCAACAGTCACCTGCTTTGTGATTACTTCCATGACACACCCTCACCAACACCAGAGTTTGCTGCTCCTACGGGACGTTACATGTATTTACTATTTTAACACATACCACAGTGCATCATAATTATGATTGCAGATAGATGTTCTAACAATTGAAAGAGAATGATGACTTTTTTGCTCTTTACATCTTGCTATTTCCCTTCCCATAATAATTCTTGAAGCGAAACCATAAAATATAGACAAACACAAAAAACAGAAAATATACAAAACGTGTGCTTTGCACCTTAACACAAACTTAAGTAAAATTAGTTCTGACAGTATCCAGCATGACAAACTTCCATGGTACAAATGAGAATGGACCAAGGTTTGAGCAGGTACAGGAGACAATCCAGGCATGAACAACACCAAGGAAAGGTAGACAGGAAGTAACATGGTGTGTAGGAAATCACGAGACCAGTCTGATGGGAAGAGACTTAAACAAGACTGAAACTCACTTCCTAAACCTCCATCTCCAATTGGACAATTCGCAGGACACAGGTGCACCAAAGTGGCCAATTTATTCAATCCCTTTAATATGGAGGAAGAGTTTAAAATTTTACTGGTTTAATTTGCCCCCAAAGCAACTCTCAACAGTTATGGCCTCTGTCATCGGAGCTTTGTATGAAATTAAGTCAAAGTGTGGAGCTCCTTTGCCTTTTTTTTTTTCTCCTTAAAAAAGAAAAGAAACAATTGTTCCGAGTAAAAACAAACATATTCCAAAGCATGTGTACATTGAAAAGTAAAGAAACTTTATTAACAACTTCATAAAAACTGACTTAAAATTTTAAAAAGAAAAAAACATGTTTCAAAGTCCTTCCGACTGGAGTCGTGTCTCATCGTGTCCTTTCTTTACAGAAATAGTCGTATTATGACACATATGCACAAGGATTAACACCATGACACACTGTACACGGCGGGCCCCGGCGAGCTCACCAGGCATCGTCTGAGTCCAGGTCTCTGGGGAGGATCCACTCCACGGATGAGCCCAGCAGAGTCTGAAGCTCGTTCGTGAACTCCACCACATCTAAGAGCTCCTTACATTCCGGATTAAAGGACTCCAGGTCTTTGGGGCAACAGAATAAGAGACTTGCTGACACTTGCCGGTAGAACTCGGCCTCTGCGATGGTGACAATTTCCACATTTGGAAAATTGCAGCGGAATATGCAGGAGGACATTTGCAGTTTCTTGAGCAGGTCTGAGAGCAACAGCCAGTTACGAGGCCTACACCAGAGAAAGGACAGTGGTTTGAGTTTCCGGCAAAATGAGAGGCGCTCCCAACTATGAACTACCCGTCTCCTGGCGGTGAAAGGGCCTGCTACTTCCACTTTGATTACCCCACCCCCACCCCACTTCTCACTGTCCTTAGAAGATCTACTACTTTTTTTTTTTTTAATTTTATTTATTTATTTATTTTTGGCTGCATTGGGCCTGTTGCTGTGCACGGGCTTTCTCTAGTTGTGGCTCGCGGGCTCTAGAGCGCAGGCTCATTAGCTGTGGCGCACGGGCTTAGTTGCTCCGTGGCATGTGGGATCTTCCCGGACCAGGGCTCGAACCTGTGTCCCCTGAACTGGCAGGCGGATTCTTAACCACTGTGCCACCAGGGAAGCCCGGAAGATCTACTTCTAGCGGGGTAACTCTGGACTCATGTGCATGTGTTAAGAGACCACCTAGGGCAGATCAGCCAACTTAGACAAAAGCAGGAGCAGCGCCCCTGAACCAGCCTCGTTGCAGGCCACCCCAGTGCTGCCTTGGCTCTGGCCACAACTCAGGTCACCCCTCTCCAAGTAAGTGCACCCCGTTCTAGTCACTGGGGAAAACCAGTCTGTATGCCAACCCAAGGGAGATGGCAAACACCTCTTTGACCTCTCCTCTCCTCTGGCCCTCACGGAGAGAGCATGAGAAACACTCGAGGTCACCTGGCTTTCCTTGCCTTTCCCACACCTCCAACCCGCCCCTCAATGCTGCCGGGAGTGAGGCTTTTTCGAGAAGGGAGGTGGTACAATCCTTCCTGATACCCTGCCACGCTTTATCATCTCTATCCCGAATACAATGTCACCACAAAGGCAGACACGGTCCCAGCCTCAGAGTCCAAGGAGGATGCTACTCCTTAAGCACCGGGGTCAACACACAGCAGAGCAAGGTTTCCTGATGTGTTCACTCCGAAGGGTTGGTCATGGGGCACAGTGGCCCGACTGTGGGGACAAGACTCGATCTAAGCAAATCTGAAGACACATAAGATCCCAGGTGCCACATACGGCTTTCTCTAATCTTATACGAGAAGAGGGTACACATCAGTATTGTCCCGTGGACCTCACGCGCCTTGGAAGGCCCCTATGGTAGCCGTTTGGGGAGGATCCCTTCCCCAAGAGTTTAGTGACTGAAACTGTGCAATTGCAGTCGCTGACTCCCGTGTCCTTTGGGCTCTAGGGGTGTGTTCCAATGAGGGCAGTTGGCTGGGGAGGCCTCCCATCCCCCAAACTTTTCTGGAAAAGTTCCACTGCATTATGTGAGGTCGGTGGACACTTGGTGAGGAATTCACTCACCCCCCAACCCATCCACCCTCATCTGCTGAAGGGGATTTCTAACTCCTGCCACCCCACAGAGCAGCTGGGCTGGCTCTCGACCACACGCTGGCCACGCTCACCCCTGAGCGACGGACACCTGGACGTTATAACACGGCAAAACGGGGTCTTCGGAAAATTCAGATTCCAATAGGTCACCATAGGCCTCGTTGCTGTCATCCTGGTCCTCCGGTCCTGGGGGATTTGCTAAAACATCGTAACCACTTTCATCATCTGGTTCTAACCGGGGGGGCAAACAAGAGAGAGGTCAGTAAGCTGGAGCAAGATTCCAGCTGTTCTCCAAAAAGGACCCTGGAAAAATTCTTTCCCAAGCAAGCCCTGCTCACAGCACCACCCCCACCCCTACCCCCACCCCCACAAGCCCAACTGAAACGAACAAGGCTGCTCACCACACACAGAGCTGCCAGAGAACTCCGAAGAGCAACCGGGGTTACCGTCGTCAGGAGCCTGCAGGTTATTTCAACAGTGTGGAGAGAGAGGGGGAGAGAGAGAGAGAGAGAGAAACAAGATAACGCCTGCTGGTAAGAGGCAAATGCTGCTGGAGTTCGGGAACATCTCACGCTGGGGCTGGTGTCACCTCCTGACAAGTCCCACTGCACACGCCTCCAGGTATCTGACTGAAACCTCCCCACGCGTCCACCCGCCTTCCTGAGGGACTGCCTGCCTCACCGCCCCAGCCTGCCAAACAAAAGCTAGCCTGGCTAGCCAAGAGTTTTCCAGCCCCCCACCTCGCAAAACTCAAAGTATGTATCTCTTCTTTGACAGACTAACGTTGGGCCGCTTTTCCCAGTAAAGGGTCACTTAGAGTAAACGGGGGGGTGGGGGTAGGGGGAACCCAGGTGAAAGGCTGTGAAGTCACCGTCTAGATGCTTGAACAAGACCGTGTCTTGACCTCTGCCGTACCTGTTAAGAACTTCTCCAGAAGTTCGCTGTGGTTCACTTTCTTGATGGTTCTACCTGAGTACGTAGCCAGGGTAGGAACAGCACCGTAGGAGAGGAGCAAGCGGACAATTTCGAGATGATCATTCTTGACAGCATCGTGGAGAGGCCTAGGAGAGGTGCGGGGGATTACACCCGTGCACGTGACGCTTGCTTCTAAGGACACGGGGCAAAATCGAGCGTGTGCGGCCAAGCCTCGTAGGCGCGCTATTTCACCGAGGAGGTGAGTGTACGGTCGCTGCGACAAATTACTCTGTTATTTCAACACATAACCCTTTACGGGACAGGTGAAGGGACCATCTCAGGCCTAATTCTTCAATGCAAATCTCTCTTAATGCATGGCCCAAGGAGGAACTCAGGCCACGATGAAAACGTTTCCAATGAACTTAAATAGTGACAGACTGTAAGAAGGTAACGTACGGAGGGGTGGGGGGAAGAATCCCAGCATCACGGAAGCAGATACGACAAGCCATTGTTATACCATTACAAACAAAACCCAAAAAGTGCAGTTTGTCAAAGAAACTGGGGGCAAAGTGGAACCTCTCTTGAAACCAACTTGGAGATGAGTGATCAACCCTCTCGCCCAGAAGCAGTCGACAGGCAGGGCGAGTTCTCAGGAGGATACAGAGTCCTCCTGCCCGTGTCCGCTGGGGTCAGGAACACTGTCCGCAGTCCCATCCAGAAAGGATGCTATTTGGAAACCATGAGCCACCAAATACCTTACGGTTTTGCTAATGTTATGACCGTCAGGAAAGCCCCAGTGCCCTGCCTCGTGGTGGCATCCCAGGTACAACCAGGAAGATGCTTGGGCTGACTCAGACCTGGGCCTCTGGCCAATAAACCGAGGTCAAGGACAGAGTGGGGGCCAGGCCCGGGGATGTGGGTGGACACGGCAGGTCCTATCAAGCCAGTTGCCACTGGACCTGTCTGTACTCCTGCAACTTTCAACTCACATATATGTTCAAGAGTGAGATTCAACAGATGCTGGTGGAGAGTCCAGGGTCTTAAAAGAGAACACCCCTGATTATTCATGCAGGCTCAACATTTTCAGGGACCTCTGTCCATAAGAGTGTCACAGAGTTTTAAAGTTCTATGTAAATTTGCCAGAAAGATCTGTCCGATTCCATTCTAGAGGACTCCACCATCAGTGTGCTTACATGGCACTCACTCTCCATCTTTCCTTCTGGGGTTCCCCGCACACCCTGAGAACCACTGCCTATGCCCCAGCAGGGCCAGGCCAAGAGCAAGACCGCCACTGACCCGGTTCCATCCTGGGCACTGCAGTTGACATCGGCGCCATATTCAAGGAGGTGTCGTACGATGTTGAGCCAACCTCTTGCACAAGCCTCGTGCAGGGACAGTAACCCGCGTTGTCGCGGTGGTTCACATCACAAATCTTGTTCTCCAGGCAGTACAAGACCGCTTCCTACGGGGAGAGGAGAGGAGAGGAGAGGAGATACCATCAGACAACCATACAGTGAAACTTGTAAGGGTGACCTCCCCATAGCTTGGCGGTGCCCACTTTCAAAGGCATACATCCTTGGGGCCAAAAGCCCACCATGGCGCGGGCAGGCGGCAGGCACCCTGGTGGTGGGCAAGAGTGCGTGAGAAGGGCTTGGAGATGCAGACAGTGTTGTCTAAGGCTCTGCTGCACCAGTGGCCTGGCCATGGGCAAGTTACCCTTGAACTTCTCCAAGCTTCCACAGGGCTGCTGAGAGGACGCATTCGGATAGCAATGAAAGCCCTCAGCCCAGGGGCCGACGTGACCAGTACAGAAGTGTCACAGCTGCTAACATCTTAGATGACACATTGCCAAGCACAGACCATTCTCACTTGATGGGTCTGTTCAGTCAGTGGCAGTGGACGATAACACAAGTTTAGATAAAAGTATGGATGACCAACACTTAAAGAGAGCTTAAATCAGCCAGAGAACATTCCCCAGCTTAGAGAAGCAGGGACACACAGGTCAGCTACATCCTCGCGCCCCCTGTTAAGACCCCAAATCAGAACCTGGGCCTCAGATGCTCTTGTCTGTACGTTAAGTAGAGTTAAAGAGAAGCTCTCTCCCTCCATCCTCGAGGAATGACACAAAATGCCTCCAATAACCCCACCCTCTATTTTGCCTCACTCCACCCTCTCGGGGCAGAATCAGTCTAATATTCTCATATTTACTCAAGTTAATGACAGGAACCTGATACACCACAGGCTGCAACCTCCACATTTCAAGAATCAAATAAAACATTCACCCCCGCCCCCGGAGATGTTCTGTGTCAACACTGTGCATTAGAATCACTGTTATTAACCTTATTTCTTTGGCTTGTTAAAATATTAATATGAACCACTCCCAGTAAGCAGAGCAGGAACTTATTCAATGTTTTATTACCTTAAGAAAGTTTTCAGACACATCGAAAGCATTTGCCACCAGAAAACACATTATACTGTTTATACTGGGTAAGTCGTGCCCAGCAGAGAGCCGTCAGGTTCTGAGAGCTGGGAGTAGGCAGAACGTGCATGTGGCCCAACACATGGTCTGCTGGGTAAGGGGGGATGGGATGGGGTCAGAACAGGCCTCCTTGTGACATCTCTCAGGTAACTCATCTGTTAAACCTAAAACGGGGGTCATTCTAGCCGCCCAGAAGTGCGAGATGGGTTCTGTAAAACCTTTTATGCCCTTTGGAGGACACGCCAATCAAAGGTGACCACTCACTTGGGAGCGAACTAGAATGTTCCATTTGCTTACCACGTGAACCTAATGGGGCATGCTGGTAAACCTGGCCATCGGTGCCCTGTTACTTCAGGTCACTGCAGCAGCTCCCTTCCAAAACAAGAGGAGGAAGAGAAAAGGCACGCCCACGAATGCGTTTCTCCGTTTACATCCCAACCTGCCAGAAAGCCCACAATCCTCTGGGCTCCCAGGCCACCTGCCCCGAGCCCTGGTATCCAGGATACCGCATGAAGCTGCTGCTCTTTTAGCAGGCCCTCACTAGCCAGACTTGAGTGGACGGCTGCAAGCTAATGAGTTGTGTGCCCCAGCCACGGAGAGGCCCTGTCACGTGGCTCTGGGATCAGCTCTGAACGCCACCAACTGCTGTGCACACATCAATTTACTCAACCCAGGGTTTATTTGCTGTGACAATCATGGCCTTCACCTGGAAACCTTCATCACTACTAGGGCAGATTCAAGGGTACCTAGAAATGAAAGGCCGTCCAAGCTGGTGGGTAAGTCAACTCTCTTCTCCTGGAAGATGGCAGCAAAGGCAGCAGTAGCCCCACGGCCAGGTCAGACTTTTTGCCACGGGCTGTCCTAACTCAACCACGTTGATCCCACTGTTTACACAGTGCTTCTCATTTCCCCAGATGAGGACGTCTTCTGTCACCCACAGGAACCCAGGAGATAGCAGGAAAGGAAGGTAGTACTATCCTCATTCAACACTTGGAAACTGAGGCCCAGAGATATTAAACCCCAAGTTCAATTAACATGAAGTACTAGACCTAAAACTCAGGTCTTTGGTACCTGGTCAGCTGGGAAGATTCAAAAGGCCCAAGAGGGCCCCAGTTAGAGGGATGCAATCCAGCTGTGACGAGCACCCCACAGGCCTTCTCTGTTGGGGGTCAAGTGGGCTAACTACACTCTCCTAGCTAAGAGGGTGATGGCCTCTAAATGGATGGCAACCGTCGCCACCAGCACTTTCTCTAACTGAAAGGTGAAGAGGCGGGGCGAGTCTGTCGACGCAACACATTCCTTGGTTTATTTTCTCCACTAGAAATAAACGGGAGTGTCTGAAGGGCAGCCCAGCCATTCCAGAGCAAAGTCAAACTGCTTTTGTCGGACAGCTCTCTGTTCAGCGGCTATAAGCCGAATGCCATTACCCGCAAAATGTAACCATAAAGGCCATAAGCCCGACGTTGTGAGTTAATTAAATGCCTCATTAACTTTTTAAAAAACATGACTTATTCAATTCATAGGAAATTTAACCATCACCGCTAAAGGCACAAGCATGTGGTTGCACACGGGCGTTTCAGCCTAAGAAATAGAAGCCTTTTTCCCAGGAGGGAAAGGTTTGAGGTCTTTGGCCACGCAAGTGATCTATTTAACGCGGATCTGAAGCCAGAGTGTGTTTCTAAACTTCCAGAACCAGATTATCATGACATAAAGCTCAGACAGCCGTTATACTGCACATGGTATCTTTGGCTAAGCAGAAGAAAATAACCAAGAATGCTGAAGACAAAACTTCAGGAAAACCCTCCCAAACCACACCCTTATCTGCTTAAGCAAACTGTCCTTCAATTTGAAAAGGTTGAAGCTGCCACATCTCCCAACTGGGCCTTCATCCCAACATTTAAAATTCTGCCCAGAGAAATCCCAGAAAGTTGGATTCAAAGTTGAAAGCGTTCATCTACTTGTCACAATGTTCAGCATCAACACTGGTGATCTGTGGAATCTACATATTGAAATTTACATTTGAAGAAAAAAACAAATCCGACCGTAAACATTCCCAAGGCTTCCTGTGCAATCAAAGGCCAGGTAGCCTAAAAAAGGATGGATCAAGTGCCCCTTGGTCCAGGCCTCAGAGCCACCAAACCAAAATGGAAACTGTCTTAGAGGACCAACAAGGGTCTTTTGACGTCTCTGGTCCCAAAGGGAGGCTGCTGGAAATGATGCCAAGTTCACAGGTGGGGCTCGGAGCCCCGCCCCTCCACGGCGGGTGCAGCAGCACCCCGCCCCCCCATCTCCAGCATTTGCTGGAAGCGGGAGTCTACTTTCTCAACCCTAACCCAAAAGTTGGGGTTAGGGGTCTCCCCCCCACCTCCAGCGTTTGCTGCAAGCAAGGAGACTATTTTCTCAACCACGGGGGGTCTAGCTTAACACTATGTGCAACATCTGCTCTGTCCTCCTAGGCGCCCGCTCTCAGCTCTTGGGAAACCAACTGGGTGCTCCTTGGACTTCACCTGCAAGTAACTGCGCTAATTACCAGAAAGTGCTCTCTAGCTAATGGAGAGGTCTCCAAGAGACGTGTAGATAGAAACAACAGCACATTCAACCCACAACAACAACAAAAAACACCCCCAAACTAAGCATAGCCCTAGTGCTTCCAACTTCCCACCCACAGTCATGCCTTAGGGCCAAGGCAGGCACACTTCCAAGGGCTCACGGCACTATGGACCGGGGTGGGGGGACACGACGGGAGACGGGGGACAGGGGCACAGAGCTGGCTGAGGGTGTGGGCGCCAGGGCTCCGGGCCAGCCTGGGTCCTGCCACCCCAGTGCTCAGCCACACCTCCACGCTCAGCCTGCTGCACCGCGTTTTACTGTCACCATTCAACTCCCAGAGGGCTGATGCCAGCACAGAAAAATGCCTTTGCCCTGTGGGCTATTACATCACAATAGCTACTGACAAGTATGGTGGGGGAACTGCACAGGGCAGAGAGAGTCATCTGTCTCACAGAGGTTTTGAACTGTCAAAAGGGCAATTCCAGTGTGAGCCAGTCTTGCTGAGGAGCGTGGTGGGCTGTGGAGCACTGCTGGATTGCTACCTGTACGGGTATCAGCTAACCCCTCTGAGGCTCAGTTTCCTCATCCGAGAGTGGGCTAGTACGCGTTACTCCCAAGTGAAGATGTTAACAGGGTGAAAGGAGTTACTACAGATCACACGGGCTTAGGCAGATATCAGCTATCTTTCTATGTTGCTCTAGCAATAGAGGCCATCACTGTCATCAGCCGTGCTGGGTTGGGATACAGCAGTGTGGACAGGGAGTTTTGTGCAAGGCTCAACCCCTGCTCCCCGCCCATCAGCCCTCGGCTCCCGTGCCCTCTCAGAAAGAGACTGCTCAGGTCTGCCCCACTCCCACCCCTACTCTGCACAGACACTTCCCACCCGCTACCCCACAGGGGCATCACTCTGCCCCAAACAGCACAAGTTAGTAGAGCTAATAACTACTCTCCTACTCTCCTTCTTGCTATTCAGAATCCAAAAGGGCTCATTAAAATTCCCCTGGTCGCCAAGCCCTGGGTTAGGTCAGATTTTATATCAGAGATAAGTGAGCCGGTCGGGCCGAAGCAGCCTGCCTGCCTGAACGGGAACGGAACATCAGAGAGGCCTGCCTTTCTTTTCACACCACGACTGAACAAGCCACCAAACAGCCCGCAGTGTGAGCGGGGCCAACGCAAACACCCTGCTGGAACACCCAGCCCAGCCCGCCACGTGGAGGGGGCTGGGCTCTGAGACCCGCCCCCCATCCCCAGCCAGTGTGTCCCCCACCCAAGGAGCAGCAGCCAGCGGATCCTGATCCGGGGCACCCACAAGGATGCTCACCTCGTAGCCAAGCCGGGAGGCCTGCTGTAGGAGGGTCTCACCCGCGTTCATATTGACAATAAGTCTCCGCGCTTCCGGTGGCATCGGGCGGGACTGGGTGGTCTCTGGAGGGGAGCTTGAGCATGTCAGCTGCGAGGCCTGGGAAGCTGGTAACAATTGCTGCAAACGGTCCAAGGGCTTCTGGTCCTGCTTGGCCGGCGAAAGATCATAGTCAGAACTGGGCTCAGGCCGCTTTCAAAATCTCCGGACGGTCACCTATCACGAAACCAGGCAGCGCACACATTTCAGGCTGTCCTTCCTCCACCCGGCTGGTTCGCCTCCTCCCTGAGTTACAAACCTGAGTGGAGGAAAGCACTTTTCCTCCTCTCTGTCTGGGGGAGGCGGGGCGCGAGGAAGGGGTTGCATTTTTACTAGCTGGAAACTTCACCACCACCCAGGAGACACGTCCCCTAGGAAGGGGCAGGGACGTTTTGGGGGGAGGGGTTCAGGAAAAGGAAAGCTTTGTCCCCAGAAGCAGAGAAGCAGGCAGGCGGGATGTGCCTGCACGGGCCCGGGGGGCGGAGGAGAGCCAGGGGCAAGAGGTACCTTGCCATCCGCATTGTCCACCTAGGAGTCCCCTGGCAGCGGCAAGCCCCGCCTGGGCTCCTGAGGGATCAAAGGCTTGGTTTTGCACGGTCGCTTCCCGGATGGTTTCTCGCTGTTGTCGGTGTATTGCTGCGGCAGGGGCGAAGGCTGCCGATCCATTTCTTCGTCCATGCACAGCACATCTGTCAGGGGGAGAAGCAGCGGGCGTTACACAGTTGTAGCCGGTGAGGAAAGAAAAGCCCATTGTTAGCACTGATCGTTGGAGCAGCTTCAGTTTTTAAAGATATACCAATTGTTTTCAAAGCACTAATATTTTAATTATCCCACATTCAACCAGCAAATAGGCTAACCCACGAAACGCCAAATGGCAAGTCGCTTCAAAGGGCCGCAAGAGAGGGCAGAAGCCAGCCCTTCGTGCGCTCCCGGCCCCACCCGTGGGGGGCCTGGGTGCTCGGGACAGGGCGACTGGGGACAGCCTGAGGCTGGAATGAGGGCACTGACAAGCGCCCGGGGTCACCCAAGACTTCCCTTCCTGCCCAGCCGCGGGCTGGGTGATGAGGAGCAGCCCAGGAAGTCGAGCTCCCGCCTCACTGTCCATTCCATAAGGAAGTGTGCAGGCTGAAAGGACCTCAGGAAGAAAACTCCCCGCTCGCCACACGCTACTCTTGTCAACTTGGATGGCGCTCAGGTCCCCTCCAGGGCCGTTTCCCACAGAGGGCGGGTGATCCACCCTCCAGGAGCGCCCCCCGCCCCGTGCGTACCTTGTTCATTGTCACTGCATTTAAGGGACTCCTCCAACCAGCTGCTGTTGCTTTTGGCCTCTGCCCTTTTCCTGCCAGGTTTCTCTTCGGAGATGCTATTGCCCTGGGGGGTGACCGCAGGCTGAACCGCCTGGGTCACTTCCTTCCTGCCCTGCCGGCCAGGTTTGCTCTCTGCTCCCGACGTCCTCTAAGGTGCAGCAAGCGGCGCTGCTTTCTGGGATGGAGCCCTGTTAATTCAATGCACACCTCAGGTTGGTCAGCTCACTATAATGTGGCTCTTCTAAGCGGTTAGAGGAACTGTTTGTCATTTCCCTCTCAGGCCAGTCAGCTAATGGAGAAATAACTACAAATTAATGAAGAAGCCCCCCAGGGCGGGGGGGGGGAACAAACTGTCTTACACATCACTAACAGGGGTGGGGGAGGGGAGGGGTGTGGTCACTGTGTTGGCTGGAACTTGTCACCAAGTCTCGGGAGGGGGCCTATTTGCCTTTGGCCACCTTTGGGCTCCAGCCCCGCCACCTGGCTTTGGGGGGGTGGGGGGTGGGATGGGGTTGGGGGGTGGGGAGGTGTGAGTGGCTCCCCCCAGGGATCCAGGGTGGGACTGGAACTTTCCACTGCTCCGCTCCAGGACTTCCGTAGGGTGCCCTGCAGGCCCGAAGCCAAACCGAGCTCACCTTTGGAGACCCGTCTCCGCTTGGCTTTCAGCAGAGAGTCCTCCGGGAGCACAGTGGTCTCAGTGTGGTTCCTATCGCCAGAGACCTTGCGCTTTCTGTTCAGCCGGAGGGTGGGGCTGCGTGACGCGTCCGGGGCCGCCTGGTCGGCGGGGGACTCTCTGGGGGGCTCCGTGTCCATGTCCTCAGGAAGATCACTGTCTTCTGGGGCTTCGAAGGGGTCAGGTTTGCTTCCATCAAAACACTCCCCTAGGGGAGGGGAGACAACCCGGAAAGGAGGGAACAAAGGTCACCAGGAGCAGGCAGGACCCCCACGCCCAAGGCAATCTGCTACCAACAGACCACCCCCCTTTGGAGACCAGGGGCCTCACACGCCGGAAGCACAAAACCCTCAGAAAGACGTCCCAAAGGAAGGACAGCTGAACACAACCAGCAAAGAAAGCAGAAAATGAGGCGCGTAGCCCACTCACAATCCATCCTTCAAGGGTCAAGGTGAGGCATCTACACCATCCGTCTATAGGCATGTGAGATCACTCCCTAACTGCTTAACTCTCCAAGGTGGCTTACTTTTAAAGGGGGGGTGAGTGACCTCACAGTAAGATCCAACCAATCAGGGCAGAGCTACAAGGGGGGGTGAGTGACCTCACAGTAAGATCCAACCAATCAGGGCAGAGCTACAAATGACTATGGAAACAGCTGCTAGTCAACAAAAAAGGCTGATGTCATCAAGAGACCAAATAGCCCCCAACTGCCATCTACACAGACATAGCACCAATGTTCACTTGGGTCAGCAGGGGCGAGGGTGAAGAAAAAGGGTAGGGAAAGAATGGTGGGAGGCTGGGAAGCTGGGGAGACCAAGGCAAGAGGAGCCTGGCAAAGGGAAAGGAAAGGCTTCCTGGTGCACACACAAGGGTCAAGGGCAATTTCAAAGAACTCAACCAGATTGCTACAAGTCCGTCTGTCCTCTTTCCACACCCGTGGGGGGAAAAGCATTTCACTGCCATCGAGGGGCTGCTCCTATTTCCTGTCTAGGAAGAAGGCCCTCAGTGACACCAGTCACCCACCTGGCACGTCTCCACGCCTTCCTTCCCAGGCAACAAGCATCTAAGGACATTTCAAAGACAAGACTCCAACCCCCTTCATGGGGGGTGGGGGGGTGGCGGGCAGGGCTGAACTGCTCACACCCCAGCTCCGCCTGTGTTGCTCCTGCCCCCCTGCTCAATCTAGCATCCACTTGGGGCTTTTCCTCCAATCACCCCAGCCTAACAACACTCCTCACTTTTGCTCTAGCCAAAGAAACAGTTCAACTGCTTTGCTAGTCACATTGTTTCTAACACACAAATAATTCCATAATGATCACTGTGCTGTTAAAGAGTTCCCCGAAGATGACCCTGTGTCCATCACCGGCCGGGGGTGGGTGTGGGTGTATGAGTTTGGTATTTCATTAACACCTGAGCTAAGCTCCCACAGCCCATTTTTCTAGATGAAATCATGGACACACCCCTCACATGCTGCTCACATTCCTCCTCCTCTCCCTAGACCACTTCAAGTATCACTCCCACTTCTGCCCAGCCGGCTGGTCCCCTGATCAGCCTCTCTTGGGGGGCATTCCCAGCATTTAATGGCAGCCAGTTGTGGGGATGAACCTCACCCTGGCCTGGGCTAGCCTGACCTGTGTTCTCAATGGTGGAACACACTTAGCTTTTCTCCAAGGGTATCCCAAGGTGGGAGAGATCCCCATCTACTCTTGCCGGAATGGTGGAATCACCCCAACCGCGAGGGTCTCCTGTCATGGCAGCAGGAGAAACCCCAAACTCCTGGCCTGTGCTTACGGGTGATGCAGCCCAGGCTACCGCAGGCCCGGTGAAGACGGCGTGCTGCAACTCTCACTCGGGCTGCTCTGTGACCCTCTTAAACACTCGGGCAGGAATGGCGCCGCTTTACAACTCGGCCCCCTTCACTTGTAAAGTGGGAATGTTACTGCTAGCCTCCCTCCAGGGTGGGCTTCATAATCACGGGCCGGGCTCAGCACAGAGAAAGGCTGGAAAAATCCCTTTAACCAAAAGATGCCAAGACTTTCAGACCAGCCTGAATCTCAGGCCTGAAATGTAGGAAATTTTAAGAGGTGAGCCCTGCTGGTTACACCATTGGACTTCTCTGGTCCAATCAGCCTTCCCTAAAAGCTCCGTGGGAGGGGATCCATGGAGGGATGGAAGGGCTACCTTAAGAACCCCCATGTCCAAGTTGAAAGTTTCTTTTTCCAAACTAGGTCCATCCACCCTTCCCCCAACCCCAGAGCCTTTTAGGGCAAAGATCTCAATTCCCCTCAGCTAAGGCCCCCCAAGACCTTACGCTAGTGTGACCTTACCCAGGCCAGTAATAACCCTGAAGGACGCCCACCCCGACTGCCCAAGATACCCATGGCCACCAGCTATGGGGTAGAGGCTCCGTGTCACTTGGAGCTTCTCAAAGACTGTTCTAACCACGACCCACAGGAGGGTGACCCTTGAGGGCAAAGGAGATGGGGAGATAAATAGATACACGGGGATCCTAACCATCAGGCTTTGCCATCATTGCTACTTTTGGCCCTTCTAAAAGTGGGAAGCCATGTGCCCTTGGTAACCCAGTCTAAGCAAGATGTGCACGTGGTCCCTGCAGCATGGTCCTATGACTCACAGCACATATATCCCAAATTCATTATGGTTGTACCAATAGCATCACCTCACAGAAGCATCACCACAGCAACATTTACAAGTCACTGTGGCAACAAAGCACCCTCACCACTGTTGAGCCATGCCCAGTGAGGCCTAAACAAGGTGAGGGTTCTGAGTCGCTGCAAGGCTCCCCAGGATTAAAATCCCCTTCTCTGTAGCTTAAGTATAATAGCACCTCCAGTCAGGGCTAACCTTGTTCAAAGTTACACCCGCTACAGAAGGAGTGCAGGGGATCTCTGTTCCAAAGTAGTTTACAAACATGCAGGTGCTCAGCTGGGAGAGTTCCCTGAGCAAAGAAGTTTCATGAAGCCCCTTGACTGAGGCTTCCTCCAGCTCCTGGCCAGGCACTGCCACTGAGCAGGTCCTAGGCCTGTCCCAGCCAAGTGGTTGGCAAGGGAGATGGTTACTCCAAGTTTGAGAAGGAAGGGACCAATGCCTCCTTGCCCCGCCCCATCTTCAAATGCCACTGAGGGTTCCTAGTGATGAACTTCCAAGTCTGAGGAACCTCCAAACTCATTTGGTGAACTTCCAAAATAAAAATTTCACTCAGCCACCCATGTGATCATAAAGAATAAATGAGTATCTCAGCCACTGTGTTTTCAAGTTAATTTCTTTTTTAAACAAGCCCCTAGCAACAAGATGCACCCGCACCAGGACAACCAGGGCCGCGCAAACAGCACCCACCACCTTGGAAGCTCCTGGGCCCTCCATGGGTAGGGGCTGCCTCAGAGGGGGGAAGGCATCTTGAAGGCATCCTGGACCCTCTCTGTGACCCCTGCCCGCCCCAAATCCCCGCCCCAGCTCCCATGTGCTCACAGCTCGGCTCTCGGCCACACCGACACCCATGAGAAGGACCTGAGCCCATATCAGCTCAAGACATGATGGCCCAAGAACAAGAAGGCCCGTTCATATCCAGCTGAATGGAATGAACACCTGCTGGGCCTTGGACGTGGAGGCCGCAGTAAGAACAGTGGCCCCTTCAGGTGACTCTCCAATGAAAGGAATCAGGGCTCCTCAGAGAAATGACTGATTCTAGGACTGGGGCAGGAAATACACAAAATGAGCCTGGAGCACCTTGTGGTACCAGAAAGTCAGGAAGTGTTAAACACACACACAAACATGCATGCTAAACACATATACACACAGATACACAGACACACACAAACTCACACACCCCAAAGGGAGTATGTCAAAGGAGCACAGGCGCCAAAAGCAAAAGCTCCCAATGGCCAAAGCTGGAACAATTCAAACAACAAAATAAAGTAGTATTGGATTATAACCCAAAGGATAAAATAGGTATCCACGAGTCTATACTGATATAAATAAATATCAATAATTGAATAAATTAATATTTGAGGGGAAATAGACAACGCTGCGTGGAAGAATTCCAAATACTTTATGTACATACTCTGTCCTCAAGGAGGTGGATCATAACTCTCCACTCTTTGGGTTTGTGCTTCACATAGTGACTTCCTTCCAACAAGTGTAGTGTGGAAGGGGTGGAGGAGTGACTTTTCAGTGGAGAAATCTGAGACACGACCTCAGCCAGGTTATCAAGGTCAACATCAACAGTCAAATCATGTTGATAGCATGTACCCTTGATAAGATGTTATAAAAAAGGCACTTTATCTGGTTGTCCTCCCAATAAACCATAATCCCAGTCTTACCATGAGAAAAGCATTGGACAGTTTACATTAGTGAGGTATGCTACAAAACACTTGATCACTGCTCCTCAAAACCGTCAAGGTTGGGGCTTCCCTGGTGGCGCAGTGGTTGAGAGTCCACCTGCCAATGCAGGGGACACGGGTTCGAGCACTGGCCTGGGAAGATCCCACATGCCAGGCAGCAACTAAGCCCGTGAGCCACAACTACTGAGCCCATGTGCTGCAACTATGGAGGCCCAGGCGCCTACAGCCCATGCTCCACAGCGAGAGAGGCCACTTCAATCAGAGGCCGGTGCACTGCAACGAAGAGTAACCCCCGCTCTCCGCAACTAGAGAAAGCCCGCGCGCAGCAACGAACACCCAACACAGCCAAAAATAAATAAATAAATAAATAAATAAATAAATAAATAAATAAATAAATAAATAAAAAACTGTCAAGGTTATCAAAAACAAGAAAAGCCTGAGAAACTACCACAGCCCAGAGGAGCCTAAGGGGGCTTGATAACTAAATGTAATGTGGTGTCCTGGATGGAAGCCTGAAATGGAATTAAGGACACTAGGCAAAAGCCAAGGGAATCTGAATAAAGTACAGACTCTGGTTAATATTATTGTATTAATATTGGCTCATTAATTGTAAAAAAGGTACCACACTAGTGTACGGTGTCAATAATAGAGGAAATTGGGAATGAGATATATAAGAACTCTGTATTATCCCCTTAATTTTTCTGTATATCTAAAACCATTCTAAAATAGATATAGTCTATTAGATAAAACAAAAAAGGTAATGATGATTTGATTGTGACATCAGAGTAGTGATACTTTGAGATATCTATAAAACTGCCTTAGGAAATTGTCTGTGATATCTGCTGGGGATATAGTCACAGGTACTCCTAATATTATTGTGGTTTGTTGTCTGCATTTAGATTTAAAGGACATGCTAAATACTAAATTGCAGTTAGAGGTTAGTGAAATTAAAGATGTAATATTCCCATCCAGATTCCACATACACTTTGATACATATTAAGAATCCCCTGCTCTTTGGTGAGGTCTAATTTTATGAAAGTGAAACACAGAGAGATGAATTAGGTTGTTCCAGCTTTTAAAAAGCCCGCATTCTAGGGTCAAGAATTCTTACTGAGCCTTGTTGAAACTGTTTGCTACACTACCTCCTAATTTTGGAACTGCTAAACAGAGAGTTGGGAAGGCTTCCTAGAGTAAAAGTACTGCCTTGGCCTTGTGCAATTATACTGTTTAGGTTGCTGGACAAATCCAAGGATAAAACTGGCCTGGACCTAGTGATGGGCAATTCCAAAAGCAAGCTGAATGTGAGAAGTTCACTCACAGAGAACCCTAGTGTCAAAGAGCCTCTCTACTTGGGAATGGCTCAACACTGGGAAAATAAACCCTGGTTCAGCTGTAAAGAGAGCACATCCTTGGCCTTTTTTCCCCCTTAAATCCGGAAACTGATGATCTGGTCAGCTTAGGAGAGGGACGGAGGGAAGGAGGGAGGGAGGAAGATGAGAGAGAGAGAGAAACCTGTTAAGAGCTGGTGCCAATTTAAAGAGAGAAGGAAAGGGCTTATTATATACGTATATGCTAATATGATTCTTAAAGCCAATTCTGATCAATCCTTCGGGAAAGAAAGAGATGCAGCCATCTGTTAATGTGGCTTCAGCTTCTTTGTTTTCAAATGTTACAGCTGTCACCAGACCAGCCATTCCACTTGGGGCGAGGCCAGGGGGTTAGAGGGGGAACATCTGTCCACTAAGGACACCACTAAACAGCAACAAAATCTTGGGGCGACCCCTCTCTCTTTCCTCGAGTGCTTTCGCTAGCCGGTCCTACTTCCCCACTCCTTTGGGAGTTTCCTGTTTCATTACGTAGGCAAGAGGGCGAGAGGTCCCAGCTTTCCTAATTGTGAGTGGTTTGGCTGGGTGTGTACGTGCGAGTAACTGTGTGTGTGTAAGGGGGGAAGTGGAGCTCGCTACAAGGGGCTTAGAAAAACTAGTCGCCAATTTAAAATATTTTCGGAGTGTTTGAATGATATCTTAAGAGCTAATCCCACTCAAATTCAGCGAAATGAACAATACAGATAAGGAAGATGAAGAGGGTGGAAAACCCACACAGCGGAATGGAGCCGTCCATGCCGCGGGAGTGACAGGGGAGCGCTCAGAGGAAAGGCGCTCTGCAGGGAAAGTCACTCTGGCTCTTCTCTCTCGGTCCACCAGCCGGCGACGCTTCTTCTGTAAAAGCATTCCTAGAAAATAACCCTACAACCGGGAAGGGTAGCGATCGTTGAGCGCAGTTCCCAGGAGCCGGTGCCCACAGCCGGGAGAGGCCCCTCTCCCCCCGCGGCTGGCGCGGAATGTGGCGATCCGGCCAGGGGCGGGGGATGACTTCCGGCGGCCGGAGCTCAGCGCCGGGAGCAGCTGCTGCAGCTGGCAGGTGGGGTGGGGGTCGGCCGAGCTGACCACACACAGACCCGGCGCGGCGGCACTGCGGCCCCGGGGCAGCCGGCGCCGGGGACATGCGCTGATTCGATCCCTCCGGAGAAGGTAAGCAGCCCGGCTATTATTAGCCTCGGCCACACTGCGCGGTGCTTTCTGCTTGGTTAGTAATGGGGTTTGTAATACAGAGGGAAGAAGGGGAATATCCCTGCCGCCTTCTGCAATGGGAAAAGGAGCAACAACTGAAATTGAAATGTTAATCAGCCAAGTGCTTGAGATTATTGGAGGAGCGGTGTTACTGGGCAAACAAAGAAGGCGGTCAGCCTCTGTAATCTTAAGATAATCAACCATTGCTGTGCTACACTCGCTTAGATATTGAAGAGGATTCCGAATGTAAAATAATTTGAGTTGCACTTTTACGTTGCTACCTTCAACCTTCGCTTGGTTAATTTGTGGTTTGCGAGCAGCAGGTTCTTGTCAGCAGCCTGGAGAAGTAATCGGAAATCTTCCTTCTCCTTTTGCGTTCCTCAGCCTCCTCCCTTTCCAGTTATCAGAATGGGTCTGCACATTTCAACGTCAAACATCCACTTCAATACTGAACCTTTAGAAAGAATCTCAAATTAGAGGAGAAATTTACCTCCTGGAGTTCAGCTTGGGTTGAGCAGCACTTGTCCCCACTTCTCCCTTCATTTACCATCTTCTCTTGTCAATCATTTCATTGATCCCCCCCCCACCCCCGGGGATGCTGTGCTCATTAACAAACCAGCTCTTGTTAGCTCCTGTCCACCACCTGTGTTCCGTGACTGATTTTTCAAGGACCCAGAAAGGGCGTTGCCTTATACCACGTTTGGACTGTTATCTGTGTCCTTCCCCAAAATGCATGGCATGAAAAATCCTTTAAGCCCAGTACCAATATGGTTTCCGATAACTCCCTTCATTGTAGTCACTGCAGCTACCAGATGGGCTTCAAGGACAGCAGAATCTATTGGGGTGTGAGAAAGAGGGCTCTACCTACATATTTTGTGCATAAGAATAGGTGGAAGTAGAAATGCAAATGTCAGTCTATCCCGTTTTTCTTGAAGATTTTTTAGTCCAGCTAGGTTGTGAGACACCTAGCTGGGTAGGGTATGGGGCAAGTCCTCCTGCAAAAGCAAGCAGTGTGTTTGTCCTAGGATTCCCCCAATAACCTCAAAAGAGTTTCCAGAGAGACTTTTCCCACAGGCAGTCAGAAAGCCAGGGGAGGTGGCCAAGGTAAACCTCAGGTTATTTGGGCATCCTCAAGTTAGTCTCCCCTTTTAGGGGTTCTGACCTAGGATTTCCCCACAAACGCTTTGCTCCTGAGCTCAAGTACCCATTCTTGTTGCTCACCTAGGGATGTACAATTGAATGATATTCTGTGAAATGGTGAAGATTGCTATGGTGGGGATTGCAAATGTGCCACTTCACCAACAGAGAACAGTTGTAATAAGCCAGACTGTGTGGTGTCTGTGTGCCAATATTCCATTTAAAAAGAGATTTGTTATCTTTAAATCTGAAATTAAAGAGACAGTTTGACTCAAAAGGCCATGGATTTTATTTTAAGAAATTAAAATAGGAGATCAATAAAAAAGAGGGCCAGGGTTTATAGCTAAACTTCTTACTTTTTTTTTTTTTTTTTTTTTGCGGTACACGGGCCTCTCACTGTTGTGGCCTCTCCCGTTGCGGAGCACAGGCTCCGGACGCGCAGGCTCAGCGGCCATGGCTCACGGGCCCAGTCGCTCCGCGGCATGTGGGATTTCCCCGGACTGGGGACACGAACCCGTGTCCCCTGCATCGGCAGACGGACTCTCAACCACTGCGCCACCAGGGAAGCCCCTTACCTTCTTTTTTAAATATTGCTTTAGAACAAGATACTGGTTCTGAAAAATCATGTTACTTCTATTATATATCGTTATTGTTTTTCTGATTACAAATTCTCTATTTATAAATACACTTTGGAAAGACTTGAGTTGGTTTCTTTGTCTCTATCTTCAGTATATGAGGCAGAAGGAGTGGAGGCAGGTGGGCAAATCCCACTCCAAATGGCCCACTCAGAGAACTGTTCCCCAGACCATGCAAAGCTCTGGACCGAAATTGTTTTGGCTGGTTGTTATTATTATCTTTAAATGTGGTTTGGGTTTGAAATATTAAATTTTCAATATTCTAAAATTTTGACTCAGGCACACCAAGTAAAAGAGAGAACAAAGAACAAGAATAGCAAAACTATTTTCCACCTTTCTTACCTAATTGTAAAATATTTAATTATATGAATAATTATTCTGAATAATAAGTGAAAAACATATTAAAATAATAATTCATTTTTAAGAAAGTAGCCCAAGGTTTATGAAATACAGGTTAGTGCAATTGATCTTAAGTACAGTAAAAATTTCTGTAATTTTAAAAGGTGTTTTTATGTTGAGTATTAGTACATGAAAATATGCTAATGATGGTTAGAAATTGAAATGTCTGTTACTTGGTTTCTGAAGAAACTGAATTTTTGGCAAGAAATGGGTCAGGATTAGGGGACTGGAGCCGCCAAAGCCGGCATCATACCTGCCAGTGATTTTATAGGTGAGATGAATGCATTAAGTTATGGATTAGGGTTGGAGAAGCCTTCTGGGGAAGAAAGAAAACAAGATAGAAAATAGAATTTGTTATTTTAGTGCAACTAAGATAATTAAATTTAAGTTATTTCTGAGTTTGGACTTTGTTATATTTCAACAATTTCTGAGGAAAGTTTCTAAATTCAAAGCCCTAGGTAGAAATAGTTGTATGATTTCCTATCCGAAACTGATTTATGACTCTATTTCCTTTGTTAAAAACGTTTCCCAGAGAAAGGCAAAATTAATTGCCCGGTGTTAAGGAGGAGGAGTAATACCAAATAGAAGGATGTACGCTATTAGTTGCTAAATGAACTGTGGGAACTTTTTTGTAGATTTGACAAGATAGAATTGAAATCAATCTGTTGCTTTCCAATCACGTAAAAAAAAAAATTTAGTCTGGTGGGTGGTCGGTGTTATCAGTAATTTAAGACTTGAGTACCGATTTAGGATTCAAAGTTGCCTCTCCTTACAAAAGGCATTTTCTGGTGCTGCATTACTGCCATTAGTTACAATTGAAAGAGACTTATCCTGAGATTTTGAAAAACAGAAAAAGAAATAGTAGAATTAATAAGGCTTTGCCTCCACTGAGAATGGGTAGAAAAAGTGCTATTTTGAAAGTTATCAATGGCCTCTTAATTGCCAGATTTCTGCGCTGTTTCAACCTGCTCTTTATGTCTTTATTTTTAAGTTCTCTTCTAAGTTCTTTTTTAAAAATTTTACTGCTTAGTGTTTTATTCACTAAAATAGCATTTTTAATTGAAGTAGAGTTGATGTGTAATATTATATAAGTTACAGGTGTAAAATATAGTGACTCACAATGTTTAAAGGTTATACTCCATTTATAGTTATTATAAAATATTGGCTATATTTTCTGTGCTATGCAATATATCCTTATAGCTCATTTTATAATAATAGTTTGTACCTCCTAATCTCCTATCCCTATATTGTTCTTTTTTTTAAATTAAATACTTGTGTTCAAAAGTATTATTAATAAGTAATATATAAAGAGATATCTCTTTATCTAGTTTCTCAGTAATCCCCTTAAATTACCTCATGACCAGCCTAGAACAAGTGCTGTTTATTTCTAGTTTGTGCCTCATGATATCACGACTATATGTCTTCATTTGTTCCTTTCACTCACCCTGCTACACGTTGAAACCTTGCTCACAGCATACACTGCCTCTTCCATGAACCCTTCCCCATACCCACCTTCCTTCTCATTTCAGATGTGTTTCTCCCTTGTCTAAATTCCTATGGCACTTTCTATTTTGGTCTATCCTTTAGTTTGAACATGATTTGCAACTCATAATACAGTGCCTAGCTATGTATATGCAAAGTAGATGTTCAGCAGTTTGATGTTAGTGAAGAAATTAGCTATTATTTTCCAGGGGTGTATATCCACCTACTCTGATATCCAAGTTAGGCTCTAAATAATGTGTGCAAGTAGGTTTTAGTTTAAAATCCCTATATAATAATATAGTGAAAGTACATTCAAACAGTTATATTCAACAAAAGTTATTGTGAGCTTACATGCCCTTAAGTGGATATTGGCTCATCCGTATCACAAAGCATAGTAAGCATTACAAAAGAAAACTTCAAAGAAGACATTGTACCAGCTTTCAGTATGCTTTCATTCTACTGAAAACAAGTAAGCAGGGGAAGATGTCTTGCATAAGTAAGTACTAGTCTTAAAGCGCTCTGCTAGGTACTTTCATCTATGGTGTATAATTTCATCCTTCTACTATATGCTAATTTTACGCTGAGACTCAGAGATCTTACCTAAATGGCAGAGATTCTTTCCACATTCACATGCTGTTCTTTGAAGTGTTAACGAGTGAAGGAAAACTATAAAACATAATCAGAGTAGTTTAAAATGGTTTTGTGATCAGGCTTTCCAGTGCTTTTTAAACTTTTGGGTCTTAACATCCCCTTTAATAATTCAATAAAGGCTATGCATCCACTCCCCAAGTACATACACAACACACACACACAGAATTTTGCCTGTAATTGCAGGTGTTTGCGGACCTAATACAGCCCTCCTTTGCAAATGCTTTAAGGACATCTACGCTGGGCTCAGTTTTTCTTTTTGCTTGTTCTATGCTTAATATTTATTTTTGCACCTATTAAAATTAAACAAATTGTTATCTGTTATAGTTGAGGTATAAACCTAAGCAGCTTCGTACTTTACAACTTTTCTTTTTGCATTTTTGTATTCTGTCCTTCTCTCTCAGACAAACACACACATTTATATAAATGAGATCAAATAATACTTTTCTGTGAAGAGAATGCTTAGAATTTATTCTTAACAATTTTTCTATATATCACACGTCAGTGTTAGCTATAGTCATCATGTTGTACATTATGTCCATAGTATGTATTTATCTTACAATTGGAAGCTTGTACCTTTGACCGTCTTCCTCCAATTTCCCCTCCCCTGACCCTCTGTCTCCTGTAACCACAGGTCTGATCTCTTTTTCTATGATTGTTTTCTTTTTTTCTAGATTCCACACATAAGTGAGATCATATAGTGTTTGCCTTTCTTTCTCTGACTTATTTAACTTAGCATAAAGCCTTCAAGGTCCATTTCTGTTGTCTCAACTGGTAGCATTTCTTTGTTTTCTTACAGATGAATAATATTTCAGTGTGTGTGTGTGTGTATACCTATAATATGTATATACCTATAAATATATAAAACAACCTCTTTACCCATTTGTCCATCAATGGGCACTTAGATTGTTTCCATGTCTTGGCTATTATAAATAATGCTGCTATGAACATGGGGGTGCAGATATCTTTTTGAGTTAGTGTTTTCATTTTCTTTGGATATATTCCTAGAAGTGGAGTTGCTAGATATATGTAGTTCTAGTGTTAATTTTTGAGGATCCTCCATACTGTTTTCCATACTGGCTTTACCAATTTACAATCCCACCAACAGCACAAGAGTTCCCTTTTCTCCACATCTTCATGAGCATTTGTTATCTTTTGACATTTTTGAGGATGACTGTTCTAACAGGTGTGAAGTAATATCTCAATGTGTTTTTTTTTTTTTTGCGGTACGCGGGCCTCTCACTGCTGTGGCCTCTCCCGTTGCGGAGCACAGGCTCCGGATGCGCAGGCTCAGCGGCCATGGCTCACGGGCCCAGCCGCTCCGCGGCACGCGGGATCCTCCCAGAGCGGGGCACGAACCCGTGTCCCCTGCATCGGCAGGCGGACTCCCAACCACTGCGCCACCAGGGAAGCCCTCAATGTGGTTTTAATGTGCATTTCCCTAATGACTAGTGGTATTGAGCATCTTTTCATGTACCTGTTGGCTTTTCGTGTGTCTTCTTTGGAGGAATGTCTATTCGGGTCCTTTGCTCATTTTTTTAATTGGGTAATTTTTTTTTTTTTTTGCTATTGATTTGTATGAATTTTAAATTTATTTTGGATATTAACCATTATCAGATATATGGTTTACAAATATGTTTTTCCCATTCTATAGGTTGTCTTTTCAATCAGTTTGTTGATTTGTTTTTGTTTTTGTTTTTGTTTGCTGTGCAGAAGCTTTTTAGTTTGATGTAGTTCCATTTGTTTATTTTTTATTTTATCGTTTGTGTTTTCAGTGTCATATCCAAAAAGTCATTACCAAACCCATGTAATGAGCTTTATTCCTATGTTTTCTTCTGGCAGTTGCATAGTTTCAGGTCTTACATTTGAGTCTTTAATCCAATTCAAGTTAGTTTTGTGAGTGGTATAAGATATTGGTCCAATTTCATTCTTTTACATGTGAATATCCAATTATCCCAGGGTTCCCTTGTATGTAACTTCTCTCTTTTCTCTTGCTGGTCTTAAAATTCTTTCTTTGTTTTTGACTTTTGATGATTTAATTGCAATGTGTCTCAGAGTAGCCCTATTTGAGTTCAACCTGTTTGGGCTTGTTTGGGCTTCATGGATATGGATGTCCATTTCTCATCCTAGGTTTGGGAAGGTTTCATCCATTATTGCTTTAAATATACTTTTTTTCCCTTTCTCTCTCTCTTTTCTTTTTCTGGAATTCCCATAACATGAACATTGTTTACTTTATTGTGTCCCATAATTTCCATAGGCTTTCTTCACTCTTTTTATTCTTTTCCTTTTTGTTCCTTTCACTGGGTAATTTCTAAAGTTCTATCCTCCAGTTTGCTGATTCTTTCTTCTGCATGGTCGAATCTACCTTTGAAACTTTCTATTGACTTCTTCAGTTCAGTTATTGTATTTTTAAAATCTAGTGCTCCTGTTTTTTTGATGTTGCTATTTCCTTGTCAAACTTCTTGTCTTGTTCATGCATTGTTTTCCTAATTTCACTTAGCTGTCTGTGCTTTCTTGTAGTTCACTAAACTTCCTTAGGAGTATTATTCTGAATTCTTTGCCAGTTCATAGATATTCTTTTTTTTTTTTTTTTTTTTTTTTTGCAGTGTGTGGGCCTCTCACTGTTGTGGCCTCTCCCGTTGCGGAGCACAGGCTCCGGACGTGCAGGCTCAGCGGCCATGGCTCATGGGCCCAGCCCGCTCTGCGGCATGTGGGATCCTCCCGGACCGGGGTACGAACCCGCGTCCCCTGCATCGGCAGGCGGACTCTCAACCACTGCGCCACCAGGGAAGCCCAGATCTTCATTTTTTTAAGGTCAGTTATTGGAGTTTTATTACTTTCCTTTGGTGGTGTCATATTTGCCTAATTTTTGTGATCCTTGATTCCTTACATTGGTATCTGCATATGTGAATAATTGGGCTCTTCCTCCAGACTTTACTGGGTATTATATTCAGTAGTAGTAGTACATGGGGCTATGAATTAGTTTCCTGGCAGAGAATCAGAGCTTGTATAGGACCTGGCTCTGGACAGGACCCAGAGCCTGTATAGTTCATTGTTTGGGAACCCAAATCAGGCCAGAGTGTGCACTTAATTCCCTGGTCAGGTGAGGGCACTGGTTTTGCCCTGCAGATGGTGGAGGCTGTGTTGTCTGTTCAAGTGCCACTGTATCTAGGGCTGTTTAATGGGCGTACATCTTCCCATGTTCTCTGGTTAGGTTCCCCAGTTGGACATGCTGAAGGCTGTATTCAGTGATGAGTAGGGCTATGAATTAGGTTTCCTGCCTGGGTGCAGCAGGAGAAGCAGCTCTAAAGCCAGTAAAGCTCTTTGTTGTCTTAACTCAAGCTGATCCATACTCCACGTTCTGTGGCTGAACAAGGCCACTGGCTTGGCTTTGCAGACTATCAGCTCTGCCTATACCCTTCTCTAGGTTTGAGCACTGCTGGGCCGCACAGTTTCTAGGAGTTGTCACCAATCCTTCTGGTCAGATGGGCCAGGAAGACACTCTCCACAGCAGATGGGATGGGACTAGTCCCAGTTCCTTTGCCTGGGTGGGATGAGGAGGGGCCGCCCCAGGCTACTCTTAATTTCTCAAACAGGCTCCCCAGTTGGGAGGAGCTGGGAGCTCCTCTCAGCCTTGGATATGAATTAATCTCCGTGCCTGTGCATGGTACCGGATCCCTCCACACTTGATACTGGCTCTGCTTTGTACCAGAGCCAGTGATGAGCTCTGGCTGCCTGCCTCTTGGCTGGAGCACGACTGGGCCAAATAGCTTCCAGGATTTATTGCCAGCCCTTTTGGTCAGATGGCCAGAAGACACTGTCCACAGTGGGTGGGCTGTGACTCTGCTCTTTCCCTGGGTATGGTCAAACCAGGTTCAAGGGCCAGATGCGTATCAGGTGGATCTGTACCCTGAGTTCCCTGGTTGTAGTGCCCCGCCAACCTGGCTCTGTAGATAAGCAAAGATGCCCGTTGTGATCCCTACTTGGGCACTGCAGGTATGAATTCCATCTGTCACAATCCATGTGCTGGCTGTTGCATGCCCCTTCCCCCTTCATCACAGTCCAACTTTTAGTGGTCAAACCCTGCAGATTCCCCTGCAATCCCAGTGGAGCAGATTAGAGCAGTGGCTCCCACAAAGCAACCCCAATGCTAGTGGTGGTGCTTGCTGTCCCCCGGTTCTCTTCTCCTACTGGAGGAACCAGAGGTTCACGGGAGACCTCACCCATGGTGCTCCACTGGCCTGTGGGAGGGGCAGTGTGGTCAACATGTAGCTCCTTCTCTCACCCTTCTAATGCAGTCTGTCTTGGTCTCTGTGGTGCACGGGGGTGCTTCAGCCTCACCTCCATGTTCTAGGATTCTCTCAAATAGTGTCCTGTTGCCAAATAATTGTTAGTTGTTCCTCCTGTGGGGGACGCGGAGCCAGGAATGACCTTGGTGATGTCACCCCACTCTGGGCTTACTTTGACAATATGTGTGTCCTTTATAGCCCAGACATTTCTGGTACTTGAAATGAGGTTCTCCTTTTATTGTTCTCCCTGCTTTAGGACCTAAAATGGGAGCTCTTCCTTAGCACTGGCACAAAGGCTGCTGAGATGACTAGGAAGCAAGTGCCAAGGAGGATAGTGAATCAAAGAACCTTGATTCATGGAAAAGGAATCCCAGAAGGAGCTCTAAACATTACACACTCCAAAGGATTTATTCAGGGTTTTCCAATCGAAATCATTTTTACAAAAAAGAAACAGTTCTCAGACTTCGAGTAGTATACTGCCAAGTATGTGGAAGAACATTGCCAGCAGTTGAGTGGTGTGGTCTGCTTTGAAATATATTCAGTTTTCTTAGGATGGACATATGTCTACTTCAAAGTTACTATTTCTTTCTAGTAATGCTGTCTACAGTAATATATTTGCTTTTGCCAAGTTAAGAAAACAATGACATCCCTCCCAGGTTCTAAAACAATTACCAGCATAAAAATACATTAAAATTTTTCGCTGATACTTAAGGAAACCAGTACTAGCTAGCATTCCTACTGATGCTAGTATTCAAAGAGAGGCGTGACAAAACCATTAATCTGGAAAACACCGGGTTGGAAAGATGGAGAGAAAGAACTCAAGAGGACTACTTAAGCTGTTGCTTTCTTTACATGTCCCCAAATATGATAATAACCATATAAGCTCCTAAAATAAGTGCAATTTTATGCAAACTTCATAGTATGCCTAGTAGGAGGTAAATTTTTACTTTACTTTATGGTATATTTTTATTTTGGTAAAATGTCCCATAATGTAAAATTTACCATTTTAACCATTTTTAAGTGTATCATTTATTGGTATTAAGTACATTCACAATGTTGAGCAACCATTACCATTATCCATTTTAAGACCTTTCTTATTATCCCAAACAGAAACTGTACGCACTAAACAATAACCCCTTGTTTCTCCCCTCCCCTTAGCCTCTGGTTAACTCTATTCTATCTTCTGGGTTTATAATTTGCCTATTCTAACTACCTCATATAAGTGGAATCATACAATAGTTGTCCTTTTGTGTCTGGCTTCTTTCACTTAACATAATGTTTTCAAAGTTTATGCATGTTATAGCACGTAGCAGCATTTCATTCCTTTTTAAAGCCATACAATGTATAGTGATTTTTAGTTGCAAAACACTTTTAGTACATTGTGTTTCTATTATATTAATGATATCTAGCATATATCACTACCATATTGCCTTTAGTAGATGCCCAGTAATGTGTACTATGAGTGAGCCATAATTTCATTCAGTCAAAACCCATTGATAAACATTTATTAAGTTCCAAACAGTTTTATGATTTCAAGAAATGTGGTAATGGACATAGAGGTTCATGTCTTTATGTACTGGAGCCTTTACTTTTGATGGAAGAATTCTTGGAGTGGCATGGAATGGTATTTTGGGGTCAGAGATTATGCAGAAACATTTATAATTTGAATACATACATTGACTATAAAAACCATCAACTTCTTCAACAGATAATATTCCTGTATTTTATGTAACCATTTATGACTATGTTAAAAATGAATGCAAGTAATATAAGGGAATCCACTTAATGTGATTTGAGCAAGGAGACATTCTCACTTTTTTCATTTCTAGTTCATGGAAGAAAATTCCTATACACAAGTATTGAAATATTTCAAGTCTCTGGATCACACATTTCATCATTTCAAAAATATTACAGAGTACATCACGGATGTCAGTCAAGTCTTGTAACAACAGTGTAGAAAACTAGTAACATTTATAGCTAGTTTTTTTTTAAGCTTCAGCAATGGATCAATTCTCTCCAGCCTAATCTGTAATTTTAATTAGATTAATTTTTAAAATAAAAAAGATTCATTTTTAATTTAAAAGTATTTTTAGTTCATATTTATGTACCTGCATTATGGTAAATCTTTTATTTGGTTGTATTTTTTCTTAGTTTCTCTTTAGAGTATCTTTTAAAATTTATTTTTAAACAGAATAATTAAAGCCCAAAGATGAGAATGTCTCACTTAAGCTAAACTAAAGAATGTTGGAATAGCTGAAGTATGAACACAATTGGCACAACTTTTCACTACCCTCCTTAGAAGAAGACTGTTTTGATTTGCATGGTCCAAGAAAGGAGAAACAGATAACTTGCTGGGGATTGCATCCTGCTTTACTTAAATTAGACATTAACAGGCTAAAAAGGCAAGGATGAAGCAACATGTTTATAACATATTTTTGAAAAGCTACTTAAAGGTGAAGGGGGCTTCCCTGGTGGCGCAGTGGTTGAGAGTCCGCCTGCTGCTGCAGGGGACACGGGTTCGTGCCCCGGTCCGGGAAGATCCCACATGCCACGGAGCGGCTGGGCCTGTGAGCCATGGCCGCTGAGCCTGCGCGTCCGGAGCCTGTGCTCCGCAACGGGAGAGGCCACAACACTGAGAGGCCTGTGTACCTCAAAAAATAAAAAAAGGTGGGGAGGGGGCTTTTTTAAGGATATAGGGGTGAGTGCCTCATAAAAACTGGGAGCTGAAAGAGAGCCTGGCCTCGAAATAGAACTGGTAAGCCATCAGATCTCAGGCATCATCTCTTTTACACACACACAAGCATGCGCACATGCACACACAGGCCGTATCTCCTCTCTGTGTCTCTGTGTGGCTCCCCTGATCTCTGCTCTCTCCAGTCATGTGACAGGAAGGAATGACCTCATGGTCCCCCAGTTCAAAGGACCAGCCCAGGAAGCAAGTAGCATCTTAGAACCCATAACCCAAATCCTGGGAGTGACCATCTTAAAAGCCCAGCCCGTGCCAAGTGCCCGATCAGCTATGACCAGGGACAGAGTCATACACATGGCTGCCTGGATCCAGGAGTAGTGCTCAGAAAAGGGTGAGACAGACCCCCTAGAGTATGCTGCATTTTACCCTCCTAAGACATCAGAGACATAAGGCATTCAGTTCAGTAACAGCTTTTCGAGAGAAAGTCCATCCCAATGAAATTGCCTATCATCAGAAACTCCTGGTTCAAAAAAAGATGCAAATGTAAGAAGAAAACGTTATCTGTGTATCTGGAAGAGTGTACACCAAAATGTGAATAAGGTTACCTGTGGGTAGTGTGATAATGGTGGATCATTTTACCTTCGTTTTGCTCACGTCTATGTGTGTATATAAATACTTTTTACAACAAAGATTTTTTTTTGAGTAAAAAAAAATGCCATTTGAGAAATATTTGGGGATCTCCCTACAATTATAGAGTCTGGGCATTTGTTGCTCTTGCTTGTTGTAGGTTGGAGCCAGAAAAGGCACCCCAAAGATGGACCAAGGAAGGGAGATGCTGAAGAGAGAAATGTCCAGCAAATCCAGCCAGAGCCTTCTGTTTTCTAAACCTGGTGGAAGGAAGTAGAAACGTCGCCCCGCTGGGCCTCGCATGATCCTCCGTGAGTCAGTGTAACTCTTCTGCGTCAAACTACTAAGATGCTTTTTTAGGACATTAAAGGTTGCTACCCTAGTGTGTTGCTTCCTAGACTGGTATTTTGCACAATACTGGATTTTGGAGTGTGTGAGGAGAGGGGTTCTTTTCACAGATATTATGAATGTAAACATACGCAGGCGTATGAAGAATAAGTTTGAAATTCAGACTCCTAGGCCTGGTAGATGCAATTATGTGTTTGGGTAGTGACAAACCCAAATGTCACACCTCCAAGGAGCTCTGAGAAGCCCGCAGTTGAGAAAACCCAGGGCGTGTACTGGGGCCACAGGACAGAATGGTAACCTCAGGGCTGTTGGGGCCATGGTATAGTGCATTTATATCTGAATTGATTATAATAAATGTGAACAGCAACCAGTTTTATCGCTTCCATAACAGTGAGTCATGTTTATATGGCGCTCTGTGGTGTTCAAAACACTTCTCGTCTAATCCTCTCTCAAGCCCTGGGAGGTAAATAGCATTATGTTCCCCATTTTACAAATGAGGAAGCTGAGGCCGAGAGAGGTTAAATGGCCTGTCTAAAGTCACACAGCTAGTAAATTCAAGAATTGGGTCTGGAACCCAGGTTTCTAACTCCATCTCACGCTGCCCATTCTGCCGCACCAAGACAGCCCAGTAGGTCAAGTCCCAGGCCATCAGGACAGACCAAGTACCCAGTCATCAAAGAACACACACTGCCCAGGTGGACACACCCCTTTCCCGTGGTGTTTGAAGAGACCCTCATTTTTGCCTTCTCTCCAGCCATCTGTTCTCTCCCTGCCTTTCTTGTACGGCCAGAGACCACCAAATAAAACAGGAGGAAGAGCCAGAAGCCATGAATATCATTTATTTTTTATTTTTAAAAAGGCACAATAAAAGTATTTTGATATTTTAAAACCAAATGCATTCTTTATACTGATTAAAACTAGAAGGAAATGGGAAAAATGATTTGCACGATCTTCCACTAAAGGTACTTCTTACACAGTGAGAAGGGTGAGCATCACCTGACCTTAAAAATAATCTTGAAAATCCCAGCAGTTTTCCATAAAGAACATATTAATTATACTGTACCATATCCCCCAAATCCAAAACAGCAATCTCCAGCACCAGAAAAGATCACTTGGTCAGGCAGTAGTTAAGTAGCTGGCTCATGTTTGGAAGCCAAATTGTGTGGGAAAAAAACTACTTTGGTTGAATACAAATATTTGAATTTGCATAAGTTAAATGTAATGCCTATGTGACTCCACTGTATTTGAGGTCTTTCAAAGGACGTGTTAATCTTTACCGTATCAACATTGCAACCCACAATGGCAATGTCCTTTCTTCACTCCTTGAACTAGATGGTTCTTTAGGTGTCTCCTCAGCCACACACCCCTTTCTCTGAGAATGCACATTCCCCAACCAGGTTTACCCTACCTACTGCTGCTCTCTTGGCCACACCTGACTGGCTGATCAGTAGATAGTCTACCCAAGCCAGACCAATCAGGTTTCTCTTCTAACCCAAGCTGGGCCAATCAGCACCTGTGCCCTTGATATTTGGAAGTGGGACACGGAGTTACCACACAGGTCATTAATGGCCCGGAGCTGAAAGTCTTGATGCAGTTCCCAGCTGGGGTGGCCATTTCTCCCACTGTGTTTGGAGAAACAAAGCCAGTCTTAGAAAGAGATGGCCAGGATAGATAAGCAACAGGTAGAGACAAGAAACCAAGACCCAGGGAATTCCCTGGCAGTCCACCATGCCCTTTCACTGCCAAGGGCCCGGACTCAATCCCTGGTCAGTTAGCTAGGATCGCATAAGCCACACTGTGTGGCAAAAAAAAAAAAGAAGAAGAATCCAAGACGACCCCCAGAGAGACAGTGCAGCAGACACTACAAGCCCCTTAGTCATTGCCTCCCTCTACTGTATAAGCAGCCCGCGAAATGCCCTCATTTCCCAGCCTCCCTTGCAGCTAGACCTGGCTGTGTTGTTCAGTTCTGGCCAGTGACATGCAGGTGAAGGCCCTGGGCAGGGCTTCCCTTCTGGAATTAAAGGCAAGGCTTTGCTAGGAGAAAGTTTTTCTCTTTGTCCCTTTGCATTGTCTCCTTTTCCTCTCCTGGAGCTCGGTCTTGGAGCTGGAACAGCCATGTTGGGGATCACCAGGTAACAAGCAAGAGACCAAAGCCAACCTCAAAGGACAATGGAGTGGAATGACATGAAAAGCCTGGGTGGGAGCCTAGTGGCATCACTGTGCTCTGCACTGTACCTGAACTGCCTACCTCTGTACATCCTGTTGTATAAATAAATCAATCCTCTCAGTTTCAGCCACTGTAGTCAGATGTACCTGTTTGTGCTGTGGAGCCAACGACTCAAAAGTTAGTGACTTAAAAAGGCAACTATTAGTTCTCATGATTCCAGGCGTCAAGCTGGCCACTTGTACTGGTCTGGTTGGTTTGGCTGGGGCTAGTTTAGGGTGGCTTCGTGTACATGCCTGCCTGGTCATTGCCAGGCAAGCTGGGTTAGGACAGTGGTTCTCAACTGGGGGCGATTTTGCCACCCAGGGGGCATTTGGCAATGTCTGGACACACTTTGGTTGTTAAACTGGGGTGGGGGTGATCCTATCCTCTAGGGGTAGAGGCCAGGGATGCTGCTAAACATCCTGCAGTGCACAGAACAGCTGCCCACAACCAAGACTTATTTGATCCAATATGTCAATAGTACCGAGAATGAGAAACCCTGGTCTAGAAAGGCCTCAGCTGGGACGTCTGATTCTGCCTGGTGTGGTCCCTCATCACCCAGCAAGCCAGACCAGGCCACGTGTGGTGGGTACAGGTTTCCAAGAGCAACAGGAGAGAGAAAGCCCCAAAGCACACTTTTCAAGTCTCCACCTGCCATGTGTTTGCCAACATCTCATCAGACAAAGCAAGCCACATGGCTAGAGTTCATTTGGGAGGGGCTCCAAATTTTTACCATCTACCCACATCCAGGTTTCTGTTATTTAAAGCTGAAGGCAGCGCGCGCGCAGAGCGTTAACGGGCGGGGGTGGGGGTGTGGAGTTGGGAGGACAACTGGGCCTCCTGGTAGCCTCCCTGAGTTCAACCAATCCAGTGAGGAGAAGCCGTGGGCGGGGCGAGCTCCGCTGCCAGAGCGGCGTGAAAAATTTCCCAAGGCAGAGCGAAAACCTTTCCTGAGCGACTGAGCATGCCCGCTGGTGAAAGGTCCAGCCCAACTTTCACCACATCCCAGACACCAGAGGGACTTTTCTGAAACCCAGAGAATTGACCATGTCCTCAAACAGCTTAAAAATCTTCCATGGCTCCCCCATGCCTCCTCAGGAAAAGAAGATCACACTTCAGTGGGTTTTTTATGCTTCATCCTCAACCAATTTCTTCAGCCACGTCTCCCACTACTTTTGCAAGAACTCTTTTGCTCCACGGATGTTGAAAACTTGCAGCTTCTCATACATACCATGTTCTCTGTGCACACAGGTTCACCAACCTGCGATTCTCTGCCCAGGCCCTCTCTACTAGGATAATTGCATCTGGGCTTTCTAGGTCTATGAAAACAGTCATGCTTCATCCCTCTGGCATAGTTCTTGTTTTTTGTTTTTTTGTTTTTTTGTTTTTTTTGCATCTTTGTTGGAGTGTAGTTGCTTTACAATGGTGTGTCGGTTTCTGCTTTGTGGCAGGGTGAATCAGTTATGCATGTGCATGTGTTCCCATGTCTCTTCCCTCTTGCGTCTCCCTCCCACCCGCCCTCCCTGTCCCACCTCTCTAGGTGGTCGCGGGGCGCCGAGCTGATCTCCCTGTGCTGTGCGGCTGCTTCCCACTAGCTATCTATTTTATGTTTGCTGGTGTATATGTGTCCATGGCATAGCTCTTCGTATTCTGTGTTGTGAATATACTCTATGTGCTCACATGTCTTATCTTCACTAGAATGTGAGCTACTTGAGGGCAGGGGTCTTGGCATATTTTATACCTGTATGGAACTCTAAGACCTAGCTGGGTGCCTGGCACAGGATAGATACTCAATAATTGCTTATTGAAAAAATGAATGGATTATGAGCTCCATGAAGGAAAAAAAAAAAAAAAAACCTGAAGGCATTCCAACTGATGCAGAAAGTTGCCCTGATTCCTGATGACTTTCTGGTTCCTAGTTTCTTTTCTTGGAAAGGCCCATTCCAATGCCTGCCCTTGGGTTCCACTAGGACGTTTTGTATCACTCAAGATTCTCTGGTTGCAACCAACAGAAATCTCCTGTGGCTAACTTAAACAGAAAAGGAGTTTACTGAAAGGAAATGCGGAAGGTTAGAGAATCAAAGGGCAAGCAAAGCTGAGGAGTCTGAACAGGCAGGAGCCATCTTTTCTTCCCCGTAGATGTCCCCTTTTTTGCTTCAGCCGGTTTGAGTTTCTGTTATTTGCAACCAAAATGGCATTTACTAAGACGCTCTGCACAGCCCCAACTGGTAGCTCTGAGAAGCTACCAGCGACCTTTCTTTCCCCTGACGTTGTACCAAGGGACAGCAAGGTACCTGCATTCCCCACCCCCCGAACTCCCAATCTTCTGATCCCCCAAGAAGCTAAGCCAAACAACTTCCTTCCACCCTTGGCAATGGGGGCCCATTTGGATTCGTGACTTTGCAGATAAGGTGCCCTTCTCCAGCAACTTGGCAGAGCCAGCAGTGCCTGCTGTTGTGGAAACTGGGGTCATGAAGTGTCTACGGAAGAAAACAGCTTCCCCTGGATCCGTGTTGCAAAGTGTGTTCCTGGTAAGTGGAGTGGTTTCCAATTTTTTAGGGTCTTAGGAATGAAAGCAGTACACTAACGATGAGAGGAAACCCAAAATCTGCTAATGTATTTATTTTTTATTATTATTATTATTTTTAAAGTTATGGCTGCATTGGGTCTTTGTTGCTGCTCCCGGGCTTTCTCTAGTTGTGGCGAGCAGGGGCTACTCTTTGTTGCGTTGCGTGGGCTTCTCATTCCATGGCCTTCTCTTGTTGCGGAGCACAGGCTCTAGGCATGGAGGCTTCAGTAGTTGTGGGTCGCAGGCTCAAGGACGCAGGCTCAGTAGTTGTGGCGCACGGGCTTAGTTGCTCCGCGGCATGTAGGATCTTCCTGGACCAGGGCTCGAGCCAGTGTCCCCTGAATTGGCAGGCGGATTCTTAACCACTGCACCACCAGGGAAGCCCCTCATTTACTCTTAATGCTTCCCCCTGTTGAGGACAAACAGGAGAAAAAAGAAAGGGCAGGGCTTCCTTGGTGGCGCAGTGGTTGAGAGTCCACCTGCCAGTGCAGGGGACACGGGTTCATGCTCCGGTCCGGGAGGATCCCACATGCCACCGAGCGGCTGGGCCCGTGAGCCATGGCTGCAGAGCCTGTGCGTCCAGAGCCTGTGCTCCGCAGCGGTAGAGGCCGCAACAGTGAGAGACCCACGTACGGAAAAGAAAAGAAAAAAAAAAAGGGCAATAGCAAGGTTCCAAATGAGCTGAGAAATGACCTTCTAAAAGGGCTCTCAATCTGGCCTCTGGTAGATGTCTGTCGGGGTTTCAGCCCAGCCTAGACCCTCCTCAGGAGAGAAGACGTTTAGGGCTTACAGTGGGCTGACTGGTGGCCCCAAAGATCTCAGGCTCTAATCCCTGGGACCTGAGAATGTTACCTTACAAGGTAAAGTTTTGCGGATATAAGGATTTTGAGTTGAGACTATCCTCGCCCTAAGTGCCATCTGTAAGTGTACTTATAAGTGAGAGACAGGAGGAGATTATATACAAAGAAGAGGCGGAGGCAGTGACCACAGAGGCAGGACTAGAGTGCTGCACCTACAAGTCAAGGGATGCCAGCAGCTTCTGTGGTTAGAGTCTTTTGAACTCCTTGGCTTTTCAGCTCCTAGGCTGTAAGATTTGAATCCGCAAATGCCCCAAGGAGAAAAGCTGCACCAAATGTCAAGCTTGCGTCTGTGTTTCCCTTCTCTCCAGAACTTGGCCCACATGTCTTGGTGTCTCTCTAACATTCAGATGCCAGCGAACAGATGTTTTCTTACTTTATCCAGGTTTTCTAAAATTTCTTTAGACTTCACCTGATCTTATGTTATTACTGAACTACCATCTCAATTACCCCTAGGAAGAAAATTTACAATTTTTAGAGAAAATGGAACCCTGGTACAGTGTTGGTAGGAATGTAAACTGGCACAGCCACTGTGGAAAACAGTATGGAGGGTTCTCAGAAAACTAAAAATAGAACTACCATATGACCTCGAAACTCAACTCCTGGGTATAAATCCGAAAAAAACAAAAACACGTGTTTTCAAAAACATGTATTTGAAAAGATACATGCACCCCAATGTTCAGAGCGTCATTATTTACAATTACCCAGATATGGAAGCAACCTAAGTGTCATCAAGAGATGAATGGATAGGGGCTTCCCTGGTGGCGCAGTGGTTGAGAGTCCGCCTGCCGATGCAGGGGACACAGGTTAGTGCCCCGGTCCAGGAAGATCCCACATGCCACGGAGCGGCTCTGCCCGTGAGCCATGGCCGCTGAGCCTGCGCATCCGGAGCCTGTGCTCCGCAATGGGAGAGGCTACAACTGTGAGAGACCCACGTACCGCAAAAAAAAAAAACACAAAAAAACCCCAAAACAAAACAAAAAAAACACCCCGTGGGTAGTCAGAGGAGAGGACCGTCACAGCTCATCCCCCTGTGCCGTGTGCCAGGCATGATCTGAGCACTTGTACACGTGTTAACTTATTAAAATACTTCTAACAATCCTATCAGGTTGGGACTACCATCACCCCGCGTACAGACGGAACAAAAGGAAACAGAATATGGTGTCCTCCTTGTGTTCACAAAGCCCGTTAACTGGCAGAGGCAGGACTTGAAGGCCACAGTCCGGCTCCCGAGTCCATGCCATGCTTTACAGCCTCCAACTTCTCACATTCATTCCTAGAGCCACCTGGGAAGGAGGAACCAGGCAACTAAAGACTGGGTTTGAATCAGACTCCACGTCTGACCAGCCGCGTGATCCCGAGCAGGGGGCCTCGCCTCTCTGAGTCTCAACCTGGCTCCCTTGCAAAATGGGCACATTAATGGGAACGTCAGCCTTCAGCAACGCTATGACGAGTATCAGTGTAGCATGTGTGAACGGGCTTTGTAAACTCTGGAGTGTTCTGTGAGGTAAAAACTACCCTCTATTCTCATTAGAGGGAATTCATTTCATAACCTGCTCCCGGCTCTTGAACTTTGCTGTGCATCCAGTCAGTGCTGGATGATCTGGAACCAACAGCTGGTCTATTTATGGCTGAAAACCCACAGGTCATAGGAAGACAGCAGCACCCGAGCCCCTGGGTGGCCACAAAGATAAGGTCCGTGTCTCGAGGACCGATAACATGGTGGTCACTGAAGGAACAGGCCCCCTCCTGCCCCTTCCACTAGTGACAACTGAAAACCTTGATTTCCCCAACACCCCGATCCAAGATCAACCCGACTCTGCCCAATGTTGGAGAAGTACTGGCGTGTCCTGCAGGCCTGGCTGGCCCCCTCTGACTCTGTGTTGCCTCTTTCCACAGATCAGTGCCCTACAGCAAGGCTACAACCAGGTGCTGTGCCAGACCCTGTCTGAGAGAAAATTAGAAATCACCTCCCTGAAGCACGAGGCCGAGAACTTAAGGAGGGAGGCCGCCATCACGTCAGGTGAGGCCCTTCTGCATTCAGGCCCCAGAGCTTCTGCCCTCCCCCCTGCAGACATCACCAGTCAACCAGCACACCTGTGCCCTTGACCTGGGTGCAGCCTCAGGGATCACCCGTGTCGGTGCATTAGAGTTCTCCCTCAGTGGAGGTTTCTTGCCGCCCAGTTCCGAGGGCAGGGCCTGGTAAATATTTGAGAGAATGGTATCTCTTGGCTACAAGGTCTCCTGAGCACTGGCCCCACCAGGGAGAACACAGGTCGCCTTGTGGCTTGGGTGGTTCCACAAAGCAGCCTGAGTGCAAACTAGAGCGTGGACAAACTGGGGTCACTCCTTTAAGGCACCCACGGTCTCACCCATTTCAGCCGAGTGCACTTGGGCCCAAAGGAAACCATTTTCTAATTTTATCAGAGGTGGTTGCCTGATAAAGGGCTTGGGTTGGGAGAGGGGCAGCCAACGCACAGCTGTAGCTGAGCTTTGATTCCCTGGATTCCTTCATTGCTTCCACATGTTTCTTGAGCTCCTACTAGGTGTCAGGCCCCGTTCCAGGCTCTGGGGAGGGAGAGCCAAGCAAGACAGTCAGATTCCTGTACTCACAGATTCGGGAGGGGGTGACAGACAATAAAAGTAAACGGATGAATAAACAAGCCCACTTCAGAGAGCAGTGGTGCTGTGGAGAAAATAAACTGTGTGTCGTGGTGGCCAGCGCTTCAAGGGGGAAGGCCAAGGGGGACCAGCTTAGTGGGTGTGCAACCATGGAACTCAGGTGGGACTTGAACCCGTGGGCTGGGACTCGAACCCAGTCAGAACCCACTATCTTTTAATCGAGATCACGCATGTGGTCTCGGGACTTAATAAAGCTCAGGTTCTTTATGTCTCATGCAGAAAGAATTCAGTGAGAGACAAAGTAAGAAGTGGATTTCTTTAGAGAGAAACACACTCCACAGACAGAGTGTGGGCCATCTCATAAGGCTAGAGGCCCCTAAATATGGGGTGGTTAGTTTTTATGGGGTGGGTAATTTTATTGGCTAATGAGTGGGAGGATTGTGACAACTCTAATATTTTGGGGAAGGGGCGGGGATTTCCAGGATTTGGGCCACAACCCACTTTTTTTTTTTTTCCTGTACACAGGCCTCTCGCTGCTGTGGCCTCTCCCGTTGCGGAGCCCTGGCTCCGGACGCACAGGCTCAGTGGCCATGGCTCACGGGCCCAGCCGTTCCGCGGCATGTGGGATCTTCCCGGACAGGGGCACGAACCCGTGTCCCCTGCATCGGCAGGCGGACTCTCAACCATCGCGCCACTAGGGAAGCCCCACCACCCACTTTTTGACATTTATGGTCAGCCTCGGAACTGTCCTGGTACTGGTGGGTGTGTCATTTCGCTCATGTATTACAATGAGTCTGTAATGAGGCTCCAGTCCCCCTGGAAGTCGAATCTTACGCCCCCTTGGACCTAGCTGATTCTAACCAGTTTATGTTGTATCCTCCACGGCTATGTCCTTCTTTTAGAGAGGACCTGTTTCACGTGGGCAAGGACAAGCCAAGGGCAAGAGAGGCTGCATGGAGTGAACAGGGGATTGTGGGGCTGGGCAGGGTCGGGGGGTCTGGGTTTTTATTCCAAGGGTGTTGGGAATCCAGTGGAGGTTTTTAAGCAGAAACTGACATGCCTAGAGACCTGAAGAGGATGGGACCACTCACAGACGAGGGGAGGGAGAGAAGCAGGTGACAGGGAGGAGGCAGTGAGCCTCGGAGGGGCACATCACTCTGAAAGCAGTCGGCACGTAACAGGAAACATGCCCACAGCTGTAGAAGCCAGACATAGCATTGAGTCGCACGTGAATCCCCATCTCTCTATGAATCTGTGCTTTTCTTCTGCCTCACTCTGCAACTTAATCACACCCAGCCCCACCCCCTGCTGCCCCCAGGTCTCTGCTTATGCTCCTCCCTCACTTGGGATGTCCTCAGATATTTTCTGAGCACCTCCCCCAGGCTAGGTGCTGTTCTGGGCACCAGGAACGTAAGGATGAACTCGCTGGTCCTCACCTTCCTCCCGTATGTCGGCCAGTGAAACCTCATCCAAGCATCAAGCCTGTCTCAGATCCCACCTTCTCTGATCAGGGAGTCGGACAGTCCTGGGTTGGGATAACGCTTGAGATGGGCTGGAGCCACTCAAAGTGTGGCAAGCCCCAGAGGGATTTCCAAGTAACTGAACTGTGTCCTGGAGGCAAAGCTCATTTTTAAAATGAAATTCTGGAGCATTTTGTGCTTTATTTCATAGACATTCTTGATTGATACCTACCACTAAAACTGGGCCTGATGTTCTTTCAAGAAAAGAACCGTAGGAGATAACCCAATACCACTGCATTTATGCACCCTTCTTCCCACTTTTATTCAAAATGATACTACAATGCAAGAGGGAAGAGATATGGGGAGATATGTATATGCATAACTGATGCACTTGGTTATAAAGCAGAAACTAACACACCATTGTAAAGCAATTATACTCCAATAAAGATGTTAAAAAAAATGATGCTACAGTAATGGAGTAGTTATCTATTGCTGCATAACAAGTTACCCCAAAATGTAATGGATAAAACCCCAACCAATATTTATTATCTCCCCCAGTTTCTGTAGTTCAGGAATTTGAGCGGGGGGTGACTTAGTTCTCATGAGTTGCAGTCAAGATGTTGGCTGGGGCATCAGTCATGTCATCTAAAGCCTCGGGGGGAGCCGGAGGATCCCCCTTCCGAATGGCTGCTCATGTGGCTATTGGCTGGAGGCCTTAGTCCCTCAGCACACATGCTTCTCTCTAGGGCTGCTTGAGTGTCCTCACAACACAGCAGTTGGCTTCCCCCAGAGTGAGTGATTCAAGAGGGAGCAAAGAGGAGGCCACAGTGTCTTTTATGACTCAGCCTGAGAGGAAACAGTCCGTCATTTCCACAGTATCATATTGGTTACCCATGGCAGCCCTATTCAGGGTGGGAGGGGCTACACAGGGCATGAATTCTAGGCGGCAGGGATCATTGGGGCCATTTTGGAAGCTGGCTGCCGAGAAAAATAATAGGCGCCATGGAACAAACATAATTTAGCCACTTCTTGTTCTTGGGACATACCGTCTCATTTGACCCTTACAATAAATGTGTGGGGGACAGACAGTGGGAGGTGAAATAGCTTGTCCAAGACCATGAAGCTAATAAGTGGTAGAGAGGGGTCCAAACTCAGAGGACTGTGAAACCAACCACCCCATCAATAGCGTCCAGCAGTGCCCTCTGCAACACGCCCGTCTCCTGGCCTCTGGAGAAGAATTCCTAGACCTTCCCTGTGCTGGGACTTTGTTCCCCAGGCCCATGGTGTGGCCTCTCCTCCCAGCTTTGCCTGGCCTGTGCCCACAAGGGGCCCCCACAGGTTTCTCCTCTCGCTGGTGCTGACTGCCCCTCATTCTCACTGAAGCCTCAAACCCTGTTCTGTGGACTTTGCTCTCATTCCCATTCCTGCTCTGGGACCCTTGGAAAAAGCCTCCCCAGTTCTAGGCGGGCACCGGTGGTGGCCCAGGCTTGGAAGGTCTTGTCCGAACATTGGCTGACAGCCATGGTGTTGCCAATAATCCTTCCTGCCTCTTTCACCTCCATGAGTCTTTTGGTTTGGCTTGGTTTGGTTCTTTTACAGAGATGGTGTCATCTTTGCAAAGAGACGTGTTAGTAAAGGATGGTCAAGTTCAACAACTAAAACAGGAGGTGAATCAACTGAAAAGTGAGAACAAAGAAAAGGATCACCAGCTCGAAGCCCTCAGCTCCAGAGTGAGTGTCGGGTCATCAGCAAATTGTAGCTGCAAAAAGCAGACACAGTGGAGTCACATGACACACGGTGGTGAGATGAGGCCAGTGCCCAAGGACACAGGGAGGGTAGCTGCTGGGCAGGTGGCCAACTTCTCTGAAGCCTTTCAAAGGACAGTGTGTATGTGGCTCAGAAGAAGCATAATATATTTTCAAATCCAGCAAACATTTTCTAACCCCTATTATAAATGAGTTTGTTTAATCCCAGCAACAAACACACCTATGAGCATATACTGCCATTGCAAAGTTTAATATTAAGCAGAATACGATCTCTCTGTGAGCAAGGATGACCACACGGCTGCATCGTGGTCCCAGCACCACTGGTTCTCATAATTGTCTTCAAAGCAGAACGTTTGAAGATCCAGATGCAAACACACAGACTCTCATTTCTTCCTTAGACTTTAGTGTGTAGAATGCCTCTATGGAAGATGAACGTGGTAGGCAAGCAAAGAGCTTTTTCCATGTAACTTTGACTATTTGCAAATCTTGCCTTCAATGCTAACTTTAGAATCCTGACTCTATAGGATAAGATTTCTCAGTATTTGCATGATGTGCCTGTTTCTGTGAGTCAAGGTAAAACCTCAAAGCTTTCATCTCAGGTGGCAACTCAGAGATTCCCAGAGGCTACCCGATAGCTAGGTCTGCATGGGGGTGGGGTGAGAACAGATCTTGAGGTTCCAAGGAAAAGGCACAGTAGGTAATACCTGGTACGTAGTACCATACCCAGTTTGGAGCTGGTGAAAGGCACTGCATGAGCTTTGGGATCAGACAGACCAGGGTCCAATCCCAGAGCTTTCTCTTATTGTAAATTATTTGGCCTCCATTTCCCCATCTGTGAAATGGGGATGACAAAATCGTTTTCTGAGAAGTGGGAGGCTGGTTTTAGTTGTGCTCTTCTGCCTCTGCCCTGGGTTGGCTGCCTGGCCAAGCCCTCTGCATTCGTTTCTCCCAAGCAGAGTGTCTTCCCAGGCATGTGCTATAGCTGTTTAATGTGGGGTGTGTGTGTGTGTGTGTGTGTGTGTGTGTGTGTGTGTGTGTGTGTGTGTGTGTTGGGTACGGGAAGGGGATGCAGAGGTGGTGCTAAGTAGAAGGAATCTGCAAAGACAGCACCTGCTTGGCTCTTCTACCTCCTGAAGTGCATTTGGATGATTTATGTCCCCGTTTCCCGTTCCTTGTTGACCTCGGAATGAGGTCCCTTCTCCTCTAGACTGTGCTGGCCAGTAGCACAAGGGCTCGTCACCACCAAGGGTACTGCTCTTGTGAACATTTGAGATGCCTTTTTTTTTAAATGACATACATCATGTGTGTTAATTTTAGAAAAATAAGTAGATGACATTGAGAAGAAAAAATAAAAAGAGAGGAGAGGAAATGCTACCTTGAGAAATCAGTGTTAATATTTTCATGTATGTTCTTCCAGTCTTATTTCTATATATTGCCTAGAAATCAATCAATCAATCATTTTATAGTGAATTTATTCTATGCACCTTTTTAAAATTTTTAAATACTTACTATTTTCCCGTGCTAATAAATCAGCGCTCTTATCATTCGTCTTAAAAGCTACATACTTTCTCCTGGATGTACCCAGTGTTATAAAGTGGTCTGCTGTTCTAAACAACACTTGGGTTGTTTCCTCATTTTATTTTTCTTCCACAGTTACTGACAATTCTGTGAAGAGCATCCTTGAAACTACAGATTTACTTATTTCTCCAGTCATTGTCCTTAAGGTACATTCCTAAAGTGGGAATTGCTGGGTCAAAAGAAGGCACATCCATCCTTATGCACTTAATGCCTGTTGCCGAGACGCCCTCGGGCAAGACAGCTCCGTTTACCCCTCCACACCAGTCGGGGCAGTTGTGTCTTTGAGACTCAACCTGCACAAAAGCCCTAAGATGGACCCCAGCTCTCTGGCTCGGCCCCCTGCACCCTCACCGGTCACAGCGTGAAAACATCCCAATTCCTTCACCCTAAGTACCCAGACTCTACAAAGCTGGATTTCCCCTGCAGTGAAGTTTGCTGGCTTTTGAAGAGGAATTTAGGCGCTCTATTCCTCAGAACTCATGAGAGGGTGAACTGGGAATGACTGCAGGATTCCGTGCTCCCATCACACAAATGGTCTCGCCTCTCAGAATTCAGAGGTGTGATTGGGTTATACAGCAGGAAACACTCCTGGGCGTGAACACAGGTACTTGGGACCCCCAGCCAAGCCCCCGTGGCCTTGTCAATTTTATGCATAGTGCTCAGTGCTGAAAGAAGAGTTACAGAAGGAAGATGCCCAGAAGGAGAACTGGGAAGCCCAAGAGAAAGAGTTAAAACTCTGCAAAACCGTGCGTTGAACCTCCTGACCCCTAGGTGTCCACTGAAAGCCTAGATTATGGCCTTGAGGGTTTTGGACGGGTTCCATGGCCCATTAGCTAGCACAAGCTCTGGGGCTTTCTGGGTGTTTGTCTGTTAATGTAGTCTCCTAATGCTTTGATTTGCTAGCCTCAAAGAGATGGGTGAAAAGACCATGGAAAACACACTCTCCCCAGATTTTCTGGGCAGTTGGCTCAAGGTCCCTCATCAGGTTTCCCCTGGGGAAAGGGACGGGAGGTGGCCACCATATGCTGCTAGAAATTCACCGTGGTCCCTACCCCTGGACTTGTGATGCCCAGACTTTCATGATCCACTGTCACAAGTTTTATCACAGCCCTGAGCACTGTTATTAACACAACTCTTCTTGAAGTATTTTTGCTTAAATACATTCAATTTTACAACAATTCATAAAAACAAAATAAAAAGCAAATGTATCACTGACTGGCCTTCTATGGAAGGTGAACATAAAAATCAATACAGTGAAAAGATGACCACTCAATGTAAATGTTCACCCCCTGTACAGGCCCGAACCCTCGTGCACATCACCAGGCATACGTTTTCCATCCGTTGGGAAGGACGGTGCCTGGGACGGGGGCAGGAGACGTGTGTTCTTCTCTCTGTCAGGAGCACACTTCTCTGCCTCAAATGAGATAAAAATGTCATTGTTCTTTGCTTCCAAACTGTGCCCATTGTGTCTTCCAAACAGCCCTTATTTAGATTGAACTCAAAAATGTGCCCCAAGGAAAGAGACTCTAATGAGTGGATAGGTATCTTGTACTGTTTAATCCAGGATCCATGCTGATCTTCAAAAGAAACTCAAATTTTCCCTCACCCAGCCCTTTCATTGCATCCGTTGAAAGAAAGTCTACTTTGCCTCAAAGATGTGGAATTGTCCCCCAAGGGAAGGAATGAAGCGAATCCCAGACTAGGTTTCTGCCTTAATGAACCGGATGAAATGAGTTCTGAAGTTGACTTCCCTGTTGTTGGAACTCTTTCAGCAAATCCATGACATGGAAAAAGAAATGAGGAAGCTCAGGGTGGAGCTGAAAAGGAGCAGTACCGAGCAGAGCCTGATCTCTATGACGCTGTGGGAAAAGAGCAAGGTATGGCAGGGACAGGTCGGCCTGGGAACCACTCTGGGGAAAGCACACCACCTGCATCATCTCTGTTCATCCTCACAATGACCCCATGCGGTCTATACTGGTATTCACCCCACTTTACAGTCGGGAAAACTGAGGCTCACAGAGGTGAAGGAAGTTATCCAAGTTCACTTGCATAAAGTAGTTGTGGCAGAGCTTGAATCCAGGTCTGCCTGACTCCAAAGCTCCTGTGTGTAACCACAACCCTAGACTGCCTTCAGATATTAATTGTGAAATTATCTAAGAAAGAATTGATCCATTAAATCAAGTTTGCCAATGATGTTGTTCCAACTTAAATTCTCATATTGATTTTTTTTTGTCTTTTTGTTCCATCATTGAGAATGTTTTTAAAAATCTCAACATGTTTGTCATTTGTGTGTTTCTTCTTTTAATATGAACGATTTTTGCTTTATATATTTTGAGGCTGTGTTACTAGGTGCATATAAATTTAGAATCCTAATACTTCCTGTAGAGCAAAACTTTAGATCATCATGAAATGTCCCTTTTCATCTCTAGTAGTGTTTCTCCCTTAACGTCTCCTTTGTCATTTAGCTTCATCACTGGCTTTCTGTTGGTTAGAGTTTTCATACCATATCTTTTTCATATGTTCTCTGTCAATTTTTGTCTTAAGGTTTAGACATATGCCTTCAAATAGCGTATCATTTTTACAAAATCCAGTTTGACAATCTTTGACTTTTAGTCCATTTATATTATGTAATTACTCGTGTACTGGGGTTTAAATCTACCTTCTTGCTCAATACCAGTTGTACCATCTGTGCTATATTCCTTTTTCTCTCCTTTCTTGCCTCCTTCTGAGTGGATGGTTTTCTCTTATTCCACTTTCGCCCTCTATTAGCTTGGAAATATTTCACTTTTTTACTATTCTTTTAGTAATAGTAAGACAATAGCATTCATCCTTGACTCACCAAAATCACACATTAATTAAGTTTTTCACTCTTCTACTATTCTCTTAGTAGTCATCCTGAAGACTATAATATGCATTCTTTTTTTTTTTTTTTTTTTTTGCGGTACGTGGGCCTCTCACTGTTGTGGCCTCTCCCGTTGTGGAGCACAGGCTCCGGACGCACAGGCTCAGTGGCCATAGCCCACGGGCCCAGCCGTTCCGCGGCATGTGGGATCCTCCCGGACCGGAACACGAACCCATGTCCCCTGCATCGGCAGGCGGACTCTCAACTACTGCGCCACCAGGGAAGCCCTATCCTGTGGTTTTTAAGTATCCCTGCACACTCTGCCTGTCTCTAGAGTATTAAGTCCAGTTGCGCTGTTTTTACCTCTTGGTTTATTGAGATTATTATTTACTTGCATTAAAATGTACCAATTTCAAAGGTACAGTTTGATTAATTTTGGTAATTGTATACCAGGTGTAACCACCACCACGACCCAGATATAGAAAAGTTACTTACCCTTTAAAAGTTTTCCATCCCAATTTGCCCCAATTCAGTTTTGAGACACTTTATTGAGTTTTACTGCTTTCTCTAACATCGACTCTTCGGGTGATTTAGGAAAGTCACTTTACCTCTCTGGATGTGTTTTTGCTTTTATAACATGAAAAATGCCAGAACAGATGTGTTACCAAGGGCCCTTGCAATACTTTCAGAAAATGAGGGGGTAGGGTAAGGGCGGGGATCTCAGCCTTGCGTCCTCATTCTTCACACAGCACACGCATGTGGCAGATCCTAGTGGGAAAAGCCTGTGGTCGCACCAGAGAGAATTAGGTTTCCATCTCCTCTCTTGCTAGTGTGTATGTAACCTTTTGTAAGCATCAGCTTTCTCATCTCCAATATCAGGCTTATTAACAAGGTCTATTTGTTTACTGTTGTGAGGATGAATTGAGATGCACCGGCAGCCTTAAATGTTAGTTGGTATTTGTATTATGGCATAATAGAAAGGCACTGCATTCAACCATCTCAGTTACTACACGTTTATGCAGGCTGATTCTCACAGCCAAAACAGACGCACAAAGTACACCCACCCATTGACATACCTGGGGAAGCCCGAAGCCTCCCTTGCCTGCCTTCCTTACGGGGCTCAGAGAAAAGCTGCGCATGCGTGCGCGTGCTTCCAAAGCGCCTCGCTAGGGGGCGGAATGGGAAACAGGAAGTTCTAACGCCTGTCGTACAAGCGCGACGTAAAGCGGGTCTGCTTTATGGCACCCTGCTTCCGCCGTAAAGCGCCGTTGGCAATCCCGCGTGAGTGGGTTGACGAGACGACTGCCAGGTGAAAAACGCGGTTCTTGGAGGTTGGCTGACTTGACGTCTTCCCCATGGGCAAACGCGGGAGCCGGAGCCGGAGCCGGAGCCGGAGCCGGAGCCGGAGCCAGAGCCAGCTGCTCAACTCCCTAACTAAAAAGCAGAAGCATCATCTAAGGGATTTCGGCGAGGAGCATCCCTTCTATGACAGGTATGGAGAGGCAAGGCTGGGACCGGCGCTGCCGGCGTCCTTTCCCGGTGGGAGCCCGCGTGTCCCCGCGTTTGGTCCGCCGGTGCCCCGGGGGTAGTGACAGGGCAGCTCCCGCCGCATGCCACGCTGCCCCGGCGCCGGCCTAGCTCGCCCGGGGATCCTGGCGGCTTCCCGCCTGAGGTGGGGTTCTTCGCCGGTCTTCCTACCCTTTGTTGAGCCTGTAGTTTTATGCTAGACGGCACGCCTCCTGTGTGGCGACTGGGCAGAGGTTTTATAAGCTTGTGTTCGTTTTATATGTTTTTAAAGAATTGCTTGGGGGCTTCCCTGGTGGCGCAGTGGTTAAGAATCCGCCTGCCAATGGAGGGGACAGGGGTTCGAGCCCTGGTCCGGGAAGATCCCACATGCCGCGGTGCAAGTAAGCCCGTGCGCCACAACTATTGAGCCTGCACTCTAGAGCCCGCGAGCCACAACTACTGAGCCAGGTTGGTGCAACTACTGATGCCCGCGAGCCTAGAGCCCCTGCTCCGCAACAAGAGAAGCCACCTGTCGCCGCAACTAGAGAAAGCCCGGGCGCAGCAACGAAGACCCATAGCAGGCCAAAATAAATAAATTAAAGAAGTTAAAAAAAATAAAAAAAGAATTGCTTGGGACCCTCGACATCACCTATCTATTCAATGACCATGAGGAAACTAATGTTTGGGTAGTTGTGGGTTCCTCTCTAAGTGTCCAGACTCTCAGTTATGATCTTAGTGCTCATCCCACCCCTTTGGGCTGCTTTATCAACAGTTAGAGGGATAGTCTACTTAAGAAATTTGCTAGAAAAGGTGAACCCCGAGGGCTTTTATTTGCCAAAATTTCCCATCTTTTGGATGAGAGCCTGTTACTGTGTGACTGTAGTATTTGTCATGTGGTCTTGTTAGACTTTTTCATTCGTCTCTTATTATCTATTTGGCATATCCTTCCAAAACCTGTCCAAATGCATATGGAGTTTTTACTTGACAATAGATATAATGTATTTATAACGGTATAGTCTGCCATGTTCATTTAAAGTTGTATCATTAGACTTTTCCTAATTGCTACCTACTAGTAGTTAAAGTTTAACATTGCCTGTTTCTTCTCAGGGTTTCCAGAAAGGAAACAAAACCACAGACTTGTCAACTGGTAATGCTTTATACCTTCTTTATGATAGTAGATTCTGGACTGTTACTTTTAAGATTATATATGGTACTAAAGTTTGGCTACATTTCCACTCTCTTTGATTTTAGATGTAAGCTATATTTTAGTAATATTGCTTAGTTTTAAGTGCAGATGTCTGTTAAAATGCCATTGTGATAACTAATGTAGTATAGAGTATGGAACTGTCCTGAGAGATTAGCCTGTTAGAACCTGTTAAGGAGGCTTACCAGAGGGCTCTTGGTGAATCCTAAGAGGGAATGTCATGTTTGCTTAACATAAAATAGAGTGCAAAATCATCAAAGGTCTTATTTCATTACCACAGACTCAGAAATAAAGTACACTTTTTTGTTGTAAGTTTTCCTGTTGCTCCTTTAAAGGTGCCAAATGTCTGACACATAGGTTAGATCGCCTTATAACCTAAAGCTCCATGTGTTTAGTTTGCTGTCTTCCCATGTGGAACATGAGCAGTTCAAAGAAGAGGAAGCGCTTCTAGAATCATAGCTAGATTAGCTGTTTGAAACAAATTTGGTGCTCGGTCTGGTTGAATAGATAGGATTGCATATTTGCAGAAAAGCTAGTTTTTATTTAGAAAAGTCTGAACTTGGTTCCACTGTGGGCCTGATGATAGTCGTGGGGTAGCAACAAGACCAGTATAATTTTTGTTTTTAAAATCCCCATTTTCCTTTTAGTCAGAGAGTTTATAGATACTTCAAGTTCTGAAAGTGAAGCATAGAGTGAACCAGAACAAGTTTCTGGTTACAACAGACTACTTGCCACATTAAAGGATGTCTCCAAGGAAGATGAGGAGGAGGAAGAGGAGGAAGACAGTGTTCTAGATGAGACAGAAATGAATCTTGAAGATGGCGATAGTGACGTCATTGTGGAGGAAGAGCTGGCAGTGGAGTCCACTGACATGCAGAAGAGTGAGTGTCTCTGATGTGGGTTTATCATCTTTGCAGGGACCACAGACAGATTGCCCCAGGGGCAGGGTGCCTTGTACCACAGAGCTGGGTGAAAGCACATGGATTCAAAGCAGAGATTCTTAGCATTGTTGGGCTCTGTGATATCTTCAAGAATCTGATGAAAACACAGGACCCTGTGGCCATAAAAATGCAGAAATGACATTTTTGCTTACGATTTCCAGGATTTCATCAATCCTACTTCAAATTCCCCTGATTGGGAGGAAAGGGAACATAATTCTGTTTTTGTAATGGTCTCAATTTATGAAAGAGATGATTGTTCCTGCCTTAGAGGAACCAAGTTGAATGGAAGCTAGACATAAAATATACAAAACTTTTCAAGCATCAAATCTGAATGGAACCGATAAATATAAGGTGTTAAAGAGATGCAAAGTGGTCACATGCTGCCAGGGTAAACGAGGGGAGGCTTCAGAGAAGAGCTGGGACTGAAAGCTGAAAGGGACTCTGTCTCACTCAGACATCTAGGTGACTATTTTTTTAAAAATTATCATTAATTTATTTATTTCTGGCTGCATTGTGTCTTTGTTGCAGTGCGCCGGCTTCTCACTGTGGTGGCTTCTCTTGTTGTGGAGCATGGGCTCTAGGCACGTGGGCTTCGGTAGTTGTGGCACACGGGCTCAGTAGTTGTGGCTCACGGGCTCTAGAGCACAGGCTCTGTAGTTGTGGCGCACGGGCTTAGTTGCTCGGCGACATGTGGGATCTCCCCAGACTAGGGCTTGAAACCACGTCCCCTGCATTAGCAGGCGAATTCTTAACCACTGTGCCACCAGGGAAGTCCCCATAGGTGACTTTTTAATTTAACTTTAAAATCAACTTTATTGAAGTATGAATTACATTCAACAAGGTGTACCCATTTTAAGCGTGTAATTTGATAAGTTTTGACAAATGTGTATATCTATATTGTCATCGCCAAAGTCAAGATACAGAAACACTTCCAATACCTGCAACAAGTTCCTTCTTATCCTTTTACAGTCAGTTTCCCAGGCCTGGCATCAGGCAACCACTGACATGCTTTCTTTCACTATGTATTAGTGTTTCCTTTTCTAGAAATTCATATGAATGGAAGCATACAATAAGTACCCTTTTGCACGTGGCTTCTTTGGCTCCTCATGTTGTGACTCATCCGTGTAGCTCATATTAGTAATTCATTTCTTTTTATTACTGGAATAATAGTCCATTGTCTGAATATATCTGGGTAACTTTTTATATTCTATTATCTTAATGCCTACTTGCCTTACTGTATTTTTTTCTATACTTTAAGGTGTCACACACCATTCTTAGTATTTTCATTCATCACTTGTACTCGGATAAAAAAATCGTTGCCTCAGACTTAGGGATTGTTTTAATTTTGTTGGTTTTCCAGTTTTCTTTCATGTTTTAGGTTTTTAAAAATGAAAAGTTTGGCTTTTTAAATTATAAAAGTAATATATATTTACTGTAAAAATTTAAGAGGGTAATACAGTTAACGTATATCTCCTCCACCGTGGGATGAACACCTTTAACATTTTATAGAACCTTCCAGACTACTTTTTTATGGATATATGAGTGAATATATATTTGTGTGTATGTGCATAATGGCCTCATACATTTCTGTAAGTTACTTTTTTCTTTAATAATATAACGTGTGTAACTGTGGGTTACTGCCGCTAGAACCCTGGTGTCCAAACTCCCAGGCCAAATCTCCTTCTACTACATTACACTACCATGGGGAAGCTTAAAAAAGAAAGGGAAAGTATGAAGGGTGATTTTTCCATAAATTAAATCAACTTGAAAAGGTGCATTTGGAGAGTCAGAGAGTACTGATATTGTTAGAAAGAAGAAAGGTTTAAAAGCTGGTTAAATCTCATTCAAAAAAAATCCATATGTACCACATTGTAAAAAAGAGAAGGAAGACGGCGTTCATGATTACTGGGCTGGCAGGGTAGGGGACAGTTGCATGCTGGGGGTGGCTCTCGTACTGGCTCTTCCACTCTTCACACTTGTGCTCGGCCAGGGCCAGGGACCGCTGAGGGAGATCAGAGGAGAGGGTGGTGCCTTGGGGGTTCCAGGGAGTTGTGCAGCTGGCTCCCTTGCCACCCAGACTGCCCCAGGGTTCCGAGCCCCAAGGATTATGGAGCATCCCCACACCTGTTTGCTCTGCAGTTGCTGTTGTGCACGCATTTTCTCCTCCAGCACTTTCTGCAGTGTCTCCTTGGCCTTCTGCTCATAGCTGTTTTCCTGGTCTTCCATCCGTAATAGCAACTTACTCATTCCCCAAGAAGTGTATTTCTGTAAATTTGAGGCAATTCAACAAATACACATTGACCTACTGTGTGCTAAAGCCTGAGCAGGGATACAGAAATGAAAAGAAATTGGTCCTTGCCCACAGGGCAGAGATGTCCGTAATCTGGTGGACCTTCTTCCAGGCTGGAGGCAGGCAGGGAGAGTCCCTCAGGTGATGTGAGAGGTGAGTGGGGATAAAAAACTGCCCTGGGCATGCTGGGCCTTCTCCCCTAGGCCTTCCACAGGCATTTGAAATCCGACATTTCCAAAGGGAAATCATCTTTCTAAACCTGCTCCTATCTCAGTGGCCAGCATCACCCCCCACCCAGTCTCCCAAACCCTAAACCAGGGAATCATCCTTGATTTCTCTCTCACCTTCTTCAAGGACTCAGTTCCTCATCAAGCTCTGTCAAGTCAGCGTCTTTAACGGCTCCTTCGTTACCTGTATCCTCTATCCCTACCGCCACCTCCTTAGTTCAGACCCTAGTGACACTATTATATGGATTATATAGAGACTATGTGTTATCTTCATGCCTTGCCTCCCTCTAAACCCTTTTCAGTCCTGCAGCTAGAGGGTTCTTTCTAAAACTTAAATCTGATCCCATCACAACCTGCTTAAATCTCTCAGTGGTTCTCAGTGTTCTAAGAATCAGGTCCAAACTCCTTGGCATGGTTCCTACTTACAAGCCCAGACTTTCATCTCATGCTGCCTCCACGCAAGCTGAACTGCTTGTAGGTCCCCTAAGCACTGTGCTTTTCAGCCTCTGCCTTTGCCCATAAAGCTTCTTCTGCTTAGAGTATCGTGACCCACGCTTCTCACCTGGTTAACTTCTACCCCTGTTCAAGATTCAGCCCTAGAATCATAAATTCTGATAAACTTAGCCAACCATACCTACCCCCCGACTCTTTATGGATTAGGCAGTTTTACTGGTGTTCACATAGTATCTATATTTCTGATCTATTGACTCATCTGTCTCCTTTAAGGGATTGTAAACTCCTTTGAGGCAGGGAGCATTTTTATTTTTGTATTTTTTGTATTTTATTTATTTATTTATTTATTTATTTATTTTTATTAGTTTCTGCTTTATAACAAAGTGAATCAGTTACACATATACATCTGTTCCCACATCCCTTCCTCATGCATCTCCCTCCCTCCCACCCTCCCCATCCCACCCCTCCAGGCGGTCACAAAGCACCGAGCTGATCTCCCTGTGCTCTGCGGCTGCTTCCCACTATCTATCTACCTTACGTTTGGTAGTGTATATATGTCCATGCCTCTCTTTCGCTTTGTCACAGCTTACCCTTCCCCCTCCCCATATCCTCAAGTCCATTCTCAAGTAGGTTTGTGTCTTTATTCCCGTTTTACCCCTAGGTTCTTCATGACATTTTTAAAAAATTCCATATATATGTGTTAGCATACGGTATTTGTCTTTCTCTTTCTGACTTACTTCACACTGTATGACAGACTCTAGGTCTATCCACCTCATTACAAATAGCTCAGTTTCGTTTCTTTTTATGGCTGAGTAATATTCTGTTGTATATATGTGCCACATCTTCTTTATCCATTCATCCGATGATGGACACTTAGGTTATTTCCATCTCCGGGCTATTGTGAATAGAGCTGCAATGAACATTTTGGTACATGTCTCTTTTTGAATTATGGTTTTCTCAGGGTATATGCCTAGTAGTGGGATTGCTGGGTCATATGGTAGTTCTATTTGTAGTTTTTTAAGGAACCTCCATACTGTTCTCCATAGTGGCTGTACCAATTCACATTCCCACCAGCAGTGCAAGAGTGTTCCCTTTTCTCCACACCCTCTCCAGCATTTATTGTTTCTAGATTTCTTGATGATGGCCACTCTGACTGGTGTGAGATGATATCTCATTGTAGTTTTGATTTGCATTTCTCTAATGATTAATGATGTTGAGCATTCTTTCATGTGTTTGTTGGCAGTCTGTATATCTTCTTTGGAGAAATGCCTATTTAAGTCTTCTGCCCATTTTTGGATTGGGTTGTTTGTTTTTTTGCTATTGAGCTGCATGAGCTGTTTATAAATTTTGGAGATTAATCCTTTGTCAGTTGCTTCATTTGCAAATATTTTCTCCCATTCTGAGGGTTGTCTTTTGGTCTTGTTTATGGTTTCCTTTGCTGTGCAAAAGCTTTGAAGTTTCATTCGGTCCCATTTGTTTATCTTTGTTTTTATTTCCATTTCTCTAGGAGGTGGGTCCAAAAGGATCTTGCTGTGATTTATGTCATAGAGTGTTCTGCCTATGTTTTCCTCTAAGAGTTTGATAGTTTCTGGCCTTATATTTAGGTCTTTAATCCATTTTGAGCTTATTTTTGTGTATTGTATTAGGGAATGATCTAGTCTCATACTTCTACATGTCCCTGTCCAGTTTTCCCAGCACCACTTATTGAAGAGGCTTTCCTTTCTCCACTGTACATTCCTGCCTCCTTTATCAAAGATAAGTTGAGCATATGTGCGTGGGTTTATCTCTGGGCTTTCTATCCTGTTCCATTGATCTATCTTTCTGTTTTTGTGCCAGTACCACACTGTCTTGATTACTGTAGCTTTGTAGTATAGTCTGAAGAGGGAGCATTTTTAAAAAAATAAAATTATTTTTGTAGGCTTGGGGAGCTGAACAATATTCAGTAAAGTCAAGTTTTAAAAATTAATACATTTGTATTTTTAGAATTTCTCCTGGCTTCAAGGTCAAAAAGAAAAAGACACAAGAGCAGCTTTGCAAATTCACTGGGGGTCTTGCCTTTCCAGTGCTTTTCATCTTTACGCCCTGTGATTTTTGGGAAAGCAGGAGCCTCTTACTGTCGCTTCTGGGTTACCCAACTGGGTAAGAGATAGTCTAGATAATGCAGATTTAGAGTTCAATATCAAATCATTTCCATTTAGCTTTGGAGTCATCTGAAAATTTGGATTTAAATGTTGAGTGGGTCTTATGTTCTTGGAATTGTCATTAGAAACCAGATACAGGAGTTACTGGTTGAGATCATACATGGTTATGTCCAGGTTATTGGACTTAACCATGCTGGTCACTGACCAGCTTTATCCCCCTTTGAAAACGAGTAGACTGGCATTCTGGATTATATGTCAGTCTCTTACGAGCTTGGTTGGCATTACTGAAAAAATAAAAGTTGTGGATCCGCAAACCCATAGACTCTATAGGCTATGTTCCCCTGCAGAATTCTAACTACATGGCCACCTTATCTTCCTAACATCAAGTGGGAGCAGTCTGGCCGGTCCATCTCGTTCTCTTGATCTTGAGTCCTCTGCAAAAGACATCCCCCTTTTCTGCACCAGCACATACGTCACAGCCCTGAAGAAAGTGTAGACATCTGAGATAGGTTAACAGTGGGGGAGGGCTGATATCCCGTGAACAGACACATAGATGCCTGTTAGACCTGGAAATTGAAAACCAGAGAGGCGGGGCCACACTGGTTTTGGCCCAGGCCACCAGCCACTGGTGTTCCCAGCAAAATGTTCCCAATGTGGGAGTTTGAGGAAGCAGGGAAAGGCAGGTGGTGTGAGTTTATTAGGACTTGAGGCCCTCAGCCTTGCACTGAGGCCAGCTGAACCCCCAGAGCGTGCTTCCTGCCCTCCTATGGGCTGCTACTCTTAAAGGTACTTGGTTTCAACAGTTATTTGTGCATCAGGTTAAAGACTGAAGGGAGAGGGAACTGCAAGCCTAAATTCTTCATATCATACGCCACCTCCCTTTCTCTTCTTATTATATAAGCAATTCATGTGAAAAACAAATAAGGCAAGCCAAACAAAACAAAATTACCTGAAATCTTGCTATCCAAAAGTTGCCATTAGTATTTTGGTGTATACTTGTTCCAGATTTTTCTTTATTTTTAACCCTTCATTAAGGCCATTGTAGTCTTGACAGATGATGCTGGCACAAGCACTTGAGATGAGACTCCTCTTTTTAAAATACTGTATTTGCATTTGGCTTAATTTGTCTCAGGCCCTGCCTTGCCTGGTCCCCAGCGTGGTGTTTTCTGCTGCAGTCTCTGTAAATTGGAGTTGGGGTGATGGGGCGGTCAGGCAGGGCTGTGTGTATCTGTGTCTGTATGAGGGAGGGCGGGCACACTTTCCAGTGTTTCTGGGCAACAATCAGGCACTCACTGCAGTTTCCTATCCCTCAGGCCTAGGCTGTGGAGACAGGGGAAGTACCAGGAAGGGGTGGACGACCCCGACCCAGCTAAATGGAAGGCCCAGCTCCGCTGTGCGCTCAACAAGAGCAGGGAATTCAACCTGATGTACGACGGCACCAAGGAGGTGCCCATGAACCCAGTGAAGATATATCAAGTGTGTGACATCCCCCAGCCCCAGGGCTCTATCATTAACCCAGGTGAGGCCCCAGCTGCTGGGGAGAAGGTGGACAGTGTGCCAGGTTCCGGGCTGGACCCTTAAAGCGATAGTCGACTTGAAAGTCGCCTCGCTTACAAAGTTGAAGACTGGTAAATAAAGCAAGAAATGCTGTCCCTAGAAAGAACCCAGAGAACAAAAGATATAAACTCAGCACAGTCTTCCTGCCCACCCAGTGGAACAGTAAAGCATTAGAAAGAAGAGGGGGTATTGAGTTCTATAAAAAATAACTTCTCTTGGGACTCAACACTGAGAAGAGAGGCCAGGTAGTTTAGAAGAAGGAGGGCTTAAAACTTAGAAGGTCTGAGTTATAAACCTCAGTCTTTCTATTTCACTACTTGTGGGACATTGAATCAAGTCATTCAACATTTTGAGCCTCAGCTTCTTCCACTATAAAATCTGGGTTCTGATCTTTCCTGCGTATTTCAAAGGCTGTTCTAAGAATCAATTGCCATGACATTATGAAGGCTATTAAGTTCTCTTTATAAATGATGGGTAAGTGATCATTTAATTTGTATGGTATTTTTCCTAGGAGAATACCACCTGATCCCTATATTTACTCAATGTTGAGCCAGTTCCGACTAAGAGCCAGATAATTTAGACTTGACCTCCAGTGAATCTAGTGAGGCTCTGCCATGAGGGAAGGGTCTGTCTTCACAGTAAGCTTATAAAGGAGAGAAGCTGTGCTCCTTGGGTCCTTAGAAGGGATGCGAATGTGTAGAAAGGGGTTTAGAGTAGGAATTAAAAGGTTTCTAGGAGAAGGGAGTAGGGTCTGCAGCTCCTGGATAGGGGAGGGGATGAGAGCTTGCACTGGGGCTCCGTAGGAGGAGCTGGGAGTGGGCTGCAGGGATGACAGTGCAACGTGAGCGCCTCACTTTTGACCTTTGTGTGTGTGTGTGTGTGTTTCTCGGGTAGGATCCACTGGATCTGCTCCTTGGGATGAGAAAGATAATGGTGTGGATGAAGAAGATGAGGAAGGTGAGCTGGACCAGTCACAGCACCACGTTCCCATCCAGGACACCTTCCCCTTCCTGAACATCAATGGTGAGTGGGGTGGGGGGTGGGACCGAGGCATGGAGAGGATGTAAGGGGCTTTGATTTTGCAACCGTTGACACCATATCCACCATTGCACTGGGAGCAGCGACCAGGCCCTGGGGCCAGGCTGCCAGTCTGTTAGCAAGTAGGAGTCATAGGCAAAGGCACTCCGTAGGCATAGTTATCCCAGTGGGGTGGCTTCTAGGCAGAGAGAGCATCTTCTGAATCTTACGTGATAATTCAGAGAAATTAAAAAATTAAACTCGTTCTCCATCCCGCATACAAATACACAAGCTGTTACAAATTTTGCTGATTTCCTTCAGGCCAAGTGCAGGGAGCATTTTCGTGAATTGTAGGCAAACTCTTCTGCTATTTCCCTCGGTACAAATTTTCTGTCACTGCCTTAACAGCCTCTGCTAAGGCCGTATCATGGGAAACTTGTGGCTCTACAGCTCTTAATACTAGGCTCTGATACAATTTCTCTACTAGAGACTTTTATCTTTTTTAAATTTATTTATTTATTTATTTATTTATTGTGGTACGCGGGCCTCTCACTGTTGTGGCCTCTCCCATTGCGGAGCACAGGCTCCGGACGCGCAGGCTCGGCGGCCGTGGCTCACGGGCCCAGCCGCTCCGCGGCATGTGGGATCTTCCCGGACCGGGGCACGAACCCGTGTCCCCTGCATCGGCAGGCGGACTCTCAACCACTGTGCCACCAGGGAAGCCCTATCTTTTTTTAAAATTGACTTTTTGAATTCAGCTTCCCAGGAAAGATGCGTTTAGAGGTTGGAGGGTCCCTGTGAGACAGAGCAGGTACTGCACCTCCCATTGCACGTTCTGAGGACGCTCAACCACAAGGTGAACTGCTCTTCCACAGCATCTTCCCTTGAACTTTTCACTGACATGCTCCTAGTCATATGACTTGCATTCAGTTGAGTAGCTTTTCACTACTTTTCTAAGTTCCATCTGGCTGCTAGGGTCAAAGGAGATACTTTTGCCACCTAGAAAATTTAGTATATGAAGAGGATTCCTGTAGGATTTTGCAGTCCCCTTCCCTAGGTGATGCCCCTTCTTTTGAGAATCAGGAAATGACTCTTATTTGTCTACTTGCCCTCCTTCACTTACCCTGTCATTTATAACCTTGCAACCAAGTGATGAGTAAAGACAACGATCATAGAGCTCTCTCAGGTTAATACTGCCACAGCTACATTCCCACTTGGTGCAATTTTAAGATTTGGACGTTTGGAAATGTGAGATCCTTTCCCAAATCTTTGGCTCACTCATTCTGTTATTCTCACCCCTTAAAAGGATGCAACCCATTTCCAGGATCATGATTTCCCTTTTTTTTTTTTTTTTCCATGTTTTTTTAAAGCTAATATTGTGTGTCCTTATGTTATGGGCCACCTTGGATCCTTTATGGAAACATGTGAACATATATTAAAAAATAAAAAAGTAAAATATGGCCCTACAGCCACACCGGGATTTCATTGCCCTGAGAGAGGAGTTGGGGTGCATCAGTGACTTCCACGAAGCCTATACTTTCAAACAGGCTCCGGGCCAGCCAGTTTCCGGCTTAAGCAAGGAGAATGTTCCAGCGGTAACCAACAAGGAGAACCTGGTGACGCCGGTCTCGACTGCATTCCTGGAGCCGACCCTGGGGAGCGACGGCTCTGCGGTCACGTTCGGGAAAACCCAAGAGGATCCCAAACCATTTTGCGTGGGCAGTGCCCCACCGAGTGTGGACGTCACCCCCACCTACACCAAAGACGGAGCTGACGAGGCAGGATCAACCGATGGCAAAGTTCTGAAACCGAAGCCATCTAAGCTGGCAAAGAGAATCGCAAACTCCGCTGGTTACGTGGGTGACCGGTTCAAGTGTGTCGCTACCGGACTGTACGCAGACTCCCGTCAGCTCAGTCGGGAGGAGCGGGCATTGCAGGTGAGCCCCCACCACCCGAATTTCAGGAGCCTGACCAGTTGTCAGGTTTTTTTAATGTGTGAAGAGGAGGGGGCCGGGGGTATGATAGGGCAGGACACTGGGCTGATTTGGTTAATGAAGCTTAGGGTAATTGAAATGTTTGAAATGTGTCCAGTAAGGGGACGTAAGTGGATACTTTAAGTTATTCTGTAGATTTTAAGCGAACTCCACTCGAATGCTGATAACGGAAGTTTTAATTATTGCGAAGGATGTCTAAAGGACTGCATGACATTTACCTATCAATCGCTTTGATTTCTCTGCCGTTACTGTACGTTAACAAATATACCTAAAAGCGCTGCTTAGAATGCCTTACGTGATACTTGGTGGAGGTGTGTAGCGGCCGCATGTCTGTGAGATTCGTGCAATTTTTTTTCCACCCAAAAAACAAACAAACAAACAAAACAAAAACACAAACCTTGCTTAATGGGATAGAGTATGTATTTAACTTGCTAGTGAATGATAGATGTTGTATAGGAATTTCCTTAAGATATTTTACTTTTAATTAAAACACAAATAAAGCCAAATTGTTTTGCAATGTTAAGAAAAAAATTGGTTTATGCTTATAAAAATGGCTGAAGTTATCTAAATGATCCATTGAGTGCCCATTTTAATTACATAGATGGAAGGATTACAAGAGGACAGTATTTTATGTCTACCCGCTGCTTACTGTGAGGTCAATTCTTCAAATTTTTATTACTAGAATCTTCCATAAACCTTTTGAGTTAAATTTCATTTCCAAATATACAAAGGGAAGTTTGTGGGCCATGGTCGTCTTTATTCACTGTGCATTTGTTTTCTTTTCTGTTGTGTTTTTGTTTCGCTTTCTTTGCGTTGTGTTTTTGTTTTGTTTTATTTACCTTCGAAAGAGAATGTCTGTCTGTATGCCACAGTGTATGTATGGCTATATATACACACCACATATATCTCTACATACGTATAGCTTTACGAATAAAGAGTGTGTGACTAGTTACACATAGACACTCTTACGTTTTATCGTTCAATTTTAAAATATCTCAGTTGTATCATAAATTGTGGTTGGTTTTGGGCAAACTTTTCTTTGAAGATACTTTCCTTTAAGGTAAGGGCAGTGAAATAGCTTTGGTGGTAAGGTGTGTCTTTTTTCCATCTCCGTTCTCTTTGTAGCGTGCAGTGATGCGCTTCTCAGAGTTGGAGATGAAAGAGCGAGAAGGTGGCCACCCCACGACCAAAGACTCCGAGGTGCGCAAATTCAGCCCCGCTGACTGGGAAAGGCTGAAAGGAAGTCAGGACAAAAAGCCAAAGTCGGTCACCCCGGAGGAGGCCATTGCCGACCAGAACGACAATGAGAGATGTAAGTGAACCCAGGCGGCTCGCGTGTGGTACCACGTCGGTGGGAACGGGGCGGTTCCGCTCCCAGTGCCGAGGGAGGTGAGAGGAAGCAGTACGCTTCCGACGGCCCAGCGTCTGGGTGCTGGCTGTTCGGAGAACGGGCTGCTCTGGCCACCCTTCCCAGCTGTGGATTGCAAGGCTGGCTGTCCTTTTGAGCGTTGCGGCATCCAGGAGTGAAGCACCTATGAAATGCTGTTCCCTGGCACGCGTCTCCTTTTTCCGGAGCAATGCTAGTCCTGTAGTTAGTCATAGTCTGATACAGTAGAGCAGAGGAATGGCAGTGCAGGACCTCCGGCGTAGCAGGTATGTGTTCTGTTGTGTAGCAGGTACGGACACGGGTTTTTGGTAGCAGTGGGATGACACTTGCAGCCAGAGCCAGACCCTCCAGAGTGACAGTCTCCTGTGGGAGGGAGTGGAGAGTACTCGGACTCTCCCTCCAGAGGCAGAGGTTTCGTTCACGTGCGATGAGGGCTGATGAAGGCCCCAGAGAGATGAGCATCATTGTGTTCTGTGGAGGCTCATTTGCAGTCATGAGGAGCTGACACCACGCTCCCAGGCCGTGGGATCAGCGAGGCCGTTCTTCCCACCAGACGGCTGTGTTCTGTTCTGGAGGCCGAACTGGAGAGAAAGCTCGTGTTGGCCTCGAGTCACACTCTGCGGTCCCCTCGGCTGCTCCCCCACTGGGGTTGACTTCGGGCTTTGCCCTCGAGACTTCCTGGGCTAATGAGATGCGTTGGCAGCAAGTGGAGGTCTTTCTCCCGCTTTCTTCAGTGTGCGTGCTTGTGGCCTGTGGCCTGCAGCCTGCTCCGGACCCCAGAAACCTCACCGGTGATGGTGAGTGAGGGCACCTAGGTGAACGTCGAGGACAGGGTGGGCGTGCAATCCTCCTGAGACGGGACAGTCGGGGGTGGTGGGCACGTTTGGGAGGCCCAGGCCCTTGGACCCAGTCGTAGGGTCGGCGTTGGCCCGCACGCTTAGGTCGTGGGTGCCTGATGCAGTTCGGGAAAATTGTGGTCAGCAGCAGAGTGTGCTTCTCTCTGCTGCTTGGAGCACTGCCCTCCCCCAGCTCATCTTTGGGGTCAGACAAAGGCCTGTGGCCAGGGTTCTGGGTAAGCCACACCGGGACCGGTGTGTCCCACGTGGCTCCCGTAGAAGGGGATTTCTGGGGCTAGTCAGTGGCGGCCTTACCCGAGGGATGGGGCTCTTGATGTGCCTGGAGTAGACGATACCGAGCTCCTCCCCCTCGGGATTGGAATGAAAAACGGAGGGTCCAGGCCACCCTGGAGTGAAGCAGCAAGAAGGCCTCCCTCCTTGCCTGTGCTCACAGCTGACACGCAGCCCTTACCCTCCTGAGTGGCCTCATAACTCAGCTCCTAGGGAAGTTTCTCAGAGAGATGTGGTAAAAGTGGGCACGGCCAAGTTCACGGGGATGCACTTTTCTGAGGAGGGAATCTGCCTGTTGCGGGTGGATGGTGAGGGAGGCTGGAGGAAGGGAGCGGGCAGTTAACCGGCCTCGAGTCTTCTCGCCCTTTTCTCCAGCAACGTGGCCAAACCCAGGGTGGCCGCTGCCCTTCATGTCTCAGTGGCCTCACCCACCCTTCTTCCCAGAGACGTTAGTGTGCGTCCTTCCCAGTCTTTCCTGCTGAGCGTAGAGACGAGAACTCGGTGTGGCTGATGGGGAGCAGGGCCTGAGCCCCAGATGATTCCGAAAGCCCCCTCCCCCCACCGCCTGCCTCCAATCTCAGACCGACCGACGGGTCTCTTCCTGGAGCACCCGGGACGTGGCCCAGTGAGCCATGAATGGCCACCATGGGAGGGCAGGAGAAGGGTTGGGGAAGGTGAGGGGCTCCGTTTGAAAGGTTGGGGCAATGGAGGTGGGTTCCCCACCCACCCTCTGTCTTGTAGAGACGTGGGGTTTGTAAATAGCTGGTCAGGAAAGGTCACCTGAAGGGGCCACTGTTCTTACTGCAGCCTCCACGTCCAAGGCCCAGCAGGTGTTCATTCCATTCAGCTGGATATGAACGGGCCTTCTTGTTCTTGGGCCATCACGTCTTCAGCTGATATGGGCTCAGGTCCTTCTCATGGGTGTCGGTGTGGCCGAGAGCCGAGCTGTGAGCACATGGGAGCTGGGGCGGGGATTTGGGGCGGGCATGGGTCCCAGAGAGGGTCCAGGATGCCTTCAAGATGCCTTCCCCCTTCTGAGGCAGCCCCTACCCATGGAGGGCCCAGGAGCTTCTAAGGTGGTGGGTGCTGTTTGCACGGCCCTGGTTGTCCTGGCGCGGGTGCATCTTGTTGCTAGGGGTTGTTTAAAAAAAGGAATTAACTTGAAAACACAGTGGCCGAGATACTCATTTATTCTTTATGATCACATGGGTGGCTGAGTGAAATTTTTATTTTGGAAGTTCACCAAATGAGTTTGGAGGTTCCTCAGACTTGGAAGTTCATCACTAGGAACCCTCAGTGGCATTTGAAGATGGGGCGGGGCAAGGAGGCATTGGTCCCTTCCTTCTCAAACTTGGATTAACCATCTCCCTTGCGAACCACTTGGCTGGGACAGGCCTAGGTCCTGCTCAGTGGCAGTGCCTGGCCAGGAGCTGGAGGAAGGCTCAGTCAAGGGGCTTCATGAAACTTCTTTGCTCAGGGAACTTCTCTTCCAGCTGAGCACCTGCACGTTTGTAAACTACTTTGGAACAGAGATCCCCTGCACTCCTTCTGTAGCGGGTGTAACTTTGAACAAGGTTAGCCCTGACTGGAGGTGCTATTACAGTTAAGCTACAGAGAAGGGGATTTTAATCCTGGGGAGCCTTGCAGCGACTCAGAACCCTCTCACCTTGTTTAGGCCTCACTGGGCATGGCTCAACAGTGGTGAGGGTGCTTTGTTGCCACAGTGACTTGTAAATGTTGCTGTGGTGATGCTTCTGTGAGGTGATGCTATGGTACAACCATAATGAATTTGGGATATATGTGCTGTGAGTCATAAGACCATGCTGCAGGGACCACGTTCACATCTTGCTTAGACTGGGTGACCAAGGGCACATGGCTTCCCACTTTTAGAAGGGCCAAAAGTAGCAATGATGGCAAAGCCTGATGGTTAGGATCCCCGTGCATCTATTTATCTCCCCATCTCTTTTGCCCTCAAGGGTCATCCTCGTGTGTGTCGTGGTTAGAACAGTCTTTGAGAAGCTCCAAGTGACACGGAGCCTCTACCCCATAGCTGGTGGCCATGGGCATCTTGGGCAGTCGGGGTGGGTGTCCTTCAGGGTTATTACTGGCCTGGGTAAGGTCACACTAATGTAAGGTCTTGGGGGGCCTTAGCTGAGGGGAATTGAGATCTTTGCCCTAAAAGGCTCTGGGGTTGGGGGAAGGGTGGATGGACCTAGTTTGGAAAAAGAAACTTTCAACTTGGACATGGGGGTTCTTAAGGTAGCCCTTCCATCCCTCCATGGATCCCCTCCCACGGAGCTTTTAGGGAAGGCTGATTGGACCAGAGAAGTCCAATGGTGTAACCAGCAGGGCTCACCTCTTAAAATTTCCTACATTTCAGGCCTGAGATTCAGGCTGGTCTGAAAGTCTTGGCATCTTTTGGTTAAAGGGATTTTTCCAGCCTTTCTCTGTGCTGAGCCCGGCCCGTGATTATGAAGCCCACCCTGGAGGGAGGCTAGCAGTAACATTCCCACTTTTTTTTTTTTTTTGCGGTATGCGGGCCTCTCACTGTTGTGGCCTCTCCCGTTGCGGAGCACAGGCTCCGGACGCGCAGGCCCAGCGGCCATGGCTCACGGGCCCAGCCGCTCCGCGGCATGTGGGATCTTCCCAGACCGGGGCACGAACCCGTGTCCCCTGCATCGGCAGGCGGACTCTCAACCACTGCGCCACCAAGGAAACCCAACATTCGCACTTTACAAGTGAAGGGGGCCGAGTTGTAAAGCGGCGCCATTCCTGCCCGAGTGTTTAAGAGGGTCACAGAGCAGCCCGAGTGAGAGTTGCAGCACGCCGTCTTCACCGGGCCTGCGGTAGCCTGGGCTGCATCACCCGTAAGCACAGGCCAGGAGTTTGGGGTTTCTCCTGCTGCCATGGCAGGAGACCCTCGCGGTTGGGGTGATTCCACCATTCCGGCAAGACTAGATGGGGATCTCTCCCACCTTGGGATACCCTTGAAGAAAAGCTAAGTGTGTTCCACCCTTGAGAACACAGGTCAGGCTAGCCCAGGCCAGGGTGAGGTTCATCCCCACAACTGGCTGCCATTAAATGCTGGGAATGCCCCCCAAGAGAGGCTGATCAGGGGACCAGCCGGCTGGGCCGAAGTGGGAGTGATACTTGAAGTGGTCTAGGGAGAGGAGGAGGAATGCGAGCAGCATGTGAGGGGTGTGTCCATGATTTCCTCTAGAAAAACGGGCTGTGGGAGCTTAGCTCAGGTGTTAACGAAATACCAAACTCATACACCCACCCCCACCCCCGGCCGGTGATGGACACAGGGTCATCTTCGGGGAACTCTTTAACAGCACAGTGATCATTATGGAATTATTTGTGTGTTAGAAACAATGTGACTAGCAAAGCAGTTGAACTGTTTCTTTGGCTAGAGCAAAAGTGAGGAGTGATGTTAGGCTGGGGTGATTGGAGGAAAAGCCCTAAGTGGATGCTAGATTGAGCAGAGGGGGCAGGAGCAACACAGGCGGAGCTGAGGTGTGAGTACTTCAGCCCTGCCCGCCGCACCCCCCCACCCCACACCCACGAAGGGGGTTGGAGTCTTGTCTTTGAAATGTCCTTAGATGCTTGTTGCCTGGGAAGGAAGGCGTGGAGACGTGCCAGGTGGGTGACTGGTGTCACTGTGGGCCTTCTTCCTAGACAGGAAATAGGAGCAGCCCCTCGATGGCAGTGAAATGCTTTCCCCCCACGGGTGTGGAAAGAGGACAGACGGACTTGTAGCAATCTGGTTGAGTTCTTTGAAATTGCCCTTGACCCTTGTGTGTGCACCAGGAAGCCTTTCCTTTCCCTTTGCCAGGCTCCTCTTGCCTTGGTCTCCCCAGCTTCCCAGCCTCCCACCATTCTTTCCCTACCCTTTTTCTTCACCCTCGCCCCTGCTGACCCAAGTGAACATTGGTGCTATGTCTGTGTAGATGGCAGTTGGGGGCTATTTGGTCTCTTGATGACATCAGCCTTTTTTGTTGACTAGCAGCTGTTTCCATAGTCATTTGTAGCTCTGCCCTGATTGGTTGGATCTTACTGTGAGGTCACTCACCCCCCGTTGTAGCTCTGCCCTGATTGGTTGGATCTTACTGTGAGGTCACTCACCCCCCCTTTAAAAGTAAGCCACCTTGGAGAGTTAAGCAGTTAGGGAGTGATCTCACATGCCTATAGACGGATGGTGTAGATGCCTCACCTTGACCCTTGAAGGATGGATTGTGAGTGGGCTACGCGCCTCATTTTCTGCTTTCTTTGCTGGTTGTGTTCAGCTGTCCTTCCTTTGGGACGTCTTTCTGAGGGTTTTGTGCTTCTGGCGTGTGAGGCCCCTGGTCTCCAAAGGGGGGTGGTCTGTTGGTAGCAGATTGCCTTGGGCGTGGGGGTCCTGCCTGCTCCTGGTGACCTTTGTTCCCTCCTTTCCGGGTTGTCTCCCCTCCCCTAGGGGAGTGTTATGATGGAAGCAAACCTGACCGCTTTGAAGCCCCAGAAGACAGTGATCTTCCTGAGGATATGGACACGGAGCCCCCCAGAGAGTCCCCCGCCGACCAGGCGGCCCCGGACGCGTCACGCAGCCCCACCCTCCGGCTGAACAGAAAGCGCAAGGTGTCTGGCAATAGGAACCACACTGAGACCACTGTGCTCCCGGAGGACTCTCTGCTGAAAGCCAAGCGGAGACGGGTCTCCAAAGGTGAGCTCGGTTTGGCTTCGGGCCCGCAGGGCACCCTACGGAAGTCCTGGAGCGGAGCAGTGGAAAGTTCCAGTCCCACCCTGGATCCCTGGGGGGAGCCACTCACACCTCCCCACCCCCCACCCCCCCAAAGCCAGGTGGCGGGGCTGGAGCCCAAAGGTGGCCAAAGGCAAATAGACCCCCTCCCGAGACTTGGTGACAAGTTCCAGCCAACACAGTGACCACACCCCTCCCCTCCCCCACCCCTGTTAGTGATGTGTAAGACAGTTTGTTCCCCGCACCACCACCCCCGCCCCGGGGGGCTTCTTCATTAATTTGTAGTTATTTCTCCATTAGCTGACTGGCCTGAGAGGGAAATGACAAACAGTTCCTCTAACCACTTAGAAGAGCCACATTATAGTGAGCTGACCAACCTGAGGTGTGCATTGAATTAACAGGGCTCCATCCCAGAAAGCAGCGCCGCTTGCTGCACCTTAGAGAACGGCGGGAGCAGAGAGCAAACCTGGCCGGCAGGGCAGGAAGGAAGTGATCCAGGCGGTTCAGCCTGCGGTCACCCCCCAGGGCAATAGCATCTCCGAAGAGAAACCTGGCAGGAAAAGGGCAGAGGCCAAAAGCAACAGCAGCTGGTTGGAGGAGTCCCTTAAATGCAGTGACAATGAACAAGGATACGCACGGGGCGGGGGGCGCTCCTGGAGGGTGGATCACCCGCCCTCTGTGGGAAACGGCCCTGGAGGGGACCTGAGCGCCATCCAAGTTGACAAGAGTAGCGTGTGGCGAGCGGGGAGTTTTCTTCCTGAGGTCCTTTCAGCCTGCACACTTCCTTATGGAATGGACAGTGAGGCGGGAGCTCGACTTCCTGGGCTGCTCCTCATCACCCAGCCCGCGGCTGGGCAGGAAGGGAAGTCTTGGGTGACCCCGGGCGCTTGTCAGTGCCCTCATTCCAGCCTCAGGCTGTCCCCAGTCGCCCTGTCCCGAGCACCCAGGCCCCCCACGGGTGGGGACGGGAGCGCACGAAGGGCTGGCTTCTGCCCTCTCTTGCGGCCCTTTGAAGCGACTTGCCATTTGGCGTTTCGTGGGTTAGCCTATTTGCCGGTTGAATGTGGGATGATTAACATATTAGCGCTTTGAAAACATAATTGGTATATCTTTAAAAACTGAAGCTGCTCCAACGATCAGTGCTAACAATGGGCTTTTCTTTCCTCACCGGCTACAACTGTGTAACGCCCGCTGCTTCTCCCCCTGACAGATGTGCTGTGCATGGACGAAGAAATGGATTGGCAGCCTTCGCCCCTGCCGCAGAAATACACCGACAACAGCGAGAAACCATCCGGGAAGCGACCGTGCAAAACCAAGCATTTGATCCCTCAGGAGCCCAGGCGGGGCTTGCCGCTGCCAGGGGACTCCTAGGTGGACAATGCGGATGGCAAGGTACCTCTTGCCCCTGGCTCTCCCCCGCCCCCCGGGCCCATGCAGGCACATCCCGCCTGCCTGCTTCTCTGCTTCTGGGGACAAAGCTTTCCTTTTCCTGAACCCCTCCCCCCAAAACGTCCCTGCCCCTTCCTAGGGGACGTGTCTCCTGGGTGGTGGTGAAGTTTCCAGCTAGTAAAAATGCAACCCCTTCCTCGCGCCCCGCCTCCCCCAGACTGAGAGGAGGAAAAGTGCTTTCCTCCACTCAGGTTTGTAACTCAGGGAGGAGGCGAACCAGGCGGGTGGAGGAAGGACAGCCTGAAATGTGTGCGCTGCCTGGTTTCGTGATAGGTGACCGTCCGGAGATTTTGAAAGCGGCCTGAGCCCAGTTCCGGCTATGATCTTTCGCCGGCCAAGCAGGACCAGAAGGCCTTGGACTGTTTGCAGCAATTGTTACCAGCTTCCCAGGCCTCGCAGCTGACATGGTCAAGCTCCCCTCCAGAGACCACCCCGTCCCGCCCGATGCCACCGGAAGCGCGGAGACTTATTGTCAATAAGAACGCGGGCGAGACCCTCCTACAGCAGTCCTCCCGGCTTGGCTACGAGGTGAGCATCCTTGTGGGTGCCCCGGATCAGGATCCACCGGCTGCTGCTCCTTGGGTGGGGGACACACTGGCTGGGGATGGGGGGCGGGTCTCAGAGCCCAGCCCCCTCCACGTGGCGGGCTGGGCTGGGTGTTCCAGCAGGGTGTTTGCGTTGGCTCCCGCTCACACTGCGGGCTCTTTGGTGGCTTGTTCAGTCGTGGTGTGAAAAGAAAGGCAGGCCTCTCTGATGTTCCGTTCCCGTTCAGGCAGGCAGGCTGCTTCGGCCAGTCTGGCTCACTTATCTCTGATATAAAATCTGACCTAACCCAGGGCTTGGCGACCAGGGGAATTTTAATGAGCCCTTTTGGATTCTGAATAGCAAGAAGGAGAGTAGGAGAGTAGTTATTAGCTCTACTAACTTGTGCTGTTTGGGGCAGAGTGATGCCCCTGTGGGGTAGCGGGTGGGAAGTGTCTGTGCAGAGTAGGGGTGGGAGTGGGGCAGACCTGAGCAGTCTCTTTCTGAGAGGGCACGGGAGCCGAGGGCTGATGGGCGGGGAGCAGGGCTTGAGCCTTGCACAAAACTCCCTGTCCACACTGCTGTATCCCAACCCAGCACGGCTGATGACAGTGATGGCCTCTATTGCTAGAGCAACATAGAAAGATAGCTGATATCTGCCTAAGCCCGTGTGATCTGTAGTAACTCCTTTCACCCTTTTAACATGTTCACTTGGGAGTAACGCGTACTAGCCCACTCTCGGATGAGGAAACTGAGCCTCAGAGGGGTTAGCTGATACCCGTACAGGTAGCAATCCAGCAGTGCTCCAGAGCCCACCACGCTCCTCAGCAAGACTGGCTCACACTGGAATTGCCCTTTTTACAGTTCAAAACCTCTGTGAGACAGATGACTCTCCATGCCCTGTGCAGTTCCCCCACCATACTTGTCAGTAGCAATTGTGATGTAATAGCCCACAGGGCAAAGGCATTTTTCTGTGCTGGCATCAGCCCTCTGGGAGTTGAATGGTGACAGTAAAACGCGGTTCAGCAGGCTGAGCGTGGAGGTGTGGATGAGCACTGGGGTGGCAGGACCCAGGCTGGCCCGGAGCCCTGGCGCCCACACCCTCAGCCAGCTCTGTGCCCCTGTCCCCCGTCTCCCGTCGTGTCCCCCCACCCCGGTCCATAGTGCCGTGAGCCCTTGGAAGTGTGCCTGCCTTGGCCTTAAGGCATGACTGTGGGTGGGAAGTTGGAAGCACTAGGGCTATGCTTAGTTTGGGGTGTTTTGTTGTTGTTGTTGTGGGTTGAATGTGCTGTTGTTTATATCTACACGTCTCTTGGAGACCTCTCCATTAGCTAGAGAGCACTTTCTGGTAGTTAGCGCAGTTACTTGCAGGTGAAGTCCAAGGAGCACCCAGTTGGTTTCCCAAGAGCTGAGAGCGGGCGCCTAGGAGGACAGAGCAGATGTTGCACATAGTGTGGAGCTAGACCCCCCGTGGTTGAGAAGATAGTCTCCTTGCTTCCAGCAAACGCTGGAGGTGGGGGGGAGACCCCTAACCCCAACTTTTGGGTTAGGGTTGAGAAAGTAGACTCCCGCTTCCAGCAAATGCTGGAGATGGGGGGGCGGGGTGCTGCTGCACCCGCCGTGGAGGGCGGGGCTCCGAGCCCCACCTGTGAACTTGGCATCATTTCCAGCAGCCTCCCTTTGGGACCAGAGAGGTCAAAAGACCCTCGTTGGTCCTCTAAGACAGTTTCCATTTTGGTTTGGTGGCTCTGAGGCCTGGACCAAGGGGCACTTGATCCATCCTTTTTTAGGCTACCTGGCCTTTGATTGCACAGGAAGCCTTGGGAATGTTTACGGTCGGATTTGTTTTTTTCTTCAAATGTAAATTTCAATATGTAGATTCCACACATCACCAGTGTTGATGCTGAACATTGTGACAAGTAGATGAACACTTTCAACTTTGAATCCAACTTTCTGGGATTTCTCTGGGCAGAATTTTAAATGTTGGGATGATGGCCCAGTTGGGAGATGTGGCAGCTTCAACCTTTTCAAATTGAAGGACAGTTTGCTTAAGCAGATAAGGGTGTGGTTTGGGAGGGTTTTCCTGAAGTTTTGTCTTCAGCATTCTTGGTTATTTTCTTCTGCTTAGCCAAAGATACCATGTGCAGTATAAAGGCTGTCTGAGCTTTATGTCATGATAATGTGGTTCTGGAAGTTTAGAAACACACTCTGGCTTCAGATCCGAGTTAAATAGATCACTTGCGTGGCCAAAGACCTCAAACCTTTCCCTCCTGGGAAAAAGGCTTCTATTTCTTAGGCTAAAACGCTAGTGTGCAACCACATGCTTGTGCCTTTAGCGGTGATGGTTAAATTTCCTATGAATTGAATAAGTCATGTTTTTTAAAAAGTTAATGAGGCATTTAATTAACTCACAACGTCGGGCTTATGGCCTTTATGGTTACATTTTGCGGGTAGTGGCATTCGGCTTATAGCCGCTGAACAGAGAGCTGTCCGACAAAAGCAGTTTGACTTTGCTCTGGAATGGCTGGGCTGCCCTTCAGACACTCCCGTTTATTTCTAGCGGAGAAAATAAACCAAGGAATGTGTTGCGTCGACAGACTCGCCCCGCCTCTTCACCTTTCAGTTAGAGAAAGTGCTGGTGGCGACGGTTGCCATCCATTTAGAGGCCATCACCCTCTTAGCTAGGAGAGTGTAGTTAGCCCACTTGACCCCCAACAGAGAAGGCCTGTGGGGTGCTCGTCACAGCTGGATTGCATCCCTCTAACTGGGGCCCTCTTGGGCCTTTTGAATCTTCCCAGCTGACCAGGTACCAAAGACCTGAGTTTTAGGTCTAGTACTTCATGTTAATTGAACTTGGGGTTTAATATCTCTGGGCCTCAGTTTCCAAGTGTTGAATGAGGATAGTACTACCTTCCTTTCCTGGTAGCTCCTGGGTTCCTGTGGGTGACAGAAGACGTCCTCATCTGGGGAATGAGAAGCACTGTGTAAACAGTGGGATCAACGTGGTTGAGTTAGGACAGCCCGTGGCAAAAAGTCTGACCTGGCCGTGGGGCTACTGCTGCCTTTGCTGCCATCTTCCAGGAGAAGAGAGTTGACTTACCCACCAGCTTGGACGGCCTTTCATTTCTAGGTACCCTTGAATCTGCCCTAGTAGTGATGAAGGTTTCCAGGTGAAGGCCATGATTGTCACAGCAAATAAACCCTGGGTTGAGTAAATTGATGTGTGCACAGCAGTTGGTGGCGTTCAGACCTGATCCCAGAGCCACGTGACAGGGCCTCTCCGTGGCTGGCGCACACAACTCATTAGCTTGCAGCCGTCCACTCAAGTCTGGCTAGTGAGGGCCTGCTAAAAGAGCAGCAGCTTCATGCGGTATCCTGGATACCAGGGCTCGGGGCAGGTGGCCTGGGAGCCCAGAGGATTGTGGGCTTTCTGGCAGGTTGGGATGTAAACGGAGAAATGCATTCATGGGCGTGCCTTTTCTCTTCCTCCTCTTGTTTTGGAAGGGAGCTGCTGCAGTGACCTGAAGTAACAGGGCACCAATGGCCAGGTTTACCAGCATGCCCCATTAGGTTCACGTGGTAAGCAAATGGAACATTCTAGTTCGCTCCCAAGTGAGTGGTCACCTTTGATTGGCGTGTCCTCCAAAGGGCATAAAAGGTTTTACAGAACCCATCTCGCACTTATGGGCGGCTAGAATGACCCCCGTTTTAGGTTTAACAGATGAGTTACCTGAGAGATGTCACAAGGAGGCCTGTTCTGACCCCATCTCATCCCCCCTTACCCAGCAGACCATGTGTTGGGCCACATGCACGTTCTGCCTACTCCCAGCTCTCAGAACCTGACGGCTCTCTGCTGGGCACGACTTACCCAGTATAAACAGTATAATGTGTTTTCTGGTGGCAAATGCTTTCGATGTGTCTGAAAACTTTCTTAAGGTAATAAAACATTGAATAAGTTCCTGCTCTGCTTACTGGGAGTGGTTCATATTAATATTTTAACAAGCCAAAGAAATAAGGTTAATAACAGTGATTCTAATGCACAGTGTTGACACAGAACATCTCCGGGGGCGGGGGTGAATGTTTTATTTGATTCTTGAAATGTGGAGGTTGCAGCCTGTGGTGTATCAGGTTCCTGTCATTAACTTGAGTAAATATGAGAATATTAGACTGATTCTGCCCCGAGAGGGTGGAGTGAGGCAAAATAGAGGGTGGGGTTATTGGAGGCATTTTGTGTAATTCCTCGAGGATGGAGGGAGAGAGCTTCTCTTTAACTCTACTTAACGTACAGACAAGAGCATCTGAGGCCCAGGTTCTGATTTGGGGTCTTAACAGGGGGCGCGAGGATGTAGCTGACCTGTGTGTCCCTGCTTCTCTAAGCTGGGGAATGTTCTCTGGCTGATTTAAGCTCTCTTTAAGTGTTGGTCATCCATACTTTTATCTAAACTTGTGTTATCGTCCACTGCCACTGACTGAACAGACCCATCAAGTGAGAATGGTCTGTGCTTGGCAATGTGTCATCTAAGATGTTAGCAGCTGTGACACTTCTGTACTGGTCACGTCGGCCCCTGGGCTGAGGGCTTTCATCGCTATCCGAATGCGTCCTCTCAGCAGCCCTGTGGAAGCTTGGAGAAGTTCAAGGGTAACTTGCCCATGGCCAGGCCACTGGTGCAGCAGAGCCTTAGACAACACTGTCTGCATCTCCAAGCCCTTCTCACACACTCTCACCCCCGACCAGGATGCCTGCCGCCTGCCCGCGCTATGGTAGGCTTTTGGCCCCAAGGATGTATGCCTTTGAAAGTGGGCACCGCCAGGCTATGGGGAGGTCACCCTTACAAGGTTCACTGTATGGTTGACTGATGGTATCTCCTCTCCTCTCCTCTCCTCTCCTCTCCCCGTAGGAAGTGGTCTTGTACTGCCTGGAGAACAAGATTTGTGATGTGAACCACCGCGACAACGCGGGTTACTGTGCCCTGCACGAGGCTTGTGCAAGAGGTTGGCTCAACATCGTACGACACCTCCTTGAATATGGCGCCGATGTCAACTGCAGTGCCCAGGATGGAACCGGGTCAGTGGCGGTCTTGCTCTTGGCCTGGCCCTGCTGGGGCATAGGCAGTGGTTCTCAGGGTGTGCGGGGAACCCCAGAAGGAAAGATGGAGAGTGAGTGCCATGTAAGCACACTGGTGGTGGAGTCCTCTAGAATGGAATCGGACAGATCTTTCTGGCAAATTTACATAGAACTTTAAAACTCTGTGACACTCTTATGGACAGAGGTCCCTGAAAATGTTGAGCCTGCATGAATAATCAGGGGTGTTCTCTTTTAAGACCCTGGACTCTTCACCAGCGTCTGTTGAATCTCACTCTTGAACATATATGTGAGTTGAAAGTTGCAGGAGTACAGACAGGTCCAGTGGCAACTGGCTTGATAGGACCTGCTGTGTCCACCCACATCCCCGGGCCTGGCCCCCACTCTGTCCTTGACCTCGGTTTATTGGCCAGAGGCCCAGGTCTGAGTCAGCCCAAGCATCTTCCTGGTTGTACCTGGGATGCCACCACGAGGCAGGGCACTGGGGCTTTCCTGACGGTCATAACATTAGCAAAACTGTAAGGTATTTGGTGGTTCGTGGTTTCCAAATCGCATCCTTTCTGGATGGGACTGCGGACAGTGTTCCTGACCCCAGCGGACACGGGCAGGAGGACTCTGTATCCTCCTGAGAACTCGCCCTGCCTGTCGACTGCTTCTGGGCGAGAGGGTTGATCACTCATCTCCAAGTTGGTTTCAGGAGAGGTTCCACTTTGCCCCCAGTTTCTTTGACAAACTGCACTTTTTGGGTTTTGTTTGTAATGGTATAACAATGGCTTGTCGTATCTGCTTCCGTGATGCTGGGATTCTTCCCCCCACCCCTCCGTACGTTACCTTCTTACAGTCTGTCACTATTTAAGTTCATTGGAAACGTTTTCATCTAGGCCTGAGTTCCTCCTTGGGCCATGCATTAAGAGAGATTTGCATTGAAGAATTAGGCCTGAGATGGTCCCTTCACCTGTCCCGTAAAGGGTTATGTGTTGAAATAACAGAGTAATTTGTCGCAGCGACCGTACACTCACCTCCTCGGTGAAATAGCGCGCCTACGAGGCTTGGCCGCACACGCTCGATTTTGCCCCGTGTCCTTAGAAGCAAGCGTCGCGTGCACGGGTGTAATCCCCCGCACCTCTCCTAGGCCTCTCCACGATGCTGTCAAGAATGATCATCTCGAAATTGTCCGCTTGCTCCTCTCCTACGGTGCTGATCCTACCCTGGCTACGTACTCAGGTAGAACCATCAAGAAAGTGAACCACAGCGAACTTCTGGAGAAGTTCTTAACAGGTACGGCAGAGGTCAAGACATGGTCTTGTTCAAGCATCTAGATGGTGACTTCACAGCCTTTCACCTGGGTTCCCCCTACCCCCACCCCCCCGTTTACTCTAAGTGACCCTTTACTGGGAAAAGCGGCCCAACGTTAGTCTGTCAAAGAAGAGATACATACTTTGAGTTTTGCGAGGTGGGGGGCTGGAAAACTCTTGGCTAGCCAGGCTAGCTTTTGTTTGGCAGGCTGGGGCGGTGAGGCGGGCAGTCCCTCAGGAAGGCGGGTGGACGCGTGGGGAGGTTTCAGTCAGATACCTGGAGGCGTGTGCAGTGGGACTTGTCAGGAGGTGACACCAGCCCCAGCGTGAGATGTTCCCGAACTCCAGCAGCATTTGCCTCTTACCAGCAGGCGTTATCTTGTTTCTCTCTCTCTCTCTCTCTCTCCCCCTCTCTCTCCACACTGTTGAAATAACCTGCAGGCTCCTGACGACGGTAACCCCGGTTGCTCTTCGGAGTTCTCTGGCAGCTGTGTGTGTGGTGAGCAGCCTTGTTCGTTTCAGTTGGGCTTGTGGGGGTGGGGGTGGGGGTGGGGGTGGTGCTGTGAGCAGGGCTTGCTTGGGAAAGAATTTTTCCAGGGTCCTTTTTGGAGAACAGCTGGAATCTTGCTCCAGCTTACTGACCTCTCTCTTGTTTGCCCCCCCGGTTAGAACCAGATGATGAAAGTGGTTACGATGTTTTAGCAAATCCCCCAGGACCGGAGGACCAGGATGACAGCAACGAGGCCTATGGTGACCTATTGGAATCTGAATTTTCCGAAGACCCCGTTTTGCCGTGTTATAACGTCCAGGTGTCCGTCGCTCAGGGGTGAGCGTGGCCAGCGTGTGGTCGAGAGCCAGCCCAGCTGCTCTGTGGGGTGGCAGGAGTTAGAAATCCCCTTCAGCAGATGAGGGTGGATGGGTTGGGGGGTGAGTGAATTCCTCACCAAGTGTCCACCGACCTCACATAATGCAGTGGAACTTTTCCAGAAAAGTTTGGGGGATGGGAGGGCTCCCCAGCCAACTGCCCTCATTGGAACACACCCCTAGAGCCCAAAGGACACGGGAGTCAGCGACTGCAATTGCACAGTTTCAGTCACTAAACTCTTGGGGAAGGGATCCTCCCCAAACGGCTACCATAGGGGCCTTCCAAGGCGCGTGAGGTCCACGGGACAATACTGATGTGTACCCTCTTCTCGTATAAGATTAGAGAAAGCCGTATGTGGCACCTGGGATCTTATGTGTCTTCAGATTTGCTTAGATCGAGTCTTGTCCCCACAGTCGGGCCACTGTGCCCCATGACCAACCCTTCGGAGTGAACACATCAGGAAACCTTGCTCTGCTGTGTGTTGACCCCGGTGCTTAAGGAGTAGCATCCTCCTTGGACTCTGAGGCTGGGACCGTGTCTGCCTTTGTGGTGACATTGTATTCGGGATAGAGATGATAAAGCGTGGCAGGGTATCAGGAAGGATTGTACCACCTCCCTTCTCGAAAAAGCCTCACTCCCGGCAGCATTGAGGGGCGGGTTGGAGGTGTGGGAAAGGCAAGGAAAGCCAGGTGACCTCGAGTGTTTCTCATGCTCTCTCCGTGAGGGCCGGAGGAGAGGAGAAGTCAAAGAGGTGTTTGCCATCTCCCTTGGGTTGGCATACAGACTGGTTTTCCCCAGTGACTAGAACGGGGTGCACTTACTTGGAGAGGGGTGACCTGAGTTGTGGCCAGAGCCAAGGCAGCACTGGGGTGGCCTGCAACGAGGCTGGTTCAGGGGCGCTGCTCCTGCTTTTGTCTAAGTTGGCTGATCTGCCCTAGGTGGTCTCTTAACACATGCACATGAGTCCAGAGTTCCCCCGCTAGAAGTAGATCTTCCGGGCTTCCCTGGTGGCACAGTGGTTAAGAATCCGCCTGCCATTTCAGGGGACACAGGTTCGAGCCCTGGTCCGGGAAGATCCCACATGCCACGGAGCAACTAAGCCCGTGCGCCATAGCTAATGAGCCTGCACTCTAGAGCCCGCGAGCCACAACTAGAGAAAGCCCGTGCACAGCAACAGGCCCAATGCAGCCAAAAATAAATAAATAAATAAAATTAAAAAAAAAAAAAGTAGTAGATCTTCTAAGGACAGTGAGAAGTGGGGTGGGGGTGGGGTAATCAAAGTGGAAGTAGCAGGCCCTTTCACCGCCAGGAGACGGGTAGTTTATAGTTGGGAGCGCCTCTTATTTTGCCGGAAACTCAAACCACTGTCCTTTCTCTGGTGTAGGCCTCGTAACTGGCTGTTGCTCTCAGACCTGCTCAAGAAACTGCAAATGTCCTCCTGCATATTCCGCTGCAATTTTCCAAATGTGGAAATTGTCACCATCGCGGAGGCCGAGTTCTACCGGCAAGTGTCAGCAAGTCTCTTATTCTCTTGCCCCAAAGACCTGGAGTCCTTTAATCCGGAAAGTAAGGAGCTCTTAGATGTGGTGGAGTTCACGAACGAGCTTCAGACTCTGCTGGGCTCATCCGTGGAGTGGATCCTCCCCAGAGACCTGGACTCAGACGACGCCTGGTGAGCTCGCCGGGGCCCGCCGTGTACAGTGTGTCATGGTGTTAATCCTTGTGCATATGTGTCCTAATACGACTATTTCTGTAAAGAAAGGACACGATGAGACACGACTCCAGTCGGAAGGACTTTGAAACATGTTTTTTTCTTTTTAAAATTTTAAGTCAGTTTTTATGAAGTTGTTAATAAAGTTTCTTTACTTTTCAATGTACACATGCTTCGGAATATGTTTGTTTTTACTCGGAACAATTGTTTCTTTTCTTTTTTAAGGAGAAAAAAAAAAGGCATAGGTGCTCCACACTTTGACTTAATTTCATACAAAGCTCCGACGACAGAGGCCATAACTGTTGAGAGTTGCTTTGGGGGCAAATTAAACCAGTAAAATTTTAAACTCTTCCTCCATATTAAAGGGATTGAATAAATTGGCCACTTTGGTGCACCTGTGTCCTGCGAATTGTCCAGTTGGAGATGGAGGTTTAGGAAGTGAGTTTCAGTCTTGTTTAAGTCTCTTCCCATCAGACTGGTCTCGTGATTTCCTACACACCATGTTACTTCCTGTCTACCTTTCCTTGGTGTTGTTCATGCCTGGATTGTCTCCTGTACCTGCTCAAACCTTGGTCCATTCTCATTTGTACCATGGAAGTTTGTCATGCTGGATACTGTCAGAACTAATTTTACTTAAGTTTGTGTTAAGGTGCAAAGCACACGTTTTGTATATTTTCTGTTTTTTGTGTTTGTCTATATTTTATGGTTTCGCTTCAAGAAATATTATGGGAAGGGAAATAGCAAGATGTAAAGAGCAAAAAAGTCATCATTCTCTTTCAATTGTTAGAACATCTATCTGCAATCATAATTATGATGCACTGTGGTATGTGTTAAAATAGTAAATACATGTAACGTCCCGTAGGAGCAGCAAACTCTGGTGTTGGTGAGGGTGTGTCATGGAAGTAATCACAAAGCAGGTGACTGTTGGTTGGGGTCCTGAAACATTAGTGTGCCTTCCCTGTGTCCAGTAGTGGTCTGGAGGGGTCAGGAAGCCTGCCTTTGAATTTGAGGGAACAGAGGGTTTGAGGTCCTCTCTCTTCTATTGCTCTAGTACACTGCATAGCAGCAGTATACTGGGTTTATAGTTGACGTTTAAATCGCTGATTGATCATTAAGATTGGGATGTATCTTTGGAAATGAAAATAGGAAGAATCGTATGCTTTTTTTTTTTTTCTTTTTTTTCCTATATCTGAAAAGGTATGTAGTACTTTGCTGAGTGGTTGGGAATAAAGTTTGCAGTATTCAGTGTATTCAGTTTTAGTATCTAAATAGAATTAAACTGTTGCTGTAAAGTGGAATAGCACTTTGTTATTGACAAGTTTTAGAATGCATCTGTTCGTCAATTACCTGTTTGGGAAGATTGTAGTTAATGATTTTGAGAATGTGGCTATAAACCTCCAACTGACTCAAGAAAAGCAAATAAGTCAAGATTGACAAATGTATAGGCTCTTCATCTTTTGTGTGTGGGGGGTTTTTTTTTTCCTTTTAGTTATTTGTCAAGGTATAAAGAATTCTATCACACTTAAGACAAGTTAAGTAAACGTCACGGGGTGTATTCTGACATGGCATGGAGCAGATCACATGGCCTAGATCTTAAAGGTGATTTTATGTTTAAACTTTCATGAAAACATATGTGATTGAAACACATTAATATATTGATACAGAGGGCAGTTAATTTTTGTCTTTGTGTGTGTGTGTGTGTGGTACTGTTGTGGCCTCTCCCGTTGCGGAGCACAGGCTCTGGACGCGCAGGCTCAGCGGCCATAGCTCACGGACCTAGCCGCTCCGTGGCATGTGGGATCTTCCCGGACCGGGGCACGAACCCATGTCCCCTGCATTGGCAGGCGGACTCTCAACCACTGCGCCACCAGGGAAGCCCTAATTTTTGCCTTTTGATACATGTGAGCACAGCTTTCATTTTGCTGAAAGAATATGACCAGTTTTCAGTTTGGGATTCTACCATTTAGGAAAGATAGTCCACTTAATTTTAGAAATAAGAGATTTAATATATAATACCTAATAATACTTTTATGTATTTTTTTACTGAAAACATTTATTGTAATACTGTGAAGAAACTATGCCATTCTAGTCTTCAAGACTTAAATGAATCAAGTGTTTATTAGCTGTTGTAGTTTTTAAACTAATAAAAGTCAGTACATCAGCAATATGTAAATACAGTTTTTGAAATAATGCCTTAACAACTTTACAGTGGTTATAATGACTGTATTTAGGCCTAAAGTTAGTTAATAATTTGACATGAAGGCTTTTTAATAGTTTGATGGTGCAGATCAGGGATAGGTAAACTCTGGCTGGTGGGCCAGATCCAGCCCGTCGCCTGGCTTTGTAAAGGAAGTTTTTCTGGAACATAGTCGCACCCATTGTTTACGTGGTAGTTATGGCTCCTTTCACCCTACACCAGTGGGGCCGAGTAGTTGCAACAGAAACTGTATAGCCCACAAATCTGGAAATGTTTAAATTTAGATTTTAAAAATTGAAAACTTCTTTGAGCCTATACAGGGCAAGTCCATTGACCCCTGAGGTAGAAAACAGGAACTTGGGTGCGGAAGCCAAATGGCCTAGGTTCAAATTCCCTTTCTCCCATTTCATAGCTAGTGACCATGGGCAAATCACTTAACCTCTATGCCTCATTATGAGGTTTAAATGCACTTATTTGTATAAATAGTGCCTGGCACATACTAAGCTCTGTGTAAGTGATTGCTGTTGTTTCTGCTTGGAGCTTTAATAAGTTATTGTTAATAGAAAAATGACACTAATGATTTTCCTTATAGAGTAACAAAGGCACTTTGAGTCTTTTACATTTTCAGGAATGTAATAAGACTTTTTTCATTGACAGTCAGTGTTCCCTGTTACCAAAATTTACTTTATGAATATAAAGAATTGAATATCTTCAAGACAGTACTTTTGCTTAAATGTCAAACCATTATTTTCCCAAGGCACATCAAACTGGCTCTGCATAGTCCAGGCCTCTAAAGCTTGTGTGCACACCCTAGGTAGCATGTGAGATACATTTTGTAAATATAGTTTTTTAAATAATGCTTGAGACTTCCCTGGCGGTCCAGCAGTTAACACTATGTGCTCCCAATGTAGGGGGCTTGGGTTCGATCCCTGCTCAAGGAACTAGATCCCACGTGCCTGCCATAACTAAGAGCCCACATGCCACAACTAAAATATCCGGCATGCTGCAACTAAAGACCCGGCACAGCCAAACAAACAAACAAGCAAATAAATAAATAAATCTTTATAAAAAAATAAGTAAAATAAAATAATGCCTTAGGAGTTAGGAAAAGAAAATATTAGAACATTTTTACCTTTGTATTATTTTTAAAAATCTGTGTAGTTTATCATGTACATAAATTATATGTATGGAACTTTGTGTATATAATTTGTTAATAAATAAGATGCATATTAAAAAGTTTTCTTATGATTTGCCCAGTCAGGTGTTTGGAGGCCATTGGAGGACAGGATGATGAAATATAGGGCCTCAGCAAAGATAGAATTTAGAACCAATTCCCTGACTTAGAAGATAAGGAAAATAATTCATAGACTGTAATTGAGTTGTCCAACTTTACATAAGTGTTCAGAAACAGGAAATGCAGTGGCTAGAATCTAATCACTGACCAAGCAGAATCTGGGTCACTCACTGGACTCGTAAAGCAGAAGTGACTGTTGAAGTTCTCAGGTTGATGCTCCTGGCATATATGCTTGATCTGTGTGTGTGTGTAAATCTCTGACATAAGAAGCCATACTCAGGCACACCCTGTTTCCTTATTCAAGCATCTTAATTTCATCCCATTAAATCTTTGAAGTATCAGACTACCAGAAGGCATGAAGAAACCTGGGCTGAGAGTCTTCATTCCAGGAGACGTGATCTTGACTGCATGGCTGGTTTGAGGCGCATCACTCTGAACTGCAACCCGCTCATTGGTGACCTGGGTGCAAGTGCTTTGGCAGAATCTCTTAGTGAGGATTTATGGCTTAGAGGGAAATTCTAAAATTGAAAATATTGAATTTTTAATATGCTTAGCTTTTGGCATGATACTATTGTGATAGGATGTTTTAAAGCCTCATTTTACTGATAGCTTTTATTTTGCTTTTCAACTTTCTCTAAGAGTTGCATATATCCTTTACAGAAAATACAGAGTTACAAGAGAACCTATAATTTTAATACCCAGATATAATCACTGTTCATTTTGGCGTATATACTTTCAGTCTTTTTTTCTTCTACAAATATATATGTACACTTAGGGATTCCAAAAATAGAATTGTAGTATACTTGCTATTTCACATTCCTGCTTTTTTCACTTAAAGATGTATCATGTAGTATTGCGTCGTATTGATGTCCCATAGTTTAATCAATTCTTTGCAATTCTATTTAGACAGTTTGCTTTTCCCTGTCAGAAACAATGTGAATACGTTGTATATACATCTCTGTGTCCATCGGGATTACTTCTGTAGAATAAGGTACTACAAGTGGAATGACTAAGTGTGACCTATTTTTAAGACATTTGATACACATGGCCAAATTACCACCCAGAAAGGCTATGCCAATTTGTAGTCCACCCCAACAGTAGATGGGAAGCCTGCCTCTCACAAACACTGGCCTGTAGCACTTGTAAAAAAATGTGAAACTACAAAAATGAGTACCTCTTCATTTTCTATGCAAGTGGGATTACTCCAAATTTTATAACTTTTTTCAATTAATTTAGTATGAGCATTTTAGCAAGTCAGTAAATTTGCATCTCCTACATCATTTTTTGTGATTGTTCAGTATTCCATTATATGAATATGCCACAGTGCACATAGCTTATCCATTCTTGTATATAAGCTTTGTCCAGTTTTTCAGTTACAAATAGTACTCTGATATATATCCTTACCTATATCTCTGACTATTTCTTTTGGTTAAATTCTTAGAAAGAGAGTTGTTGGATCCAAAGGGTATAGACATTATTTAAAGGCTTTTCTTACAGAATCTTGGCTTCATCTGATAGGAGAATAACCACATTTTGTTTTATTTTGTATTCATTTGATTGACTGGTGAGGTTTACTGGCTGTTTATATTAATTTGGCTATTTGGTTAATTATACCCTGTGTCCATTCTTCTGTAGTGAGAGTTTGTAAGGGTTGTATCATATCCTGTCAGATCCGTATGTCTGACTTGCTATTTCTATGTGTCATGGGGGTGTTGAAAGACTCCAGTTATTTTAATGTGATGGTCCACACAACACTTAAACAAAAGACTCATGATAGTTTCCTTTCATGTAATATTTTTTAATACCTGTGCTTTAGTGATGATCCCTTTGGTTTAAATGAGTAGGTTGTTCAGCCCCAGAACTACTAAAATTCATGATCAGTTTTTCTGGGTTTTGTCTGACCTTTTACTGCGAGGGTTCTTGACCATCCTACTTTCATGATAGGTTTTTAGTATGTATTCTCTATTCACACATTGTTGAAAGTTTTTATTATTTGTATCCTCTTAGATTTGTCTTTTTTTCCTCTAAAACTAACAGTTATTACATTTCTTCTATTTTGTTTTCCCCTTTGAACTAGTTTCAAGTGTGATTTGGAGCTGAAGATCATGATCAGAAGAATGCAGTGCATTTCTGAGCTCCACCAGGTTTTGCTTGTGAGGTTTACATGCCCCTGCCGCCCTTGCTAATTATGAACTGAGATTCATTTTGTGATGCTTTTTGCTCATAGGTTATATACAGTTATTCTTCAGTTCTGTAATTGTAAAATACGTTGTATGATTTATTGGTACTAAAGCCAGGGTTATCACTGCACATCCAAGAAGAGGTTTTTAAATTGGATTATGCATTATGTGTGTGCATATATGTTTCTGTTTTTTTCCATACCCAAAATTACAAACCTGCCATGACTTGTCTTGTGCAGGACTCTTCCACACGTGAGAAAATGAGAGTTGTCTATATGTTAAATCTGTAGAGTTAGCAAGTGACGTTTGTCTTTCATCGAAAGCACTTGACCTGCAGCAGTGCGGCCTCACCAGTGAAGGAGCAAAGGCTTTACTAAAGGCCCCTGAAACCAACAGAACTCTGCTCGTTCTGGATATAAGAAAAAATCTGCTTGTTGGTATGTGGTCACTTTTTTTAAATTGATGAACACATAGCAAAACAAAAAGAATTTGTTCAGGTATTGACAGTTTTTTAAAACTTAATGTGTTTAACTTTCCTCATCATATACAGTTGGCCCGTGAACAACGTGGGGTTAGGGGTGTCGACCCCTACACAGTTCAAGATCTGGGTATAAGTTTATAGTCAGTGGTTCCACATCTGTGGATTCAACCAACCTTGGATCATGTAGGACGATAGTACATATGTATTGAAAACTATGCGTGTGTCAGTGGACCCGCGAGGTTCAAACCCATGTTGTTCAAGCTTCAACTGTACTTTTCTAGTGTTGCACTTCCCTTATGTTTTTAGCAGCTACTGTACTAACTAAAGTGAATTATACTTGTCAATTTTTCTTATCTCTACTCTGAATAGAGGTGAACCTAGATACTAAGCCTGCTTCCACCAAGAGCATTCTTTCTTTCCTGTGCAGCCTCTGAATTCTTGCCAGGAGTACTTTATTCATTTGTCAGATTCACAAGTAATTTTGTAATCATCTTCTGTGTGCCAGATATGGGTTTAGGGACTAGGGATAAAGCAGTGAACCAGACAGACAAAAGTCTTGCCCTCATGGAACTTACATTCTAGTGAA